>NC_070610.1:26075526-26379342 GCF_027172205.1 Podarcis raffonei | reverse complement strand
TAGTTTCTCCAATATTTGGAGGCTAATTCTTCCAATTTGGGAGGGTTTTTCCTGAAGGTGGCTTAATAAATTTTTGAAATAACATAAAGTCTGGATTGAATGTTAGTGAGACATGTGTTGAAGCGTAGGCACAGAACAATACAATCAGAATGTTGCAAGGCATATGCAATTGCCACATTGCTGCAAGGAGTGTAAGATAACAGATCACTAAATCGACCTGAATAAATATCCAGGTGGAGCACTAATTGGGAGATTTCACAAGCTGTTTGCATTATTTGTGCCACAGACAGACAAAGTCCCACAGCCCAGCTGTGTTGCTCTTCTCAGATGACCAGAAAACCATTCAGCAAACATGGCAGTAATTTACATGCAGTCATCATCATCAGATCTTTTATTGGCATTACATACAAACACCCAAAACAAATCAATACAGAATTACCACTTCCCCAGTGGCACAAAACATTTGCTAAAAGAAAGGAGGCAGAGCAGTCTATCGTCGCATCTCTAGGACTCCAGGGAGTTCAGACGTCTGCAGTGTATTTCGACGACAAGAAACCAAATAGATATATTTAGCCACTAACTTGGTGAGCTCCTGATTGTTCCCCAGTAATAGAAAATGATGACCTCCAACTCTGGTTTCCATTTGGGATACAGAGTTGATCTAGAAATTGCTGACGGAGATCAGCATATAGTTTACAATTCAGAACTATATGTGTAGGGGTTTCCACCAGGTGGTCTTCACATGGGCACTGATGGTGCAAGTGTTTCATGTTTATCTTGCATACTAAAAGATGGCCCTCTGTCTTAGCAGCTGGGAGCCAGCATGGTGCAGTCCTTTCCAACTTAAGTGCAGCCTCACAGCAGACTAAGATCAACACCCCGCTCTTCCCAGATTTACAGGCATAAATCTTGCTCCCCAACCCCCCACAAAAAAAATCACCTGATTATCACAGACAAGTATTGCTCAGCTGCTCATTCAGGATTCTGTAATAAGAACACAATTCCCCTTTCGTGTTGTGTATATAAGAGAGCACATAACTTGCACCACGGTCATTTACATTGGCACATATGTGAAGTATGAAAAGAATAACTCTGCAATGCTTGCACAAAATCATGGCTTATAGCCAGGGTGGATTTGATTTAAATCAAATCGATTTAAATCATGATTTAAATCAGTAGTCAGTAAGACTTGATTTAAATCACTAGTCAGTAAGACTTGATTTAAATCGTTTTTTTACAGAAGGACTCATTCTTGCTAGTAAATTCTCAGAGTAGTTTTTACAGTTATATAAAAAATTACTGATGTGGTTATACTATTAGAAATACGTAGACAGATAATTATGAAATTATTGTGAGGTTTAATAAATTAACTGTTTATATTTGGACAACTTTTCTGCTGTACTTTATTGGAAGGAGAAAAATAATCATTTCCTTAATAACAATTTAAACAATTTCTTTAACTAAAACAATAACATTATGGTATATGTATTCATGTTTGTTAACTGATGTGGTTAAATGATTAAAAAAAAACTTAGACTGAGTTTTAACACATATGAAAAACTTAAAACAAATCCTTATTTCCTGATAAATAGTTTTCTATTTAAGTTACATTATAGTCTAAAAGCTATCTTTAGAAAGATTTTTTCTCCAAAAGCATTTTATTTTAAATATCCAATTTAAATTTTGAAAATCCAATATTTTTGTGTGTGGTTTTGTTTTTTTTAAAAAAATTGATTTTTATCCACCCTGCTTAAAACATTGCATTGGCCACCCTGGTCCAGCACACCATACTGTAAGCACCATATTTGCAGAGGCTGTAGATACTGCGATTAGGTTGGTAAAATGCAGTCCTCAAAGTTACTGTAGTAGGGATTTCCTTAAGTATGACCTGAGGTTTTCAATCTCTTTATCTTACCTGATCAAAAGCCTCTTCCTTGTTAACAGCATTTCTTTTTGGGAAAAGGTATGCTTTGTAGAATGTTGGTTCGTCTTTCAGGTACCACTTTTCATTCTCTGATTTTGTCCCCAAGATGATGCTTTAAAAGCCACTTGCGGGGGAGAGGAGACATATTTTTTGGAACACGGATGGAAGGTGAAAGCTCACCAAGTTGTTTCCGCCTCCACTCTCCTGCCCTCAAGATCACAAGCCCTGTAATATATTCATTTCAAGACGCCGTAACTTCTTCACTTTGCAAGCAATAGCTTCCTTGTCCTCTGTTCTGTAGAAGATGTGCAAAGTTATATGACGGACTTTCAGAACTGCTGGTGCTTTGTATGCTTTCGTTTCTAGGGATTCTGTAGGTACCTCGAAAAGAGCTTCAGTGACCTGAAGAAAAGAGGCGTTGTGATTGGCTACGACGCTCGCGCTCATCCTCCAAGTGGGGGTAGCAGCAAAAGGTACACTTAGCAACTGCTGCAATGATTTGTTGATGACATGCTTGTTTTGCCATAGATGGAGAAGGGGCCCACTCAGAATGAACTCCTTTCTTGACTTAAACTCAACGGAAAGACTGTGCCATGATGAGCTGATAAGATTGATTGATTGATTGATTGATTTTTTAAATCCCACCTTTCCTAAAAATATCACTATTAAAACAATACAAATATTAAAATTTGATGGGCCTGGCTGCTCCAGTCGAGTATCTTTCTTCTTCTTTAGGTAACTGGGGCAAAGAATAATAAAAGGAAAGGAATTAAAGCTGTAATTTGAGGCACACTTGCTAAGGAGTGAGGTCTATTTTATTGGGATATATCCCCCAAGTAAGGACACTTAAGAGTATGTAAGATTTATGGGAAGTTGTTTTAGTCTATTCTATTGCGGTTGTTTTAACTTCCTTTATGTTTTACCGTATTTTTTGCTCTATAAGACTCACTTCCCCCCTCTAAAATGTAAGGGGAAATGTGTGTGCGTCTTATGGAGCGAATGCAGGCTGCGCAGCGATCCCAGAAGCCAGAACAGCAAGAGGGATTGCTGCTTTCACTGTGCAGCAATCCCTCTTGCTGTTCTGGCTTGAGATTCAGAATATTTTTTTTTCTTGTTTTCCTCCTCCAAAGACTAGGTGCGTCTTGTGGTCTGGTGCGTCTTATAGAGTGAAAAATACGGTAATTTGCAGTTGTATTTTTTTAGTGAAGATTTTATTGTTTTATATCTTTTTGTAAACTGCATTGTAGAAAAATCCTCAATCAAGCAGCATATAAATTTTATGAAATACATACATAATATCATTATTGGTAAGAAGTGTACTGTACTGTACTGAAGACCCAGAAGGTGTTTGTTCCACAAACTGCTCTGCTGTACTCTGCTGCCCCCTGGCTGCCAGAGATCCCTCCTTTATTTCATTATGTTGTGGAGAAAAAGCAGTGCTTGCCTGGCAACTAGGGGGTGAGCCTGGTTTCCTTTCCGAACTGAGGAACAACTTATAGTGGTACTTAACTTTTAAAAGCCCTGGCTACACAACCAGATTGGTTGGCTTTAATAGCCAGAGCTTGGTCCTCTTCATATGTTAACATCATACTTTTTCTGTCATGCACAGAGACTTTATCTCCATACTAGATGCATTTTGTAGCCCATGAAAAGCACTGGGAAGAAACTTATCATATGTAGGTCACCCGATTCATGTCCTTGTGTTGGAGAACTTGGCCATGCTGCCGTCCTTCATAGATTGCTAAATGCATGCTGTTTGCAGGGTGGGTGCCGGCAAACGTAATGCATGAATATCAACTAAATGGCACCTAGGCTCAGTGCAGTACTTCTTCGAGTTTTGCAAGAGGATTCCTTCCTTGTTTTCAAATTATTATGTTTCTCGCCAATAGATTTGCAAGGCTTGCTGCGACAGCATTTATCAGTCAAGGCATTCCTGTGTACCTTTTCTCCAACATCACACCGACTCCTTTTGTGGTAGGTCATTAGCCTCTCTGCACCCCAGTTATGCTACTTATACATTGTTAGAAGGTTCAATAGATAAATATAATTTATTGTGGTGTTACACACAGAGAGAGGGAGAGAGAGAGAGAATTGTACCTTGGAAGTCAAATGGAATCCGTTCTGGAAGTCTGTTTGACTTCCAAAACGTTCGGAAACCAAAGCACGGCTTCTGATTGGCTGCATGAATTGGCCAATTGGAAGCCGCGGAAGCCCTGCTGGACGTTCAGCTTCCAAAAATAGTTCGCAAACCGGAACAGTCACTTCTAGGTTTGCGGCCTTCGGGAGGCAAAACTAAGCTGTTTGAGAACCAAGGTACGACTGTACTTGCCATGAGATGAGGTCAAACTAAAACTAGTTATGAGATCGTTAGTTCTTTTAAAAAAATAGAACTCTGATTAATTTTAAGACAGCCATCTACTGTCTGCAATTGGTTCTTCTGCTCATTGCTTTCTCTGTGCTTTGGAGACCTTCCAGTTTTTTGCAGATTGTGACACAGAACTTACCTGTGATGTGGGCTGAGACGAAGGTCTCTGCCTATACTTGCTGTTGTTGATAGAACAGGCCAAATAGGAAGCACCTTTTATTGGAGTGCCATCCCTGATGGTCATTCCATAGCATCTTGATTGAATTGGTGTTATGCAGGAGAAATTTAAAAACCATGCGTTCTTGATACCAAAGGTATGCACGTTGCTAATCCATCTGGATACTTCAGTGTGATGTAGCAGTAGGCATGCTGTGCTTGGTCCAGAAAGACATTGATTCAAGTCCCCACTCAGCCAAGAAGTGCACTGCATGTCTCTGGACAAATTGTTACCTTTCACCCATCCCTCTTTCATAGGGTTGAAGTTAAAATGTAATTCCTATGTATCACATAAACAAAGATCAGTTTAAACAGAACAAGGCTTTCACTATTTCACTGAAATTCTTAAAAGTGCTCCAAATTCAGGGAGACTGTAGTAGGAGGCTGTTTGATAACTGGTGACCAGGACGCATGGGGGAAATCGGAAGAGACAGCTTCTTCTGGACTGAACTTTATAGCTTCATGTATACTGTACTGAGATTCTTAGAATGTGGGAGAGAGGAATACCGTATTTTTCGCCCTATAGGACGCACCGGCCCATAGGACGCACCTAGTTTTTTGGGGGGGAAATCAAGGGGGGGGATTTATCCCCCCCCCCAGGTTTGCGCAGCCATCCCCAAGCTAGAAGAGGGAGACGGAGCGCTCCGTCTCCCTCTTCTGCCTTCAGGGACAGCCTCTCTAGCCTCTGTGGGGCAGTGGCTTGCCCCGCTGTCCCCCGAGCTTGTGGGGCTGGCGATGGGGAGAAGCAAGCTTGCTTCTCCCCCCCGCCAGCCTCCAGACCAGGTCCGGGAATAGCGGGGTGGCGGCGCTCCGCCTCCCCGCTATCCCCCGAGCTTGAGCTTGTGGGGCTGGCGATGGGGAGAAGCAAGCTTGCTTCTCCCCCCCCCCCCCCGCCAGCCTCCAGACCAGGTCGGGGAATAGCGGGGTGGCGGCGCTGCACCTCCCCGCTGTCCTCCGAGCTTGTGGGCTGCAGGCTGCTGCCCGCAAGCCTTGTGAGCCCGCGGGACCTCCCGCCGGGCTTGCAAGGCTTGCGGATAGCTTCCTGAAGCCTGCATTCGCCCCATAGGACGCACACACATTTCCCCTTCATTTCTGGAGGGAAAAAGTGCGTCCTATAGGGTGAAAAATACGGTAAATATTTTCTAAAAACTGTGAAGGAAACGGGGCAATTGCTCCAGGCAGTCTTCTTCCATTTTAAGATTACTTTATTTGCTTATTTTCCACAGCCTTATGCAGTGACTCACCTGAAACTTTCTGCTGGAATTATGGTTACCGCATCTCATAATCCAAAAGAAGACAATGGATACAAGGTATTCTCGCCCTCCTCTTCTTCTTTTTCCAGAACACCTGGATCTGGCCTGAAACAATTTAGAGGTGGAGATCATGTTTCATTTAGGGTTTTTAAAAAACCCTGTACAGCCAGGAGGGTGGGGCAAGAGAAGGAGACACAACAGAGAGAAGGAGGGTTTAGTCTGTTGGATACTTCTTCACCAATACATTCCTTGTGGGAAGAAAAAGCTGGCAAAACAGACCCTGTACCCAGCTTGACTGTCCCCTTGGTGTGTGATTCCTGCAGTTCTACTACATGTGCTGAGCTGCTGTACTTGACTTGCCTGGCCTCCTCATTCTCCATCCCACATTTTTGTCCCCAATATGTCCCAGTTTCCCATAGTTCAGGCCCCAGCTGTCTTGGTTGCCACCACCAACAATGTCATCTGCTCCTACTTCATGGTCATTGCTTGCTCAATTTCCGAAACCGCTTCTGCCACATTCAGACCCGCCACCCCACATCCCAGCTCCATGGTGCATGGCTGCTCCACAGCCCTAAAACTAACTACAGTGGTACCTCGGGTTACATACGCTTCAGGTTACAGACTCCACTAACCCAGAAATAGTGCTTCAGGTTAAGAACTTTGCTTCAGGATGAGAACAGAAATCATGTGGTGGTGGCGCTGCGGCAGTGGGAGGCCCCATTAGCTAAAGTGGTGCTTCAGGTTAAGAACAGTTTCAGGTTACATACGGACCTCCAGAACGAATTAAGTACTTAACCCGAGGTACCACTGTATCTGTTTATACATCTCTATCACTGTATCTGTTTATACATCTCTATGCTTTTTAGTTTCTTAGAATTCCAGGGCAACACCTGGAACTTTCAGCTACTAAGTACCATATTTTTCGCTCTATTAGACGCACCGGACCATAAGACGCACCTAGTTTTTAGGGGAGGAAAACAAGAAATAAGAAAGCAATTCAAAGCCTCTTGAGTGAAGAGGGAGCACTCCTCCCTCTTCGCTCAGGAGGCTTTGCGGGGCTACTCCTGAAGCCAGGAGAGCAAGCGGGATTGGTGCGCACTGATATCTCTTGCCTTCCTGGCTTCAGCAAAAGCAAGCCTCCTGGCTTTCCCCCCCACCTCCCGCAAGAGCTGCGCACTCTTTAAAGGGAGCGGAGGTCATGGGGGCTTTTGTGGGAGGTGGGTGAAGGGACAGAGCTGCTTGCTCTGTCCCTTCCCCCACCTCCCACAAAAGCCAGGAATAGCCGCGCGAAGCCTCTGCAGGGTAGCGGGATGAAGGCTCCCCGCTGCCCTGCGGAGGCTTCACGCCGCTAAGGCAGAAGCTAGAACAGCGAGAGGGAACGCTGCGCAGCGCTCCCTCTAGCTGTTCTGGCTTCTGGGGTAGCCTGCGAAGCCTCCGCAGGGCAGCGGGATGAAGGTATCTGCTCCATAAGATGCACACACATTTCCCCTTTTTAGGAGGGGGAAAGTGCGTCTTACAGAGCGAAAAATACGGTAGATACATCATAATGAAGCTTCCATTAACAGGTAATCTGCATATATTCTCTGTGTTACTTAGGTTTATTGGGAAAACGGCGCTCAGATAATTTCACCTCACGATAAAGGAATTGCTCAAGCTATTGAAGAAAACCTAGAGCCATGGCCTCAAGCTTGGGATGACAGCCTGATTGATAAAAGCCCCCTACTCCACGATCCTTACGCATCTATTAACAAGGACTACTTTAAGGACATACAGAAGCACTGCTTTCACAGGTAAACTGTCAGGGAAGGCTTTTCTTCCTTCTTGGGGATAAATCTATGTTATTTAATTTTAGTGCAACAGGATTAAAATTGAAAGTACCGTAAGTTGCAAGTAGGTTTCCACATACAGAAATTGGAATTTCTTTTGTCCATTGGGAGAAAGGTGGGACAAACTTCTGATGAGGGATGTAGGATGAAAGAAAAAATGAATGAATCTTTATTTGCATCAGCCATCGGCCATAGCAATAAAACAACAATATGATATACAAAGAATAGAAATAAAAAGTCAATTATCTAAAATATATTTTAGGGTTTTGAATCAATAGTCAAATAGTGGTTCTTATTCTGATTGCCTCAGCTAAAAACCTTGCAACCTTTTCTGTCACCTGCTCATCTTGATTTGCCAAGAGAAAGGACAGTATGACAGTGGCTGGGTGACCCAAAATGGATGATAAAAGAGGGGTGATAACCTCATTCCTCAAGTCTTTATAAAGAGGGCAAGCCAGAAGGACATGCGTCACCGATTTGGTACTGCCATCTCCACAGTACAGTATCTCTAGCAAGCAACAAGTATGGAGGCTGTTAAAATGAGTAGGAGAATCAAATGGTGATGTAGCAGCTGGTAAGAGGAGTTCATGTTATTAAAATCTCGGCTGATGGCCTAACGTAGATAGACAATGCCTGCTTGACCCTTGAAAGGAAGGCAACTTGTGGCGAGTCCAGTTTTCCTTTCTCAGCTGCCGAGGAAAGGCATTCAGGACAGGAATGTCCCAAACTTCAGATCTGTGTGTTTCCCTTTGTTCATCTGTTTCCGTTCTTCATTCCCTGCCTTATCCCATAAGACATCTAAGCAGGTACTATAGCAGTGCCAGCAGAGAGGAGATACACAGAAGGAGTTGCACACAGGTTGTAACCACTTTGCAACTGTGTGTGCATGCAGGAACATCTTCACAACATTGCTTGCATACACAGTCTGCTTACATCAGTTGTGGGGCCTGGAGTTGAGAATCTGGCAACTTGTAAGCGGCTTTTTTTAAAAAAAAAGTTTTAGTGAACGAGGATACAGTACAGTTCATTTCTTTGTTATTAGCGGTAAACAAGCTCATGCCAATGTAATGTCATTGATGTACTTAATTTCAGGAATATAAACAAGGAGACAAAGCTGAAATTTGTCCACACTTCTGTGCACGGTGTAGGCCATGAGTTTGTGCAGTCAGCCTTTAAGGCATTTGACTTTAGCCCTCCATTTGCTGTTCCTGAACAGAAGGAGCCTGATCCAGAATTTCCAACAGTAAAATATCCAAATCCTGAGGAGGGTAAAGGCGTACTGGTAAAAGACAATTTAGTCAAAATTCTTCCTTCTACCTTTCTTTTGTGCCACTTCAAACCTTTCCTGGTAACCTAGAAACCTTCTAAATGCATATTATTTTTTTAAAGTTGACATGTACTTACATCTTTTGAAAAAGCCATCACATATCTTTTCTTCTTCATCTTCTCTCTCACTCCTTGCTGTCTCCTGAGGACAAGTACATGTTACTTTCATGGAATCAAAAATTTGATGTGTTCCTTTTTTCTGCAAGAGGTGCAATTAAAATAATGTGTGAATCAGCACCAAATTGTCTCTTTCTTTGGCATATAGTTTCAGGGTTTGAGCCAAACTTTTCCATCTCTGTAAGCATATAGGCCTCTTGTATTATTATTGGCATAAAATGCATTGAATATATTTCTTTTCTTTTTTAAATGTTACTGCTTTGGGGCCCTTCACTTTCCTGTTATTTTTTTTAGACACTGTCTTTTGCCTTGGCTGAAAAAGAAGGAGCTCGGATTATTTTAGCCAATGACCCAGATGCAGATCGACTGGCTGTTGCAGAGAAACAAGAAAGGTATGGTTGCTTGCTTTGGTGATTTCAGTGTTTAACAACAATTCGATTGTTGGAAATGCCCAAGAGCTATTTATGTAAATGTATATTATCTGTTGCCTTACTTTTATTTTGACTTTTGTGAAAAGTGCTGGCAGTACATGCTCTTGAGAATAATAAAAAATGTATCTTAAATCAATTTCTTTTTAAAAATACTTACACACCCAATATTTGTGGAAAAACATGTCAGTTTGCATTTTTTAGTTCAGAAAGTATTGATCTGATGTGTAGGGATCTTCCCCATTCTAATTAATTCAAGAAGCTTCTCTGTGTGAAAGAAGCAATCAGAAGATTCCTGATATTTGGATTATTCCTTTAGAGAAGCTGAGTACAGCTGGCTTTAACTGCTTCTCTTATCTCTTCCTGTCAAGGTCATGCTGACTATAAAAGTAGGGCCAGAAGGAGCCTGAGTTTCTCTTTCTATCTCTTTTCTTTCTGGTGTGGTGTTCCGCACATAGTATGCTTAGTATTAAGGTTTAGACTTATTGTAAGTTACTGTAAGTTTCAGTTAAGTCTGCTGCAACTGGATTTCTTATAGACAGTGCCAATTCTGAATGTATTGGATTTGTGACCATTATGCTCATCTGCCTTCAGTAGCAGTAAAGCTCTGCTGGCTGAAATATAATTGTCTTTGGTCTATTTTGGGGGAATCCCGCAACGTGTTTAAGTTGTTACTCTGCTAACTATACATTGGAATCTACTCTGGATCAATATTGAGTAGAATTACATGACAAATAAAAGTGCACACTCCGTATCTACCGTATTTTTCTGTCTATAAGGCACCCCCATGTATAAGACTCAGATTTAAGAAAATAGGGGGAGCCACTATCCGTGTATAAGATGCCCCTTAATTTTGGACATTGTTTTTTAGGGGAAAAACCTAGTCGTATGCACGGAAAAATACGGTATATCCCTTTGGTTTTGGAACTGCAACCTCAGCACAATTTCTTTACTGTAGTTCCTATCGTTTCTTTATATTAAGCTGTCGAGCTACTGTCACTCTAACCATCTAAACTTGTTGTGTCCCTCAGTGGAGAATGGAAGGTGTTTTCTGGCAATGAATCAGGAGCTCTTTTGGGCTGGTGGATCTTCACTTGCTGGAAAAAGCAGAAACAGGAACCTGCTGCCATCAAAGATGTATACATGCTTTCGAGCACGGTGTCCTCCAAAATCTTAAGAGCGATCGCACTCAAGGAAGGATTTCACTTTGAAGTAAGCCGTTTGGGGGCAGGAGAGAAGCGTATTTCATTTTCCTGTAGACAGTGTTCTGACTGAAATCTTGTTCTCCGCAGGAAACATTAACAGGATTCAAGTGGATGGGAAACAGAGCCAAGCAGCTCATGGACCAAGGAAAAACAGTCTTATTTGCCTTTGAAGAAGCGATTGGTAATAAGTATTCCATAACGCAGAGTGGTTTAGACTGAAATATTTTACAGAGATGGGCATCTGTTTAATGTACCATCTACTCTTGTGGGTTGTTGTTGGTTTTTTTCTGGTCTTGAGAACTGATTACCTGTAGTACAGTGGTTTCTTGGTTCTCAAACTTAATCTGTTCCAGAAGTCTGTTCCAAAACCAAAGTGTTCGAAAACCAAGGCCTGCTTTCCCATAGAAAGTAATGCAAAACAGATTAATCGGTTCCAGACTTTTAAGAACAACCCCTAAAACGGCAATTTAACATGAATTTTACTATCTAAGGAGACCATTGATCCATAAAATGAAAGCAATAAACAATGTACTATACTATAAAATAAATAAGACAGTATTGTAGACGATAAAAATTAAAATAAAATAAAATTCTTACCTGCACTGATGATAGTCATTGTTTAGATGCGGGGCTTTTATCCATTTCCACAGTCACACAATCAATCAGTAGCTGAACTGAGTTTTACCCAGTCACAAAAACAAATCAACCGGAAAAGCCTCAAAAACACGCAAAATACATAGCAAAAACAAAAGTCCCAAACTTAATCCATTCCAGAAGTCCGTTTGACTTCCAAAGTGTTCGAAAATCAAGGTGCAGGTTCTGATTGGTGCAGGTGCCCCTGAAACAATAGCCAAGAGCTGCATCGGACATTCGGCTTCCCAAAAGCATTTGGAAACTGGAACACTTCCAGGTTTTCGGCGTTTGAGAACCGAGGTACCACTGTACAATGAGGTGCATACCGTCTGCATTTATGCTAATAAGAGTAGGAGAAAATGCTTGCCTACCGATAGCATCTGAACATTATCTTCCTGAGCTAACTGTTTCTAAGCTTTGGCTTTAAAATGGGGCTGCTTATTTCAGCATAACTAAAATCCCACCACTAATCAATTTCCCTCCCTAAGTATAATAATGCCCAATAATCAATAAATATATGATAGTACTTGATGGTTGGGAAACCATGCTGCAATTAACTGAAAACACATTTGCTTCTGGCAATACTTTCTGATGGCAAGGTTCAGATGCTACTTCGGAACACGCACATTACCAATGTGTGTCTTAAAATGTTTCCATGCCCATGGAAATAAATGGGTTAGTTTGCTCATTTAGTGTTAACATAGACGAGCCTCAGTGAGCCCCAGCAAAGCATTTGTTTTGCACCCACCCACATTGCTACTTCCATCCTGCATGACCAGGAGAACTTCTGCGGAATATGCTTTCTGTTTCAATGGCTATTATCTTAATTTTACATGAGAACCAGGAATCCTGGTTTAAAACTACCAATGGCTGCTTCTAAACAAGCCAACCACAAACAATAAGGTATGAAATTTACTTGTTTAGCCACTGCTAGGTGTAAATCAGTATTCTTGTTTGTGTTACATATGAACAAGGCTTAGCATTATATGCAAAGTAAATTCTACAGAACTTATCCCAGCCACATGGGAAGAAAGGACCGTTATGATGAGGCACCTAATATAGCATTACTTGGAAATCAGTCCTGTGGTTGAGATGAAAATTGGGGCTATCCTTATCTCGGTACAAAAATGCACCTAACCCTTCTGAAATTGCAGTGAAATGCATTTCCTAACTTGGGTCATTCATTTGAAATGATCCTTCAGTCTGTGATCCAGGTTTAGGTTTTGGGTTTAGGGCTTAGGTTTAATAATATTAGTCACAACCGAGCATCTAATGCAAACCAGATGATGTACAGATATGAAAGCAACACTGCCTTGCATATGAGCCTGTTATCTTGTGTTGTGTGATAGGATTACTTTATTTCATAGAATCACATTTGTAACTGAATGGAAACTTTATCAGACTTTTGCATTTCATCATCTGTCCAGAACATTTAGACAAAATAGCTTCTGTTAAAGATGTTCTGTCTGTAACTTTGTCTTCAGGATATATGTGCAGCCCTGTGGTCTTGGATAAAGACGGTGTCAGTGCTGCAGTCATAACTGCGGAGATGGCTGCTTTTCTGGAAACCAAGAAATTGACTTTGGCTCAGCAACTGAAAAACATTTACAATGAGTGAGTTTACAATGAGCGTTTCATAGTATACTTACTATATTTTCTACATACAAGGTACATGGAGCTCACAGGTAACTATTTTGCCTTCAAAGGTACGGCTACCATGTTACTAAAGCTTCCTATTTTATCTGTCACGATCAGAAGATTATTAAGGAGCTATTTGAGAAGCTTAGAAATTATGATGGGAAGAACACTTATCCAAAAACCTGTGGGAGATTTGCAGTGTCTGGAGTACGGGATCTAACTACTGGCTATGACAGTAATGAGACTGATAAAAAAGCTGTAAGTAGCTGAAACTTTTTGTTCTTTTATTTCTATTAGACTGTTGCTCCCTGAATGATATCCTCATCCTAAATTTCTTTATTTGGAAATAAGTCTCATTGATTTTATTCCAGAGGATGTTGTTGTTGTTTAGTCGTTTAGTCGTGTCCGACTCTTCGTGACCCCATGGACCAGAGCACGCCAGGCACTTCTGTCTTCCACTGCCTCCTGCAGTTTGGTCAAACTCATGCTGGTAGCCTCGAGAACACTGCCCAACCATCTCGTCCTCTGTCATCCCCTTCTCCTTGTGCCCTCAATCATTCCCAACATCAGGGTCTTTTCCAGGGAGTCTTCTCTTCTCATGAGGTGGCCAAAGTATTGGAGCCTCAGCTTCAGGATCTGTCCTTCCAGTGAGCACTCAGGGCTGATTTCCTTCAGAATGGATAGGTTTGATCTTCTTGCAGTCCATGGGACTCTTCCACAGGATAGCCAACTAAAAAGGAGTCCTATGACGTCTTAAAGACTGAGGGAGGAATTCAACGTCACACTGTTTTGATAAGCGCTTCTGCTTGTCATAGGGAACTATCCCCCTTCTCTTCCCCTCATCTATATTTGTTTGAGGACCAAGGCAGAAATCAGTGGAACACAAGGCTTCAAAAAGTGAACTGGCAGCTGAAAACAGAGCTCAGGAAGCAGGGCAAATCCCATTCCTTAATAAGGATTAAAAAAATTAAAAACAGTTTTGAAATACTCTGTTTTGTGTACTGTCTTGTAAGCAATGCTGGGGCTGCATGTAGATTCCTAGCAGAATTAGTCAATCCATGCTATTCCTTTGTCAGTGCGTATGACTGATGGAAGAATCTTACGAACCCAATAGAGGTATTGTAAGCTGACCAGGTGACTGGCTGGTTTGATCTGCATAATTTGCGGATACCTGCAAATTAGAATAGTGTGTGTCATATTTGGCATCCTAGTGCCCAATCCTAAATTTTCGCTCCCCCAAGAAAAAGATAGCTCTTGAAATCCCCACTGTCAATTTTTCATAAGGAAGAGTCCAGGAGAAATTAGTGCTTTATTTCTTTATCCCATGAACCCCACCCTTAGAAATCTGATGATTAGTCATTACACATTAGCGCATATGAGTCTCATGCAGTCATAGTCAAAATTGTGACAAATTTACCTTTTGTGGTGTTAGGTGCTTCCCACCAGTAAAAGCAGTCAAATGATAACATTTACGTTTACTAATGGATGTGTGGCTACCATGCGAACCAGTGGGACCGAGCCCAAAATCAAATACTACTCAGAGCTTTGTGCACCTCCTGGAAACAGGTATTGTTTAGATTTATTTATTTTTCTGTTGCAAACCATTGTTAAATTTGGATTTCTCCTACTGTAGACTTTTTCACAGAACAGCTGTTTGAGCAGTTTTCAGAAATCTTTGTTTAACACAGTTTTGGGTCGGGTAAGCTAAATTTCATTGTCATATCCACAAAACCTCAGTCCATTGTATTTCAAATGTGTATTTTAAACCACCTCCCCTTTGCTTTATCCCAGCCACCACCACAGTTCAGAATGGACTTTACCTATTAGCATATCATGGGAATAAATCTACTGTTTTTAATGTGAATGAGAATTTGAATAGATTGAAACCCAGGTTTTGTTTTTGGCTCATTTTTTAGTGACTTTGAAAAGCTGAAGAAAGAACTGGATGAACTGGTCAGTGCAATTGAAAAATATTTCTTTGAGCCAGAGAAGAATAAGCTGCAGCCCAAGCCAGAGTGATACAGCTGTCCCTGTTTTCATCTCTACACAAACAATACTTTCTACAGTTAATTGGATAATATGTGTAAAGCACTTGTTTCCATGAATTAAGGGTGCACAAACGTGACTCTAATTTCACTATTTTGAAAAGTATGTTTGCATGTTTCATCTGTCATGCATGCTCATATTTTGAGGGGAAATATGTCTTCCCTTGGCAAATTCTCCTTCAACCAATTTCCTGATGAAATTGCATTTGGTTTTAATAAAATAGTTGGTAGTGCCTATTGACACAAGGAATGTCCCCTACCATAGCTCACAAATGGAAGTGCAGAAAGCGCTCAGTAATGGATGCCGATTTTATGTTACAAGGCTTTGCATTCAATTGTAAGATTACCACTCATACAGATCTGATCTATTGTGCTTGTTTCCATTAGAACTTTTTAAACTTTTCACAGTCCTCTCACTCCTGTTGGTGTGTGCATGTTGAAAAGTTGCCTCTTCGCTCTCTTATATTCTCAAATTGGTCAGTGTCTCCTAGTTTTCCAGCTTTGCTCCCCATCCCTTTCATGCCTAATCTCTTTGGTTGCAAGCATGAGAGCAAAATCTGTTTCTCTTTTTTGACTCACAGTGCCTAGTTACTGGAAGTACTCCAGAAATAATTGTAATTATAATTATAAAATGTAGGGTCTGCCTTGTCAAAATCAGCTGCAATAAAATCAGCACATCAAAGATGTGGTATAGTCCCCAGTGCAGACAAGCCAGTAGCCTAACCTGAAACAGCACAGGCTGTTTGTCATATATCTGAATCTTGAACTTGTAACAAAACATTAGGTATAGTTCTGCCAATAGCAGAGACAATGGATTCAGTTCTGCAAGATGCATATTTCCAGTGCTTTTTTCTGGGGGGATGCAAGGGTACGCATATCCGTAAACATTTTGTGAATTAAGTTTGGCCTTATTGAGGGACAGTATTTCAATATGAGTAGGAAAATGAGAGTACCCCTAAACATTTTTTAGGGAAAAAAAGCACTGCATATTTCTATAATTATGTGCTGTTAACCAGTGTAAAAAATATAAGAAAATCAGACAATTACTCAGTCAGTTGCCCTATATATTCTGAGATAGAGTTCTTTCAAAAATCATTGGTTCTACAGAATATGATCTCTTCTGTCTGTATTGCTTATTTCTGATTACCTGCTCCTCCCCTTTACAGATTGCTTTTGGCTTGTTTGGGTTTTGCTTTGTTATTATCAAGGGAACAACATTAGCTTTATAGCCGCTAGCTATCTAAAGGCGAGAGTCCTGTTTTCCATGACTGATTCCTCCAAATGGAAGCAGAATAAAAAATTACCTGTCTCAATGATGTCTTGCCTAGAGCAGTGGTTATCAAACTTTTTTTCCTGAGTCACACTTTCCTCATGCTGCCCAGAGTCTTTTCCAACACTCATGTTTGAATGACAATTCTGAATCACAACCAAGATTGTCCTAGGTATCACTTGATGCTCTTGCTCTCATATGGAAAATATATTTATTCATATTCTGCAAATTAAAAACACATTTTGATGCTATGCTTTACTACACTGAAATGTTTAAATGTCTGATTGTCCTTGAATCTTCCTGCCACACTTGCCACCTACCCGTGCTACACTCTTCAAAAATCACTGACCTGAAGTTTTGATTACCAAAAAGACAACTTCTTTCTTCATGAATGACTTGAATGACAAATCAGAGATAGGATGTGCAATTTTTCTTGAAATTGTTGACTGATGTGAAGCTCTTGGAATCCTAGCCAATCTGTCATCCATCATTGGTTTTTTAAAAACACAGCATACATTTGCATAACAGTTATGCACTTAATTTATTTGACTACATTCCGGAAGAACTGTGGAGTCTCATTTGATGTCACCCAGAGTGGATGCTTCTTACGTATGGCAATGTAAAATACTGTTTGACTCTTTATTAAATGAGTGTTGCAAAGTTTATAAAATGCCTTCCTGTTCTTTTTGCTGTTTGTGGATGTCCTGCTGTTTATTTTCCTCTTAGGCATAAA
Organism: Podarcis raffonei; assembly: GCF_027172205.1. Classification (NCBI taxonomy): domain Eukaryota; kingdom Metazoa; phylum Chordata; class Lepidosauria; order Squamata; family Lacertidae; genus Podarcis; species Podarcis raffonei. Next base: position 26,362,363 of record NC_070610.1, on the reverse strand, counting down.
AGACATGTGTACGTGGGTTGCACAGATACTCAGACAATTTTACTGTCAGCAAGTGCCTTTGTGCAACAATGTGTCTCAACTTTATAATAACTTCTCAGGAAGGGTGTAGCTAGGCAGAAGTGAAAGTTTTAAAATACAGATCTGAAAGTAAGACCGCGAGAATATGTTGAAAGCAATATAGCAACATTGATCAAAACATCACACAATTGCTCCTATTTTTCGATTTGTTGTCAGCCTCTGAAATTGGTTAATATGCAAAGACTTAACTGATTGAAAAATTGGGATCAAGCAGAATTTTTTTGCTAACAACCCATTTTGTGGATGAGCAGAAAACAACTTCTTTATGTAGGGTATGATGCTGAAGAAAATGTTACTAGCTTTGCTACATTCATTTAAGTTCAGCTTGTTACAACTCAGTCTTCCAGTCAAGATAAATAAAAAGGTCCCACTCAATTGCATTTTAAACAACATTACGAGTATATTAAAGTTGCTGAATATAACTCATTTCTTCACATTTACAGATCTTAGAACATTCAGCTTCAACTTAAAGGGGAAGTTATTTATTTCATAAAAAATTATATACCTCTTGATTGTAGAAAAAACATCAAAGCGGTTATATTGTGTGTAAAATATCCAGCGTCGTATCTGCCTGCTCGTTGCATTTGTTGGAAGTAGGTTTTTGCCTATGATAACTTATTCCACGACAAACTTGCAAGTCTTTAAGATGCTACAGGACACTGTTCTGCTGCGGCTGCTGTGTTGCAACGGTGCTGCATCACTTTGGAGTTGCTGGGGAAAATAGCTGTGTTAGTCTTATCTGCTGGTGTAAATACTTCAATTTACAGTGCCAGTAATGTTAAAGTCATATGTAGAAAGGGCTAGACCAGCCCTGATTTGAAACAGCAGGTTACCAAAAAGCAACAACATGCTCTAGTCCTGGCAAGGTCAGTTCAACCCTTATGTCAGCTTTGTTATCTGATCTCTTCCTTGCTTTAGACTATAAAGTAATACTGCCCTTATATCCTCGCAGAGCACACAACATTCAGGTTCTGCATATAGTCATAGCTTTTACAACACAAAAATAGACCTGGGAAAATAAGCATGTCATTAGAAAAGAATTTTCAAGGCCTGCTGAAGCCAAGGGAAAAGATTCCAATCACTAAGTTGGGTTTAAATCAGGCACTCATTAAGGAGTATGGTTTCTGCAGCAGCAACCAATCAGAAATACCATATTTTTTGCTCTATAAGACTCACTTTTTTCCTCCTAAAAAGTAAGGGGAAATGTGTGCGTCGTATGGGGCGAATGCAGGCTGCGCAGCTATCCCAGAAGCCAGAACAGCAAGAGGGATTGCTGCTTTCACTGCGCAGCGATCCCTCTTGCTGTTCTGGCTTCTGAGATTCAGATTTTTTTTTTCTTGTTTTCCTCCTCCAAAAACTAGGTGCGTCTTGTGGTCTGGTGCGTCTTAGAGAGCGAAAAATACAGTAGATGCTTTTGTGGTTAAAATGGTTTCCTTTAACCTGTTCCTTTACACTCTTGTCACTGGTCAAGAGTTTCCTTTTTCATAATTATATCCAGGATAAAATACTAATTATTGTAGATTTGTGCAGGAATTGTTCTGATATCTACTTGGTAGAAATATAAAAAGTCCAAATTATTGATGTCTAGTTGTTGATTAAAAAAAAAAGTGGTGGATGCAGGTAAAACCATGAACCAGAATCCCACAAGTCACCCCATACTGTATTAAAGAAACAGGTTTCTCCCTTCAGTTCTCCCTTATATGTCATATTTCCCTAGCTGCCTTTTGTAATGTATAGAAACCATTGTGTTCCTTGTTGTGTATGGTTGTCTCAAAAGCTGCTAACGTGGTTAAGGGTATGAAAGGCCATATTCAGATTACTTTTTGGGGGATTACTTATTTTGTGCCAATTTTAAACATTATTTTTTTTCTAGAATCCCTGAAAGATAATTAAACTTGCAGGGTCCAGAATGAGGATGGCATTCCTCTATAGGTCAGTCCTAAAATGCATATAGTCCCAAGTTCTTTGCTAGATGTGAAAAACGTTAACTGAAATAAAAATATTCAGTTAGAAGAGGGTTCATTCAACCAAATGGAGCAATTTTAACAAATTGTACTTTGGACAATAGGTGACACAACATGTCAATGCAGACAGCAGGTGGACATAAATGCAAGCACTTTTCAGGAGGCTTTTGTGGGGATCAGATGCTCCCATTTCATTTTATCCTATCTGATTTTCCTGCCTCTCTGTATGATAGATGGGAACAATAGTGGAAATACTGGGTGTGGTACCTTCACAATCCAGAATGTGACACCAGTAATACTTTCCTGTGTATTGTACTGCAGCAAGTGGTGCTGTACTGAAGCACCATCTCCCCCCCAAAAACTTTACAAAGTTATGATTTAGTGTTAAAGCTGAAAGTAGGAGAAGCTTCCATTTTAAATATGTCCTTTGAATTCAATGTGAGGGTGTGTGTTGTCATCCTTCTGGTTAGATAGATCTCAATTTTTTTCTCCCCACAATATTGGATCATAGTCTTAGGTTCTATGGCTTGCAAGGTGATTGTGGAACAGAAGAGAGAAATCCATATGATCAGATGGATTCTAATAAACTGATCAGAAATGTGCTTCTTTGCAAATCACAATTTTATTTTATTTTTAAAAAAGCTTCCCGCTCACTTCTGACTTGGTGAAATGGATTTTTGCTAGTTTGATAAGAGCCAAGTTGCCCCAAATCAAACTCTTAGCTAGCATGCATTGTAGTACCATTCAGAGGTGTCTGGTTTTGTACAAGAAAAGCTTGCTGTACCAGACCATGGCTTGGTTCACAAATACTAAGCAAAACTATGGCTTGGCATGAACAGGAAAGAAAATGATGGGTATTTCACTCTTTACTCAGTTCTGTGGTTGCTGTAGTACCAGAAGCTAAGCCATGGTTTGGCTTAGCATTATGTCTGAACCTAGCTTTGTGGTTTGTCTTGTGTCAAACAAACTAGCCCGTAACCAAGGTTTGTTCTCGGCTCAGTCCTTGTGGTTTGTTTGAGTAGTGATCTTGTGGGAATTCACAACAAGAATCAGAAGAAAGTAATTGCAAAACTTGAGCATGGCTGGAAGGCCGCAGGTTTTGCCTCTCTGAATTAGAAGCTTAAATAGAAATTTCCGTGCTATGGTTTATTCTGTCAGAAACTGGCCATTTTAAATTGTTGCCCTAAGCAGCAGAGTTCAAGTCTCTTGGTCTTCAAGAAATGGTTCAAGATACATTTTCACAGGATAATTCTTGAACTAGATCCCTTTTTAAAGTATGTTTCTAGCCCTCAAGGAGAAGACAGCTGACATTTTCAAAAAAGTGTTCTCGGATGAATCTCATATTATTTGGATCCTGTAACAAAAGCTTTTCAGGATTAAACTGGGTTGCATATTACCCCTTACTTTCAGCCAGGAGAGAAAAGGGCAGAGAGTCTGAGATTCTGGCTCAGACACACTAAAAGCAGTTGTCACATGTGCAATGGGGCAAAGTCCACGAGTTCACACTTGGGATCCTGGAGCTGCTGTTGCAGCCTCAGTCAAGAGGAAATGTAACATTAAAAACAGCCCAAGACCCTTTGAAAATGTGTCTAAAAGCACCAATAAAGGTTTAGGGGTTGCTAGTTCTACCAGAGCGGCAACGTTTGGGAGGTCCAATCTACATATGCACACAAACAGGACACAAATATTGAAAACTAGTAGCACTGAGCTACTGTTAGAAGATGGTGACCCATCAACTCTCATAAATGCTTAGAGTCAAAGAAACGTACAGTTGGAAGGGGTCACAAGGATCATCTAGTCCAACCCCTTGCAATGCATGAATCTTCTGCCCAGCGCGGGGCTCCAATCCACAACCCTGAGATGAAGAGGTTGTAATTTTTATTTTACTTGGGCCTTTTGTAGCACATACAAACGAAGTGAGCGTTGATTTTTCCTCTACTTCCTGAACTTGTGGCAACAGCTTACAATGAAATCCGAGGTGTGTCTAGAACTAAATCCCACCAAACCCTGTGGCAAATCCTGCCTAGACAACAGGACTGGGCTGCAGTCAAGTTAGTACAGGCAGATGTGACCAGGGACTCAGTTATACAGCTGTAAATATTTAAATGTGTTGCAAAGTGCAATATACAAATATGACACTAGATGGCGATGGAGAGCTATGCCAAAATCAATGTATTTTTCAAAACGTTTTTTGGGGGGAAAGCATTTTTCACAGCGTTTTAAAAACATATGTGTAGATTCCACCTAAGTCATCACTGGAGGTATAAGAGGGGGCGAGGAACCCCCAAAGTTGATGGGTGTTGCTATGCAAATGGATCTCGTGATCAACTATGGGGCTCACTCTCAAACCCCCCCCCCCATTTTTAAAATTCAAGTTGACACCCCTGACTCGAGGGCTTCTCTGCCCTGAACGTGAGGACTGTGCCTTCATCACCCTCAGGAGCCTTCGGGCTGAGGAGGGACGGCGGTGTGGTCAGGGCTCGGCGTGGCGCCCTTCTGCCTCGAGCGCCTAATCCGCCCGCCTTTTTGTGGTGGGTTCCGAGGGGGGGAGAAGCAAGAAAAGGCGGGAAAGAGGCAGGCAGGCAGAGCAGGAGAGGCCGCCCTTCACGCGCGCGCGTGCGCCGGCCTGCAGTGCAGCTGTTTCTCGCACATGACCGCGGCAAGACCGGCTGCTGCTGCTGCTGCTGCTGCGCCACCTCCAAGTCTTTTCTCTGAGGCGATTATTCTGAGAGGAAAAGCGCGCCAACCCGCTTCGCCTCAACACCCCCCACATCCCCAGGCTTCGCTCGCGGCCTGTGGAAACTTCTATTTTTACAGCGCGCAACTCCTTCATGGCCCCTCCGAGGCCACCCACCCCCCACCCCGGCTCGGCCCGGTCCTTCCTCCTCGTCCTCCTCCTCTCTCCCTCGAGAGACGCGGCTGGATAAGGAGCCATTGCCGCCGGTGCATGTGCCGGCTTGTTGCGGCTCTTCCCTCCCCCGCCTCAGCTGCGCCCTCGGGGGAGAGGCGGGCGCGGCGGGGCAGCCCAGAGAGGGCGCTGTGAGGGAGCCGCTCCTCCGTTCGTAGTTTCTCCCTCAAGGGGACGCCGCCACCTCACAGCCCGCCCGCCCGCCCGCCCGCCTTTGACAGCCCCGGGGGCGGGGGAGCGAGCGACGCCGGTCACGTAGCGAACGAAGCAACAGGAGCCGCTTGCGCCCCGGCCAACTTCCTCGTCGACCGCGGGACATTGCCGTCCCCTCAGGGACGAGGCGGGAGAGTTCCGCCTTCCTCTCTCAGTCTTCATCTTCCTCGCCTCTTCGCTGACATCTCTTCGCGAGCCGCAGACGGCGCACTTCCTTTCAAGGCACACACTCATCCTGCGCTGCTGCTGATCGGTGAGTGATCTCTCACCGGCCCCCCCACAACGTCCCTTCATACTTTTTCTCCCTTTGCAGGTTGATTGACGCAGCTTCTGGGGCTGGGGGTGGGGAGGAGGGTGCAGCACCCACCTAACCCACCCAGACACCCCACACACACCGTGGCGACGCGATGCGCCACGGAGCAACCACGTGTTGCTGTTGCTGCTTCCACTATGACCGTATGTGGGCAAAGAGGCTTCGCCGAGGGACGTGGTCTCTCTGCCCCGAGGAGCTTACAGTCTGGATTTTCACAGGGAACTGTGATGGCGCAAGGTGGCATGGAAATCAATGGACGCTGTTATGCAATGGAAATAACCTCCCCCCCATGCGTTTGGTGGGGTTCGCCTCACCCTCCAGCAGGAGTGTCAACATAGAGGTAGACAGGATTTTTGTTGGGAGGGGGCAGAAGAACCTCAGATTTGTATTGATTTGTATTGATAAGGAGGGGGCAGCTGCCCCCCATGGCGCCCCCTTGGCTATGCCCATGGGTGCCAATTTGGATAAATATTGGAGGAGACAGGTAAATCCTGCCCCACTTAATTGATCATGTGATGCAGCGCACACACAAACACCATTTGAATGGCAATGCCCATTAAGGTTTTTTTTTGGGGGGGGGCTCAAATCTTTTGGGGGGTAAAGGAACCTTGCCCACTAGGAGTTGGATCCTATGCCCTCCAGTAAGTGTGCCTTGGGCCTCACTTCAATTGGGACTGAGGAATATAGATCTTACTCAGCTACGCTTTGGCTTTGTGGTCTCACAACCGCAGCCAGCTTTGCACGGTTAGAAGGAAGCTGCAGATGCCAAATGGGAACGTTTTAATGACTGGCACTGCTGACACTGACAACTTGCCTTCAATAATTGTTGCATCAATAAATCACAGTAGAAGGATTGTGAAAATTAGGACAGCTCTCTCTGTCTCTCTGTATGTAAACAGTTTTAGGTCTACAACAATGCATTAAAATGTTGGATTTTTGTTTGCATATTTGCTTTGTTTTTGTCCTGTCTCAACTTGATCACTGTTAATCTATTGGTATGAGCAATGATGTCTGGTTGGAATCCCACAAATATTTGGTTAAAAACCTGTTTAATACGTTTCCTGATGAACACACCTTTTGCCATTTTTTTCATAAACACCCTACCCTGCTTTTCATCTAGCTCCCAAAGCTTACGACAGTACCAGCACTAAAATACTAATTAATGTAATATGCCAGGTGAAAGTAGCATATTTGGAAGTAAAGTTGAGTTTTGCTTTTTATTTTTTATCATGTGGATATCATGCATATATCAAGATTAAAAAGAAGTGTTTTGTGTGCATTCATTTCCATTTTCTAAGAGACAGAGGCATAGATTTATCTCTCAGTGCATCATTTTGTTGAGATTCAAAGACAGCTTTGAACTTACTTTGTAGGCTCTAACTTGTGCCAATAACAAATTGTAGAACTAAAGGCGCCAACTTTGCTCATAACTCAGCACTGCACTTGTGTGGTTTTCTCTTCTGTTCAGAGATCAAGTGATAGAGGGTCACTCTGCCATTTAGCACTGCAGAGCTTAGGATACAATTTCAGTCTGGGATTTTGCTGTAATGTTGAAATCCCAGTGATACAAGTTCACCTGCGTTAGTGATGATGGAAGCATAAACAACCTAGGAACAAGCATGTAATTTGGGAGGCAGTTTCCTTTTTAAATTGCAGGATGATAACCCCTTCTTCACTCCAAAAATAACCAAATATTGTAACCAGCCTCATCTGTACAAGTACAATGAGGGGATATAATGTTTCCTAGTGGGGAATAATCCAAAATGTACTGGTTGGTTAGCAACTTTTCTCGTTGGAGTTTGCTTGTGCTGTATTTAGGGTGTGCGCTTGGAGTATTATGGGTAAAAATAATGTCTCAGGAATGTCACAGCAATAAACTCCAATTGTGCTGCTCAGAGTGAAGCATGCAAAGTAATGTTATACATAGCACAGTATACTCTGGTTTCAAGCTTGATGTTTGTAAAGGGCTTGGAAAGGCTTTTTAGCAGTATTAAAATTACAGAGACAGGGCATAAAAGAGGGGAAAGGTTACAAAATGCATCATACCTGAATATTTAAGGGTAGCTGTAGTCATAGAGAGAAAAACTGCTTAGAGTAGCTAGGAAGGTAGGCAGCTACCCTTTACTCAGTCAGACCACTGGTCCATCTAACTCAGTATTGGCCACACTGACCAGCAGTGGCTCTCCAGGATTTTAAATGGGTGATGTTCCCAGCCCTCAATTATGTCCTCTTGAGGAGTAATGGACTATAGCCTGCACCATGGCCAGTGCTTTGGGTAGATGGTGAGTCAGGCATCTGCAAAACGTCTATAAGCAGAGTGACTCAATTCACATATAGGTCAAGGTTACTGATCCCAAGATGCCAAGGTTACTAAATCTGTGGAGGCCATTTATCTAAACCCAAGTCCACCTTGTATGTGCATTGTAGGCCCATGTGCAGTGTAGCTCTGGGGTGCGGGAAGCAGTCAGTAAAAATGACAAGTTGGGGGGGGGGAGGCCACAGCTTTATTTATTACAGCGCAAGAGCTTTGGCAAAGCGAAGGCCTATATCCATGTGATCACCAAGGCAGCCTGTTGGGTGATGAGCTGTGTCTTGACAGCAAAGATTGACCAATTTTGAGATTTCCGCACAGTATGAACCACTTACAGAGAACCTCCCCTGGCCACTGAGGCAAGGGTGCCATGGCTCATCAACCACCAAACTGGGCTTCATGACAGAAATCTCTGCCCTCCAAGATCGCTTAAGGGGAATCTCCATTAGCTGGGAAATGGTGACCTTTGCCTGCCCCTCCCTTCTAAGGATTCAGCCCAGTGCCTTTTCCGCCATAGGAAAGTTGTGACAATATTAGATAAAAGCAAAATTACAAAGTATAGCATTAGAGGGTGGGTGGAAAGATCAGCGGGTGACTGTGGTGGAAGTTGGTTGTGTCTTCTTTTTATGTTCCTGGAGTGGTCCAGTCCCTGGAGTATTCTCTCTAGTCTGCACCAGAAGCCCTGCCCCCTGGGAACCCCCTGGGAACCCAGCGATGAAGCTGAGTGGTTCCCAGCTTCATCACTGAGAGAGAAATAGAAAGTCTGGATTCTTAGAACTGTTATAAGCACCTGCACCTGCACAAAGCACCTGCACAAAGTGATAATGTCCTAATTTAAGTAAAGTAAATACAATTCACTTGCATTTAACTTGTGCACATTCAGCTTTATGTGCATAGCAAAAAAAATTAAAGGGGACACAAAGCAGGCACGATTCTGGGGGAAATGATTTAGCAATCCTGCCTGCCATTGAACTCAGTGTGTTTTGACCAGGGCTTTTTTTCAGCTGAAACTCACCAGAACTCAGTTCCAGCACCTCTCAGGTGGGCACTTGCCATTCTAAGAGAACAGGGGAGGTGTTCATGGTGAGTTCCGGCACCTCTTTTTCTAGAAAAATAGCACTGGCTTTAACTATATGTGGTTTTGGGTTTAGGCGTGATCCCCAGAACGTAACTCCTGCATATGTTGTGGGTTTACTGTAATTCTTTCTTAGATGCTAAAGAAGAGCATTCCAAACTTTTCATGTTGATGACACACTTTTTAGACATGCATCATTTTGCAACACAGTAGATAAATAGGTACCGCTCCAGCGGGAAGGTAAATGGCATTTCTGTGTGCTGCTCTGGTTCACCAGAAGTGGCTTAGTCATGCTGGCCACATGACCCGGAAGCTGTACGCCAGCTCCCTTGGCCAATAAAGTGAGATGAGCGCCGCAGCCCCAGAGTAGGTCACGACTGGACCAAATGGTCCGGAGTCCCTTTACCTTTACCTTAATTCAGTTTTACTAGCAAACCAGAGGTTAAACTAATCCCTTTCTAGCCCCAGGAGGAGCATGGGGAGCATTCGTGCGACACACCTACACATTGCAGCTGACATGCTAACATGTCGCGACACACAGTTTGGAAAGCTCTGTGCTAAAGTATTCAGGTCACTTAATCTCAAAATATTCACACTGATGTTGCACATGTGCACACACACATGACAGTAAAATTACTTATAGTAGTTGGTATCACTCTAGAAGTCTCTCACCATTACTGTTAAAAGTATGTTGAGGAGAAAATACCAAATATATGTGGCTTCTCCCATTTTTCAAGTCTCTTTTCTGGCTGCCACTATAAATCAAACATACACACATCCAACTGAGGGTTACTAAGACCTCCCCATATTCTCAACGTGTTGTCTAATCTGTGTCTTGAATTTCACTTTACTGACTGCTGTTAGGAACTAGACTCCATGCTCCACGTTTTGAGGGAGAGAGGTAACATGTTCAACCTTCTCTGGAGTTGGACGATCCAGATACTTTTGTGCACTTTTTGATGTTTTGCTTATTGTTTATTGACCACTTTTGTTATGTGATTTTTTTTATATGATGGAAGCCGCCTTGAGCATGATTGGTTGATTGATATATCAAATTTCAGCTTTCTTATCAGTTGTGGGGAAAAGAAATTTTATGCTCCATCTCTGAGTAAGTAAGTGAGGAGGAGCCAAATGTGTGTCTAGGAATAATCATCTGTTCTGATAATAAAGTATAGAAGTTCCTTTCTTAGTTCTAAGCACCACCATTTTATTTCTTAGCTAGCATTCCTTTTAAAACAAGATACTTTCCTGTCTACGAGCGGCTGCATGGGAATTTGAACTCGTGTGTCCTATTTTAGGCTAGTTTTAAGAGATTGCTTATGTACTGCATGTTATTTAGGAAAGAGGCTAATACTCCTGAGCTATTATTTAGGAGCCTCACTGCAGTACAGATGGTGGGATTTGTGACTGTAGCTAAGCTCAGAGATTGAAAAGAACATTACTATATAAAATGGAAAAAAGAGGCACTCTTGCTATCTCCCTCAGAGTTCAAAAGGCTATGAACTGTTGACAGTTGCTCTCAATCGTCTTAATGTGCTTATAAGCTGAGCCACTGCATATTTTAAGTAAGGAGAACATTTGTCAAAGTACACAAACTTTCATTATGTTGCAAACAAGCATTAAGTCAGGATAAAAATAGTAGACCAGAAAATGTAATATGATTCTTGTGGTGTGATGTATCATCACCTTTGCACCTCCCTAGATATATGGGTTGCTATAGGTTTGATAGAGACATATAGGTTTGATAGTAGAGACATCACCTTGCCAACAAAGGTCCATATAGTTAAAGCTATGGTTTTCCCCGTAGTGATGTATGGAAGTGAGAGCTGGACCATAAAGAAGGCTGATCGCCGAAGAATTGATGCTTTTGAATTAGGGTGCTGGAGGAGACTCTTGAGAGTCCCATGGACTGCAAGAAGAACAAACCTATCCATTCTTAAGGAAATCAGCCCTGAGTGCTCACTGGAAGGACAGATCGTGAAGCTGAGGCTCCAATACTTTGGCCACCTCATGAGAAGAGAAGACTCCCTGGAAAAGACCCTGATGTTGGGAAAGATGGAGGGCACAAGGAGAAGGGGACAACAGAGGACGAGATGGTTGGATAGTGTCTTCGAAGCTACAAACATGAGTCTGACCAAACTGCGGGAGGCAGTGGAAGACAGAAGTGCCTGGCATGCTCTGATCCATGGGGTCACGAAGAGTCGGACACGACTAAACGACTAAACAACAAACATAGGTTTGATACTGCTTTAGAAGAATACTCTCCAGGAAGGTCAAAGGGCCAGTTCCTAGAGGATAAGGGCAAGCTAATGTGCAGTCAAGATGAACTCAAGAAAAAGGGGGAAGGGTTGTTCACATCATTTAGTCCCCAAATCAAGACCCAACATCCACACAATCTTTGTCTCCTACTTCTTCCTTCCACACTTGTTTTCTTATTGCAGACAAAACTGTGGTTGTCTCCCTGCCTGCCCCCCTGTCTTCCCTTTCCTACTTAGCCCATGGTGTTGCTAAGTCGTGATGCTTCCTCCTTCTCAATATCTTCAAGCAGGGGTGAGGAACCTGTGACCCTCCATCTGTTGTTGGACTACAGCTCTCGTCTGCTCTGACCATTTGCCATGCTGGCTGGGGAGGGTGGGAGTCTGTGGTTCTTGTTACACAAGCTACCGTATTTTTCCGTGTATAACACGCCCCCGTGTATTAAGACGCCCCCTGTTTTTGGGGACTCAAAATTAAGAAAATGGGGGGAGATTGCCCCTGTGTATAAGACTACCCCCTTTTAAAAATTTATTTTTTAGTAAAAAAAAAAAACCTAATCTTATACATGGAAAAGTACGGTATGTCTTAAAACCTTTGGATATTTTAATTTGGACTTCAACAGTCTTGCTTTTTCTTGTGTTTTCAATGAGCCTGAAGACAAAACCTTGCATGAAAATGTTGTAGCTCATAATTGGACCCATATCAAATAACCAGAATGAATCTACTATAGTGCTGTGGCTTTTAAATAATGAAATATACTTTATAGCTGGCTGAGGATCATCTGAGGCTTTAACATCCCCATGTTTAAATATGACTTGATTCCTTAATGCTTTTGCCCTAAGTGTGAATCACTGTTGATATTACACAAGAAGCTTTTCATTTTATTGCTTAATTTTATACAGTCACTGACATGACTCTTAAATGATAAAAGAGGGAAATTGTGTTAACCATGTAAATATCTTTCCTTTCAGAAGTAAAAGTCTTCATCAAAAATTTGTTTGATGACTCAAACATGGATCCCATATCATTCAAAGTTAAAAATCCTGAAGCAACCAGTGATGGCTCAGTAGACTTCAGTCTTCAGCTAGTAGGTTCTCTGCCAGTACACTCTCTAACCACTATGCCAGTGCTCCCTTGGATTGTGGCAGAGATTCGGCAGCTCAGCACACACTCCTTGAAGGAAGAGCCTAACTCCAGCCAAATACGGCTTTATGTCTCTCCGACCAGGCTGCGATGTGAAGCAGACACAGGGAAAACCCAGCAGTGGGATCCTCTGATTTGTTCCAGCCTGTTTGAGTGTAAGCCGCAGCATGTCCACAAACTGATTCACAACAGTCATGATCCAAGCTACTTTGCCTGCTTAATAAAAGATGGAGCAACAAACCCCCAAAGTATCTGTTACGTATTCAAAGCTGATGATCAAACAAAAGTAAGTGATATATTTTTGTTTACATTCAAATGTGTTGCAAATTAAGATGGCATTTAAATAAATTGTATGGTAGAGAGATGCAGCTTCTGTGATGGTTTGACATCCATGCCATACATTTAAGATATGTTACTTGACACAAAGAATCCAGGGAACTGTGGTTTTATAAAGCTACTGGGATTGTGGCTCTGTGAGAGGTAAACTACACTTCCCAGGATCCTTTACAGGAAGCCATGACTGTTAAAATGCTATAAATGTGCTTTAAATGCATGATGTGGATGTGAATAGTTCTATTCCATACAAGCTGTATATTATTATTTTCTCAATATGTAAAACAAAATATCCATTCATTTATCCAGAGCTTCCCCTATTTCATGAATATAGGAACTCTCAAACAAATTATATTAGTACTCTATGAAGCTTGGTATTCAGTCTGTGTCAATGTGCACGAAGAAATTGTTCAGTAAAAGTGGTGCAAATAGGGAAGTTAAAAAGGTAAAGGGTAAAGGGACCCTTGACCATTAGGTCTTGTCGTGACCGACTCAGGGGCTGCAGCACTCATCTCACTATATTGGCCGAGGGAGCTGGTGTACAGCTTCCGGGTTATGTGGCCAGCATGGCTAAGCTGCTTCTGGCGAACCAGAGCAGTGCACGGAAACGCCATTTACCTTCCTGCTGGAGTGGTACCTATTTATCTACTTGCACTTTGACGTGCTTTCGAACTGCTAGGTTGGCAGGAGCAGGGACTGAGCAACGGGAGCTCACCCTGTCGCGGGAAGTCAAACCACCGAACTTCTAGGCTCTATGGTTTAACCCATAGCGCCACCCACGTCCCTAAATAGGGCAGTTAGGGAGTGATAATTATCCTGTTTGTGCCATATGTCTTTATCCAGAGAACAGATTCAGTTAGTACAGTTATCTCTGAATATGGCAGTGTATTTGGGGACCATTAATTTTTTTAGCCATTTTCTTTCCGTTGTGACTTCCTTTCCCCGTAAAATAACGAAAACTGTAGATTGGTGGTGGGCCAGGGGTGTCAAAGAAAATTCTCAGCACCCTCAGTAGCTTTTTGAGGGGCTACTTGAACTAGTATAAAACTACTGTAATATGAATCAATTGTATATACGCCATAGATAACTTGTGATAAAAGTTTTTGCTCTTGTGTTTGTACAACCTTCTGATTGGCAAGCCCAATAGGCTGAGTGATTTAGACCACAGCATCACCCGCGTCCCCACAATAAATATGGCTTATCATAGGCTCCCCAAAGAATGGAATTGCAGTTCCTCTAGGAAAGGGAATAACTGATAAACCAGTTTTAAGTCTGCAGTATACATACCTCTTTCCATTCCAGACCACATGCTAGTAAATATTAGTCTATGTGTAATTCCTTGAACCACAGGATCTGGGTGTCAAAAGCTGTTTTAGCACGACTGGCTTGGCTGCACTGGGCGCTGTGCAGCAAGGGGTGCCACAACAGTGCTGTAGAATGGAGCATGAGAGACAGGAGTGATGGTGAATTTTAGCGTAGCCCAGGGCGCCACTGAAATTTGAGAGCCTAAAGTCTGCCACTGTGGGTATTAACTAAAGTGTAGGGTAACAGTGCTGGGACTGATATGCCCCAAACTGCTACGTAATAAATATGTTGTGACAACAGCATTACAGATTTGTTCCAGATGGCCGGAGGCTGATAGTTCCTTCTCTACCTGTTTTCCTTCCTCTGTTCCCAATTTGCCTGGAGTTCTGATCTTTAGTAGCTATATGATGTCATATTGTGAAAACAGAATGGCTTGAGTGTCCCTTGCTTTGAGAACTGTTCGTCTCAATCAGTGAATGTTATGTTGTAACCAGAACACTTAAAAGCATGGGATGTCCCCTGCCCCGCTCCCTCCCAAAATACTGATGGCAATAATAATCCCCTCAAACACTAGTAGATGATGTTATTATTGGTTACTTTTGTAAATATATATTATTGATCACTGTTTGCTGTCTACCACAATGCCCCATTTTGTTTTACACTGTGAAAAAATGATGGTAGCATTTACTTGCCTGGCTAGTTCTGGGAGCAGTTTGACAAAGTTTGAAGAACAAAACAGTTAAGTAGAGGGCTGTGCATGTTTTAGTTTCTTTTGGGGGTATTGGTTTATTTATTAACATCATGTTCTAGGAAAGAGCCGAACATTTTCACACAGCTACGAACATCAAATGGATGCAAAATTTATAGTTCTAAAGCAGAACATAACATAAACATCTTGTCCTTTTATAAAAGTCCTATCACATAAAAAGGATCCTGATTTGGAAGAAGCTCAAATAATTGTGACCCTTGTTTATACCAAGTAAAACAAATATTTCTTTAGGAAAACATTTTTTTAAAATACTTTGCTGCCAAATATGTAGTGAGCCTCTAAACTAGTTCTGGTATTTGTAATCTGAAGGACAAATATATCTTTTAAAAATCTGTCCATAAGATCGTTTTTGGGGTAGCATTTTAAACTTGGGGAATGGTTTTTACTTTAGTCATTAGGTGGCTTCTCGGCCATGTGGAAGCTTTTGAAGTTTAAAATGGGTATTTTTCATGAGACTTTGCTTGAGATCCATGAGCTCTCTCACACTGTTATAATGGTGTGGCTTCTTCTTTAGGAGCATTGCAAAATTGGAGTGCTGTAATATGGTAGCAGACATTGGCCAGGATCTGAAGAACTGTGCTAGTTCAGTGTTCCAAGATGACTCCAGACTTGTGCTTTCTTTGAACCCTTTCTTTGCCTTTTGAACAAAAATGGAAGTTTTTGATTTGGGTGTATCTGTTACTCAAAAAACAAAAGTCCCTCTGCAGAAGTGCAAGTCCTGGAAGAGAGAGGACTTTCCATTTTAGGTCCTGGCCATACCAGTGAAACACAAAATGTATAGCATTGAACATGCATTTTATACCTTAGGTTAGCAAACTCATTAACAGTAAGTTTTTATTTAAGAAGGAAGTGAGAGAAAAGTGCAGTTATGCACTTTCTCGCACACTCCAATTTTCTTCCTCACTTCCTTCTTTGGGGAAACCAAAGTTAACAAACTGGCAAATGGTGGTTTGCACCAACCATGAACCAGAAATCATGACTGGAAAGTAGGTTCTGGTTTGGACGCGTACTTTGACTTACACCAGGTGTGGGGAACCTGTGAGCCAGATGCTATTAGACTGCAACTCCCATGAGCTTACTGGCGTAAGCATGGTCAATGGTCAGGGATAGTGGAAACTGTACTCTATAACATCTGGAAGGCCAGAGGTTCTTTCTCTCAGGCTTGCATAAAGCATGGCTTGCCCAATGTCCAAATCGTTTATGTAAACCATGCAAATGATGGTTGCTCCTGAACTCTTAATAAGGCTAGGTAGTATACAAAGCAAGAAAATAATATAAAAGTGGGGAGGAGAGAGAGAGAGAGAAACCCAATTGCTGGTGATTAACCCATCATTTCCTACATGTTGAAAGAGTTTTACGATGGACTGATAGGGGAAATAGTAGACATTCATATGAGGTCCCTTAGGTTCTATGCAGGTATAGATTCTCTATCTCTGGAAATACAAAAATACCAGTTAGTTTTATATCGCCAAATCTTATTCTTTAGTCTTTGATCTCCTCTACAGAGGCCAGTCAAACAATTTCAGCATCAGGTGGTTTTGCTTCAATGAGAAAACAAGCCTTCTTAAAACCTTTGATCTCAGAATGCTATTGAAGTGTTCGTCTTTGATACTTAATCCCACAAACATGCATAGGAAGTATATTGAGAAACTTATTCTGGCCTGGCCAAACAATAAACACATGCTGGCCTATTAATTGCTGGTCAACAGGCCTTTCTGCAAGGTGGGCTTATATTTATATTGGGCTGGGAAACCTCAAGCCCAGAGGCAGAACACTTTCCTATGGCTATGCCCTCCCCTCACTGTATGCTTCCTTAGTGCTTTTGTTTGACTGGAATGTATCGTTGACCTATAATAATGCTTCTCACATCCTAGATGGCATATGGAGGGGTGTATGTAGAAACATCTGCATTTGCATGGCTGGAATGTATAAAGGAAAGAGTCATACCCAATGTTATGCCCACTTTTGCCTCTGGTCCCACCTACCATGGGCACATGGCCCCCACAAGCTTCTCTCTGAGGTAATGTGGCCCTCAGGATGAAAAGGCTGCCCTATCTTGATTTGTATGAAACATTTCTGGATTTCTACAGGTTTCACAATCTATCAGGTATTCATATACAGTTATACCTCGGGTTGTGAATGCTGCGGGTTGCACGTTTTTGGGTTACGGACATGCCTAACCCGGAAGAACTGGAACAGGTTACTTTTGGGTTTTGGCGCATGCGCAGAAGTTCTAAATCGTGCTTTGCACATGTGCAGAAGTGCCAAATCATGTCGTGCGCCTGCACACACAGACATGGCGCTGCGGGTTGCAAATGTGCCTCCCGCACGGATCACATTTGCAACCCGAGGCTCCACTGTAATGTTTCAGCTGTTAGAAGCCCCTTTTCCCATGCAAGCTAACAAAATGTTGACGACTGAAAAACCCCATGAAGTCTTTTATTTCTGGAAATAGAGAAATTGTGAATTGTCAAAAAGCTGTTCAAAATTATCCACCAATATTTTCAAATGGCTCTGCCCTTCTAACACAATTTTGAGCAGTTGCTTCACTCAGTTTCTAAAGTTCAGAGTTTGGGGAAATATTTGGCTTTCCATTTTTTTACACCAAGTCAGTTTAGAGCCCAAGTAAAAGAATGCAACTTGTTAGCGGGAGTTGGAAGAGGGGAAAAGGGGGCCAGCACACAGGTGCATTTTATTATTCTTTAGCTTAACCAAAAGACTGAAAAACAAGAAGATACAGCAGTGGTTACCAACTGGTGGTCTATGGACTGCAGGGGGTCCATGTAAACCACCCAGGGTTTGTTGTTGCTTTTTCTGAACAGCCAAATATATTTGTTGCTTAGGATGCAAAAAATAATAATAGCACCCAATTGGTATTTCACCTTTGTCAACCTGATTCCAATCTGCAACTTAGAACAATATTTTTTGGGAATGTGTTTTGAGAAAAATCCATATTTTTGAGGCTTGTATAGCTGGCTTATACTGTAACCAGCCTTTGTTTGATTCCAGTTCCTCAATAATGATTTAAAGTAACTATTAGGACCAACAGCAAGAATCTAATGTGAAGAATTCCCCCCACCCCAAAGTTGGCTTCCAGCATATCCTCTTAACTGACTTAGGGACATGATAGGCAAGGAGGGATTGGAGAGGGAAGAGTAAAAGTGCAGTTGCATAAACATAAGCTTTGTTTTGCCTAGAGGCGAAGAGTATGCAACAGTACAGATAGTATCGTATTACAATTGGACAGTTAAGTATAGCAGTACCCAGTTGCGATCAGTTGGAGTACTGGATTTGTCCCATGTTTGCTGTAAATGTCTTCAGTACTGGCTAGAAATAGGATGTTTATCTAAGTGACTTTGTGCCTGGCAGGTTTGGTAGTTCTTAGGTTATTTTAAAGCCACTATTTATTAGTGATTATACTTAATGAGTTCAGAAGAAAGATGTAAGTTACCCACATTTTCTTTTATTTTAGTATTTTACGTGGTGTTTTTCTTATTGTATAGTCTTTTATTTTGAGGCTATCATGTGTATTTTGTATTGGAAAGATTGCTAGTAACCCCTATAAATAAATAACACCGAGCATCAAATTGTACATTAACTTCAGTGTGTTCACTTTTTGTTACAAAACCATATTATTTCACATGGATGTGTATTTCTATTCTTTAGAGTGTTGGAATATGACCTGAGAGACCAAGGTTGAAATCCTCACTTAGCCATGAAACTCAGTGAGTGACCTTGCACTAGTCAGTTACCACCTCTCAACCTAACCTATCTAACAGGCTTTGTTAGGGTAAAATGGGAAGCAGTAAGTCAGGAACCATGTATGCCACCTTGAATTCCTTTAGTAAAAAGTGGGATATAACTGGAACAATACAATACATGCACACTGCTGAAAGGCTAGTGGAAGTGTCTGGCATTCTGATCAATAGTACAGTAGGCTACCAGAATACTCAGCCAGTCAGGACTGAGAACTGATGAGGATTATGTACATTATTCCACAATGAAAGGCAAAGAAAAGACATAGCAAACTTCCCAAACATTGGTTGCTAGCTTTAGCTTCATGATGGAGGATTATTATGTAATTTATTGTTTATAGCTGACACCAAGGCTTTTGTAAGATTCTCTCTATTAAAATTACCCAGACAAGACATTCAACTGTGGGATTAGAGTTAGTATTGTTTATAGCATTTGACTAGCAAATGTTAAGACAATCTGCAAAGTTATGAGGAAATACTTAGAGAAACACTCCCCCCCCCCATCACTCAGATTTATATAAACGTCAATGCCAGCAAAAATTGTACTGGTGCCCTTTTCTCTCTTCTGTCAAATGCTGCAGACCTCATTTATTTTCTTTGTAAGGTTGCTCATGACTTTAAAGATGCAGCTGATTTTCATTTGAAGGAGCAGAAATAATTGAAACTTGAGTTCATCTAGCTCTCCTGAGAGAAATAAACTTTTTAACGGACTTGTCAGAAAAGTAGACATTTTAAACATGGAGCAAAAAATGACGTTTGATTTAAATCAAGGGCCACTAATATGCCACTCATGTGCCCTCAAAGGCCTTCCCTGGTGCCCATGGGGTCACCTGCTGAAATGAGGCTTGAAAGAAGCATCTTGTAGCCCATAGAATAAGGTATGGTGTGTGCTTTGTTGTCTGTGTGGTGCTCACAACAGTTTGTCTTTTTTGCAATTAAGCCTGAAACGTTTGGCGACCAGTAATTTAAATGATCCAACTTATAGCTCAAGAAATATCTGCTAAAATCTTTAACATTGATCCAGAAGCACAATCAGTACTCCTCTGAGAGAAAGTTATGTTCTTAGGGGAAGGTCCATACTTCAGAGGAAGAGTATATGATTTGAATGTAGAAAGTTCCAGGTTCACACCCTGGAATTACCCCAAGGTAGGCTGCAAAAGACCCTGGTTTGAAACCTTGGAGAGCCACTACCACTCACTGCAGAGAGAAGATTGCACTGAACCAGATGGACAAATGATCCAACTCAACATAATGCAACGTCAGTGTTCAGCACCCATTGGACAGTGCCTGTGACATCACAAATCAAATGTCCCTATTCCTGAAATTTTGGGGCAAAACATCATGTTTAAAAAGAAAAAAACTGTGCATAGCTATCCTTTCCTGTACCATTTCCCAATCATTTCCAAGGTGTTGTTTTTTTTTGGGGGGGGGGGAGGAAATAGTTGAACAGGCTTTCCCCATCTCCACAATAGCAAGCTGTTATTTTCTTTCTCCACTATGTTTGTGCAGTTATACAGTATTACTGTTTTAACATAGGAGACACCATTGTAGCACTAAGAGAGAAGTAGCTTTCATTGCCCTATTTTTTTAAAAAACCCTCAATACAATCGTTTAACTTTATAAGGAGAGAACTCTGTGAAACAGCAGAGTGCCAAACTCACATAATTCAACCATTAAGCTATAGGTCAGCTCTAAACTCAGGAACAAGACCAAAAGCAAATAATAAATTCTAGTTCGCAAGCACATGCCTTGCAGAACAATGAAAAATGTGAGTCTAGTTTGATGTTCTAAATCAACAGCCCACAACAAAGGCCTGCCTGGATTTTCCAGGAGGCTGCTATATAGTTGAAACAGCCAATAAGGCCCCATGTGGTCAATAAGCAACAGGTGGCCCTGAGCCGTTGAATAAATAGCACCAAGAAAATCCAGCCCAGGAACTCAGTCCTGACAAGAAGCAAGGAAGATCTGACAAATGTAGAGATTGCAGTGAACATTGAAAACCACCACCATCCAATCTACCTTTTATTGTTGCACATGGTGTATAGGTAGAACCCCATGCTTGCAACTGGATCAACAGGAGCTATGCACCTAGTTTTGCAGTTGGGGAGCATACAGTTCGTATGGACAAGGAAACACATATAGGCCCCTGTGTGCACATTAAGACATATGAGGGCAAGGCAGACAGGTTATATTATGGGGAATGTGGGCCACAATCCCAATTTCCCACCACACATACAGTTAATTGGTGAGATTAAGCAACTCGCCTTTCCACCCACTGGTTTTCCCCTCACAGTATCCTGCCCTCTTTCATGTCTCCTTTTTCTCCGCATCCCTAGGATGCCTTGTTGTGCTGCAGTTCCCTAAAACAGCCACACTGTGGAGCTATGGCATTTGCAAATGTTCGACGTTCAGACACCGAATATGTATGATGCAGATATTTAGCAATATTTTATCCCATTACTTCCTTAGGAAAAGGCCATGGCAAAAATCAGAGTGGATTCTGGTGGTGGGCACCACTGAGCATAGACCCAGCTTATGTGCTGATTTTAAAACTCGGCACTTCTTGCTAAATAATAGATTTTACAGTCTTTTCTATAGGACGTGAAATGTCTTCTCTGTGTGCATGCTTAGAGGCATAAGGGTTTCCTGCTGCATCAAAAACTGTTACCTTTACCAGCTTCAGAACAAATAATTGCGTGGTTAAGGAAATCTGACCTATCTCCATGCAACATAAGCCTAGATAATAAAGAGTTAGCATTTATTGATAATAGAAAAGCTGTCAACAGTTAGTCACAAGTGGACAAGGAAGTAAAATGATATCACAGTCTGATTCTCAATTATATTCTCTTATGTGGACAGCAATCCTGTGAACAAAGCTAGAACACTGCCAGCCTATATGTGTATATTCATAAGGGCTCAGCCAGGAGACAAAAGTTTTAAGCTACTAGGATAACCATTTTTTAAATAAAAGTTTCTTTTATTTTCATTTCTGTTGGTCCAAAAAGAATACTTGTGTGTTAAATTATGTACACTATGCTACAAGGCAGACGAGTCTCAGTCTTGTATTGGTCCCCATGTTGCAATGGTCTTCTTTGTAAACAATAACATCAATAAAAATTCAGATTGATTACAGCTATTAGGGCAGGGCTGCTGATTTAAGGCATGGCATGGGGCAATACCCTTAGACTCTGTTGTGTTCCCTTCAAAGGGCCCATGGGCATAGTAACTTACTCGATTGGAAAAGTAAGCAGTTACATCATTTGAGTTAAAATCAGAGGGACTGGAGTTACTTAATCAGCTGAAGTTACTTAATCAGCTGCATTATGCCTATTTTATGTAAAGCCTTTTTCAGTTTTGTAACATGCATTTATGTCAAAGTTCTGATCATGTTCTCAAAAAGCCAAGGATATTGGCTTTGAATACTTTTAAAGCAAAGGATAAACATACTGTACTGATATCCTTGTCTTAAGCGCATTTAATTGACTTTACTTAAATTTGATGCAAATGTGAAATTTATGTTGACTGGAACATAGATTTGTAGTGCAGTGCTATACATCAACTCAGAAGTACCCTTGAGTTTAATCATATTTATTCCCATATAAGTTTGTAAAGTGTTGCACCTTAAGTTTCTATTATGTATCAAACAAAGAAATAAAAAGAGAGAAGTTTATATTTCTTTCTAGTCTTTTTGTTACACATTGGTGGTGTTATTAAAATTGTTTCTGAGTCATTTACTCATAACAATATTTACTTGGAAATAATTCTCACTGAGTTCAGTAAGACTTAGTCCTAAGTAAGTGTGCACAGGATTGTAGTCTCAGGGTTGTGCTTTAAAAGTACAGGTGTAACATGGTATTCCAAACTGTGCAACACAAGATAAAAAGATCTCAGTTCCATTCATCATGTTTTATTTGCCTGTTGATTGCTAAAAACTGCTCTTGAATGCATCTGCCAGTACAAACAGTGTTGGTGTCTGTGTGGGTCTCCAATTGCAATCCAAGCCTGAGACATTTCTGAAAGTCGTGTCAGGAAATTGGAACCTCTTTAGTTTGCCTTCACAGAAATAGCTGCAAGTGTGGGGAGTACTTTATCTGCAGCTTATATTTCAAAATAGTTTATAACTCTGGAGATGCTCCCACTGCAGTTTCTCACTTGAATTTTTAGCTGAGAGATTGGGATTGAGGAGGAGAGTGAACTTTCTTCTAAATACCTTCCCTACGTTTTATTTTTAACTGTTTCCACCAATAACATCTCTCATAGACAGTGATGGTTAATTTCTACAGAAATTGCTTATTATGAAATAAGTCGTACAAAACTGCGTTTCCCAGTAGATATCATTTTTATAGTTTTAATGATACCCAAACCATAGCTTATCTTGGAGGAAACACTAGGATATGATTTAGTGGTTACTGAGAACAAACACAAAATCCAAGGAATTCAAATAAAACTTCTTGATTAAAACCTGAACACTCAATTTGATATCAAATTGGCCAACATTATTTTAAAATCTGTTTTCAGTGTGATGCAGACAGGATTATCAGTGATGCTATTAATGTATTGTCATGCAGTAAATGGTGTATCTGTGGCAATTCCAAAAGTAATGAAAGCTACAAGTTTGATTATTTTGGAACTGGGTTAGATGAAGCATCAATCCAATCTGGAAAGAGCTTTTCTCTGATGTTAATATTATTCTGGTGTTTCATATGGATGAGGAGATGTTTTTTGATAGGATGGCTGCATTTTCTGCACATGAACTCAAAGAAAGGTCAACTATATGTGGCATTTCCCACACACCCTTTAGGGTTTTGTTGTTGTTTTTGCCTTAGGGTTGCTTTCCTGCTTGAAGCTCACAGCAGAGGCTGGGTGGAAGAAAGGTCACCCTTGCTCATTCTACAAGCAAGTTCACACTAGTTGGTGGCTTCCATGCATTCATTTCAGGGGCTAACACTGAGGTCATGGTTGGAGCAGTTCATGTTGTGACATATTTGATATGAATCTGTGCTTCCATGTATGGGCTATACACACAGGTGCTACGAATTGCATGATTGTTTGGCATTTTGTTTTTGTATTTCTTTTTCCTATTTCTTACCAAGTTCTAAGTTTAGACCCTTTGCTTCAAAATAAAACTAACAGACATCTAACCATTCAGTGGTGACATTGGCATCTTCCCACAAAAAGTAACATACGGAACACCTTAAAGCCCCTTAAACAAATACACAATTCCAGCTTCAGTTCCTACCAGATGCAGATGGTTTGCCATCTTCCTCCACAGACAAGCATCTTCCCTAACCTGACTTCTTAAAGTACAGCCAGGATGTAGTGGTAGAGACCTGCTGGCTCATGAGCTAAATCTGGCCCATGGATAACCACCAAGTGGCCCACTGTTTACCCATCTCCTCCTTGGAGCTACAGCCTTGTGGCTAAAATAAACCTTTTCGTCCCAGACAATCTCCTTGGAGCTGACTCAGGAGGAAGAGGAACTGCCAAAATCACACAGGCTGTACACAAAGTCCCAGATTGTGAAGGTACTGGTAGGCGCCGGGCGAAAACATATCTCTCCAACCAGGCGTTCTACTGATTAGCACTCTGTGGCTTTTTAAATGTGTTTGTGGGAGGTGGGTGGTTAGTGGTTTGTTTTTATTTTATTATGTATTCTCGTTTTGTATTTTTCTGTTGTGAACTGCCATAGGATCTTCGGATGAAGGGTGGCCTACAAATTTAATAAATACTCCTAATAAGTGTGGCAAGTGAATAAAAGGGAGAAGTAGCTTGACCTCCTTGGCTCTGTGCTTTCTTTGACCTGCATTGCCCATTGGTGCCAAGCACTGGGTTGCCAATACATGAGTGTAGTGTTTAGTGAAGTGGGTCAAGTGATCCCCCCCTTTCCTGATTCAAGAGGAAAATGAACCTTGACTTCTAGATATGAGGCAATGGCATGGCACTACTTGTGTGCTCCCTATGTTCCCTCTGAACACCTGGAACTAAAGACAACCATTGTTTGTTCACTTTCACCAGGACCTTTAAGGTAGCAGAACAGTCCAAGCCATGGAAGCCGAGTGTTGAGGAGCCCTTTGTCATGCTTCCATAAACTAAAGGAGTTGCACCAGTAACTATACAAAGATCTGAGGAGATGTCAGTTGGAAGGAAAGCAAAGTGTATGGCTGACCTGGCCCATATGGTCAATGTACGATAGGTACCTGGGGACCATTCACTCTAGCATGATCAGCTGTGGCTTTTGTTGCCATTTTCTAGTGCCTCATGCCCAGCAGTTTTGCAGTTTCTGCAGTGTCAAAAGCAGAACTTTTGGGGAGATTCAAAGGGTTTATTTTCTTTGATTTTTTTTGAGGGGGAGGGGGCATGTCACTGTTTCAATGTCAGAGAATCCAAGCCCTAAAAGCTTCATGAAATACAAAAGCATCCTTCAGTTCTGTAACACTGGATGTATTATATAACTTTTCTGTGGTTAGAATAGGATTGCCAGTTAATATGTGCTATCTTAACATGGCCCAGATTGGGTTTGATGTGAGGCTGTGGGGAAGAGCCCGCAGTTTCTGGAGCAGTCCACATTTTCTGGTAGGTCCAAGAGCAAGGCCCCACATAAAAGCCATGCATTCAGTCTCAATAGCTTACATTAAAGTTGTTGAGGTGTGGCCTTGTGCTCTACTTTTTTGGCAACCAGCTCCAACGTTTTTTTGTTTTTTTAATGCAACGTTTTCTGCTTGGTTGGCTGCCTTCTTCTCAGAGAAATCAGCCCTCATAGGAACAGCAAGTCTACTAAAGCTCTGGGCTCCAAAGAGGCAATTTTACAGTTTGGCCTCCCTCTGTTCAGGCATGGAATGATCTGTCATGAGCAGCGTTGTGGTGGCTGTTGTAGTGACTGACCACTGAGTTCCCCTGGGAACTGTCTCCATGGCAGCTGCTTTAAAAGGAAGTTCTGGTAGAGACTTGGAAGGTGAATGTGTACAAGGCAAAGTTTTCTACCCCAAGAATTCATTCAGCTATCCTGTTCAGTCTATCTTCATAACAGATTATAAAATGCTGTTTTCAAGAGCTTTAAAAACATTATACAGTGCATATGGCACAGTTTTGCTTTTTGCTTTTTTTTGGGGGGGATAATATATTATTGAGTTTTCCATTCATTTAAAATGACTATACAGTACCTTTGGAAATAGCATTGCTTAATCTATTCACAAGCTGCAATAAACATTAAAACGCTGAGTTCTGTTTTAAGTATGTCTGTACTGCTAAACTTTTTTTGGAGGAGAGGAGGTGGAACAAATGGACAAACATTAAGGGGAGGTAAATAAAAATAAATTATTGAATACCTGAATACATTCCAGCTAGCTCCATACAAATAAACCTTTTTGAACTTGCAGACTTAATTTTTACTATGCAACTGGGAGACAGAAATGTTATAACATGGTCAGGAGTCCCCAGTCTTATGGCCAGAAGCCAATCTTTGCTGCTAATTGTTCATTGTCCAGTGTACACCTACCATTTATAGGGATATTCCAGAATGGCGTCGGGTGCTTTTTAAGCCTTTTCTTTTATTGCAAAACAACAACAACAACTTTTGTGAAAGATCCTCAATGGATCCTCAATATTTTCATCTATCTGGAATATGTACAAGCAGGACTTTTTTTCAGCAGAGCTCACAGGAGCTCAGCTCCAGCTCCTCTCAAGTGTACACCATTGCCATTCTAAGAGAACAAGGGAGAAGTTCGTGGTGAGCGAACTTTTTCTAGAAAAATAGCACTGTGTACAAGCACAGTGTTCTGGTTTATTTGTGGTTTGGGGTTGATGGGCATGCCTTGGGAGACATCTGTTTTGTGCTACTTCTCTCTGACCTTTGCAAGCTGTCAGTTTGTGACATCGGCAGATGGAGATGATGTTGAGTCAAAGCTCTGCCCATGACAACATTCATTAGCTGCAGACAAAATTTCATCACAACATCCAAGTTCGCCATAGCTCAGGCTGACGTACCTTCAAATCTCCTATACTGTATTACCACAAGGTTAGAATTACAAAATGCTAGGCATTTAAAAAATAATAATTAAAATTCCATGAAACAGCTGTAGCTTTATGCATGCTCATAACGATGATGTTTACTGCTGGAGGATCATGAGGGTATGTATGGAGTGTGACTAGAGCCACAGAACTTTTCTCAACTTGGACACAACCCACCGTTAGTGCAGAAAGGAAAACCCTGCACTCACTCTCTAATAACAGCAGCTTGTGACCAATGGTGCAGACAGTCAGCTCCACATTCACTCTTTAAAACGTTGGGTCAAGCAGCACAATAAGAGGTAAGAGCAGAAAGGCCTTGCCTTTATAACGCTGTGTAAATAACATAATTCATAAAGCACCTGAGATTTGCTAAGTGCTGTACACAGATTACAGTCACTGCCCATATGCTTACATTTAAAAGACAGGAAACAGAATGAAAAAAGAATGGAAAGGAAAGTTATATAGTTCTTATAATGAGCAGTTTGGAAGGAAGCAGCTGGTCTCTCACCCAAGCCTATGGGGTGGCTCCTGCTGACCCATCTTTCCCTCTGATGTGAAATGGCTGTGTTATTATTATTATTCTTAAAACTATTAATTAAATCTGTTAGTCGCTTTATCTTACACAGGGTAATCCAAAGTGATTTACAACCAAATAGACAGATGATAAACCTCACATAGATACATTAAAACCAAGAGAAAAGAGAAATATGTTAAAAACATCCCACCCAATTCTTAAAGGTCACAATAGTTAAAGGCCAAAGGCCAGGTTTTGCCTGGTGTTTAAAGATATATAATGATGGTACCAGGCAAGCCTCCCTGGACAAATGGGAAGCCATTACAGTCTGTTCTTGTGTTGCTACCCTCTGGATCTTTCGTGAAGGAGGCACACAAAGAAGGGCCTCAGGTCATGAGCACAGGTTCAGGTTGGTTTGTATGGGGCGAGGCGACACTTGAGAAGAGACATTTAGGACAGCTCATCTCTTGTCCAAGCCGATAGACTGGGCTTTGCTATGCTATTCCTCCTATAGTAGCCATGTGATAATACTGGCATTACAGTGAATAATTTTGAAAGTAAACTAATCTGATGTATATCAGCATTTCTCACATTTATTCTAGAACCAGAAGCCTGCAACCAAGAAATTTATTCAATATATGATGTAGACTCATCCCAACATTCATTGGCAGCTGGTAACATTTTAAATTTATAGGCCTTGCTGTTTTTCATCACAGCACTTATTTAGGAATGTTTGCAGAGTGCCATTACACATGTGCAGAGTGCAAACCCAACACCATCAATTATTCTCTGCCCATCTATGGACAGGGAAAGAGCTTCTGTGTAAGAGGAGGGTCCAAGTATAATTTTCAGACAAGATTGACTCATACCTCTTATTTAGAAATTAAGCCATACTGTATGAAATCTATTCATCTACATGTCTATTGCCAAAAAGCTAAACACACAAAACATTTTAAAATGTGAGGAAAGCTTGCTTCTAGTTGCACATGGTCCCTCCCACCCGCACCGCCCCCAAAAGCAATTTAACATTCAAAAAGCAATTCAACATTGCTTTTTTCAGAGGGGGAAGAAAATGGCACTTGCGGTATATTACTTCACTATTACCAAAATTCATTATATTTTGCAAAATATGTTTAAAAATAAAGTACAGGACAAGTGTCCAATATATATTTCATGTTAATATTGCAAAAATCACTATTCCACTGTTGCTCCAATATTGATGTACTAGTGGAGGCTGCAGTCCCATCATGTTTACTCAGAAGTAAGTGGGGCTAGGACTGCTGCAGAAAGACAAGAAACGAATTCACTGAATTTGGGGGTTTTGCGTTTATTTTCAATTAGCAGTGACATTATTTATTTGTAAGTTGGAATGTTTCTAGAAAGTCCTATTAATGGCTGTGTTGTTGGGAGACTGTGCGTGTTGTTTTAAGTAAGTTCTATGAATGCTCTCTTTTATTCAGAACTCCTTAAAAGTTGCCAGCATATGTTCATAACTGCCCTCCTTGGCATGTTATTGCAGTTCTCTCTTAAATAAAAAAAAAACCTGCCCCGTTTCACAACTTCCTGAGTGATCTACAGAGCAGGACTTTGTTGGTACTTTCTTTAACTGCCTCTCCCTGGGAGTAGGTGGAGTCGTCTTTTGAAAGCAGCCTATAGAAAACCTCACTCCTGCGCGTAACCCACCCAGCCTTTTCCTTCCTTGCAATGAATCTCTGCGATAGACTGTGGAATTGTGTGCGAGAGACCAGTGACCTCATAGTTGCTTGCAGAGCTTGGAAGGAGCGTGGTTTTCTGCAGCATGGAGCGAATAGTCTGAAAGAAGTGCTTTCTTGTTTCTCAGTAAACGAGCTTACTGCTCGAGGCAGATGCGGGAGAGGGCGGTTTTATGAGAGCGCAAACGCTGAAAGAGGAGAGGAGAAAGTGGCTGGAATTGCAACTTTCCGCACACTGCTGCATCAGCCCTTGTTAGGATGTCACCATTGTTCAACTGGGTGGCGAAGGTAGGAGGAGTTTTAAACTTCATTCATCTCATTTCTTTCTATTTAGATATGCAGATCAATGGCTATGTTTTGATGGTGGGGCGCTGCAAGAGAAAAATGCAGCTGGAGAGCAAACGTTTAGTTAGAGGAAAGTTAAGTGGCTTTTTAAAATGTGCAAAATCTGAGTGGAAACGCCTAACAGTTACAACCATTATGTATGTTTACTTGGAAGAAAGTGCCACAGTGTTCAGTGTGAATTCTTCTCCAATATTTGTGTTTAGGATTGCAGTAGAAGCTAGAATTCTTGTGTTACAGCGAATTTGTAGGAGTTGGTGTATGAACAGTTTAATATTTATATGTAAAAGAAGACAATTTCATCAGTTTAAATCTGGGCATTCTTGTTGTTCTGAATAAACATAGTTCACCTAGTCTACTCCAGAAATTGAAAGAGTCCTTTGGGATAGCTTTGGACTACGTTTGGAGATGGACAGCCCATAAGCAATAGTGGCAGAGGTTGTTTATGTTTTAGTTATTTGTTCTGGAGTGTTGATAGCAGCTTCCACTGTAACTCAGCTTTCTTCCAAGTGTGGACGCTGAGCAGCTCAAAGGGTTAAATGTGATAAGTGAGGTTTTTTGTGCCTCTGAGGAATTAATAAACTGATGACCAGTTCTAGTTTGTGATTCAAAATGCGGATGTGAGACAACCCAAAAAACACATCCTAGAAGTGAATTGAAAAATGAGGACATAAATCTTGGACATAAGTTATTTGACATTTATCTCATTTTCTTATGAGTACACATTTTACTATGGAATATAATACCTTCAATTTTTTTCCTCAAGAGTGTGTGTAGTAACTTATGTCATGTGTGCTAATATCTTTGAACACCTCAAGAAAACGAAGTTAGTGAAAATTGATGCATTCCTCTTCTTTTATTGTCCAAAAAGGCATAATCCTCTCTATTAAATGACTAAAACAGCTGCTTATTTTTTATCACCTTTGTACCTCACCGCTGGGTCTTGTATAAAGGGTGTGTTCTGTATACCCAAGTAAGCAGTAGCTTATTCTTCTTCCTGTTCTTTATTCTGTGTTCAAATTTCCTGTCCTGACTGGAATTGAAAATTCTGAGCCTTGCTAGTGCCCACAGGAATTTCCATGTTTCTAACTGGAGAGTGAAGTATCTAACCATTTGGATTCTTACTTTCTGTCACATGGATTTGTGAATGGAATACCTATCCACTTACTGTTGTCTTGGATTCTTACTGTTGTCACTAGGCTACCTTCAGCTGTCCTGAAGGGAACCAGCAAGTTTCCAAACATAATCTCAGGATTGTTCCTCTTGCCATATATATACACTTAAGTGACATTTTGAAGTAACAAAGTAGGATAAGTATTTTTTTCTTGATCTATTCTTGGCATCCGCCTGTCTCTGGAGTCAATTAGGGAGTGTGCCTTATCTTAGTCACATGAACAAATTAAGCATATTGGAGTTTAGAGTAGGAGTATTGACAAAATGGGAGAAAGTAAAGATATACAATACTATGTTGGCCACAATACGTTGTACAGTTAACTGATTGTTGCTGGACTACAAATCCCTCGCTATGCTGACTGTGGCTGATGGTATTTGGAGTCCAGTAATGTGGCTGTGGGTAAAACCTCAGCGCCTAGGACTTGCCGATCGCATGGTTGGCAGTTCGAATCCCCGCGACAGGGTGCGCTCCCGTCGTTCGGTCCCAGCGCCTGCCAACCTAGCAGTTCGAAAGCACCCCCAGTGCAAGTAGATAAATAGGGACCGCTTACCAGCGGGAAGGTAAACGCCGTTCCGTGTGCTGCGCTGGCTCGCCAGATGCAGCTTGTCATGCTGGCCATGTGACCCGGCAGTGTCTGCGGACAGCGCTGGCTCCTGGCCTCTAGAGTCAGATGAGCGCACAACTCTAGAGTCTGTCAAGACTGGCCCGTACGGGCAGGGGTACCTTTACCTTTACCTAATGTCTAGAGGGCCACATGTTAGCCATCCCTGCTTTACAGCTTTCGTTATATTCCCTTCCTGCTGCCACCGCCCATGATTTCTCTGTACCAAGTTTCCCCAACCTGATGTTCTTTGGATGTCTTGGATGACAACTCTCATCATCCCTGTCCATTGACCATGCTGGCTGCAGCTGATGGAGTCCACCAGCAGCTGGAGGGACCAAAACTACTCTACTCTAGGCTGTTGTTCTGTTTTACAGATGAGGAACAGAGAATTTGCTAATGCCATGAGTCATTACCCGATCAGAAGAGAGTCCTTGTACACCCAGGAGTGACCTAGTTCTAACCTTTTACAGCACAGTAGCCTTTACAGAAAACTTAAGCGTTCAAAAATACATGTCAAAGCCTTTCCCTTAATTCTGTTCTAAGTTGATAACTTTTAATAGTTACTATGCTGTGCTTTTCACTAACCTTTCCCGTCTCTTTTTGACTATAGCATTAACCATTCTAAATCAATTCATTAAAAAAATTCTTTGAACATTTGGAATTCGTGGGTGAAAATATTAGCCCCTTCTACACCTCCTCTATTTTGGGTCATCCTTTTCCCTTTGTTGACAAATATTTCAAATTTAAAAAGTGGAAAGCATGTGGCTTACTGAGACTCAAAAGACATTTTCCATCAAGACACTCTGGCAAACTGTCTGCAAAAGGCCAAAGGCCTGGCATTTCCCCAGATGTTCAGTAAATAAGGGGGAAAGGCTTAGGTCTCCAAATAATAATAATAATAATGCACTCAGTCAGCAAAAGAGGGCCCCACAATTTGCAGCATTGTTCTTGAAAATATCACAGGTGTGAGTGTTGGAAGCAGACTGTGGTGTTACAGTTCCAAAAGGGGCAATGGAACTCATGGACTGCCAAACATTTCCAGGCAATATTGGTCCAGATTAAAGAAGTTACCTTGGATTAACAACTCCTTAACACCAAACTGGGAGAGGGTGCAGGGACACAATCTGGCTTGCTGGTGGTGGTAATGCCAAGACATGGCAAGGCACTGGAAGAGGATTTTTAGGACTCTATCATACCTGGGCAATTAATAGATCACATTAGAATGCTCTTTGGTACAGCAAGGTTAGAGGTAGCTAAGGACGTTAAGGAGCTCACGGATAGAAAGGTTGTGGAACATTGTCAGTAGAAGAACACATACATAATAGCAGAGAAATAAAAATATGGTACCCATTTATAGTTTAATGGCATTAAAGATTCATAATCTGGAACATTTTCACAAAGTGTGCTGCTCTATATCCCATTTTTAGGACCAGAATACAAAAGCCTTATATGGAGTTTTTCTCTCTTAAATTATGTGCAACAAACACGTAGATTGTCATGTGTGGCAGCTGCATGTACAGGTGTTTCACTGCATATATCCATAGTAGCAGTTGACTTTCTGGAATGCATTAATACATCTATGCAGTTTAAAAAAAAAAAGAGCCCATGAAAGGCTCTGCATGTGTGTGTAAGAGAAAGAAAAAGAGAGAGGAGAGAATGAATTTCAGTCCTCTGTATTGATGAGCCAGAGGGGCTGCACACTTTATATAGCATTCACATTTGCCTTAAGTGCACTGGTTTTACAGCAGTGTTGCCTGCAGCAAACATTAAGTGTGTGAAGGCAAATGCATACCTCTGCCTCCTCAAACCCCACATTATCTTTTATACCATACTCAGATTGTACTTTATCCCCTTTGCGCCAGGGCTTTTCTGCTTTTGACAGTAAACCTGTTTGCCTCTGTTCATCTCCCAATCTGTTATCAGCTACTGCAGCCTGTTTTTTACTAGTCAGCAACAGTGCTAAGCAGAGAGGTACAAGACTTCTTTCACACGTGATCAAGCTAAAATTGAAAACAATCAGGTAGAGAAGCCATGCAATTGTTATGGCTGCAGCAAGTTATGCTTAGCTGTCCTACTTACTTAAAAAAAAACCAACACACATATTTTTCATAAACTTGCTTTGCAAAATATGTATAAGTTGTGTTAGTAGTTCAACCTGAGAAGGAGAAAAACCCCTGTAATTGGTCTGTATCTTCTCTGTGTGCAGCTGACCATCATTATCCTCCCTTGAAATGCTTGTTTGGCAAACATGTTCTTTATCTTCCAAAGGAATTTCATGTTTGTTAAAGAGAGACTCCTCCACCATTAATAACTTGCATACAGGAGCCAAGAAAATGGCAAGATCTTGCCTCTGGATAGCAAAATATCACTTTCATATTTCCATTGCTCAGTGTCACCATCCATACTGTTGGGACTGTTTCAATTCCCATAGTAACTGCTGAAGTGGCTAATTAACATAGAGAAAAGAAATGTATAACAATCTCCATAGTATTTGCAGGATCTGAATATAGTAAAGTATAGAAGAGCAAAAGATCCCTAGGCAGTTACTGTTTATGGAGCCAAACTGACCTTTGAGAGACACTGGATAAACAGTGCTTTAATTATCATTTTACAGCACTAATGTGAGAGTTACTGAGCCATTTCCTGTGTAACCTGCAGCATAAAAGCTCAGAGACTATGACCTCAGTCATAGGGAGCAGAGAATAGATACTTCATCTTGCTCCTCTTCACTCCTAGCAGCCACAGCCTGCAAGGATCCTTCTCTTTTCCTTAGCCAGCTTTTCATACTGTCACTGGTATCATGGCTGCCCTATATTGAACCTTTGTCAATGCAGTAGTGGACCAGGGGCCCTGCGCTGTCCTGGATTTTAGGCAAGTCAATCGAAAAGTTGCTTTGGGGTTTTCAACAACAGCTACGCTCAACAACGTTTGGGGTGTCATTGTCTTTAATTTTTGAAATATGGCAACCCTATCTAATGAATAAATCTACAGGGGAAACTGTGGCCTTTGAAGAACTGTTAAGACTACAACTTCCATTATCTCTGGCCATTGCTGTCTGGGATTGATGGGAGTTGGAGTCCAACACCATCTGAATGGAAAAAGGTTCCTCATCCTTGGTTTATCCTGTTTATATGAACACTAGGTTTTGAATTTGTAAAGACTTGCTAGTACTTGACCAGTTATAGAAACACAATGGTCTGTGCAGCTCATTCTGGCTCGAGATCAGCTTGTTCATTTGGGAATCAATATCGACGCAACAGTAGCTCCTTTGAGGAATTCACTCTTCGTTTAAATGATTTAAACGAGACATTGAAAATAGGAACATGAATTATTGAAATGGTCACTCGTAAAAGCTCCCTAATTAGAATTTTAAAGGAAAGGAGCGATCAGGATGATAAAAGAGGGGTTGTAGGAAAGAGCCATAGCTTCAGGTCACCCTCAAACACAATAATTTAAAATTTAACAAATGACTACTCAGGCTCAATCCTATGCACGTTTTGGATTGGATAAGTCTCAGTGAACTTGGTGTTTGCGTCTTAATCGTCATGTATAGGACTGCAGCCAGAAGGTTTTTAGCATTTGTTTTGCTCAAATTAGTCCATTTCCATTTTAATGTAACCTGAGCTAGGCCCAGCTATTGTGGCTACTCCTCTAAACCCTCTGCAGACCAAGGGGATTGTTTGGGTAGAAAGAAGAACATATCAAAATCTGTGCTGGATGTCATAATCTGAATCCTGTCCACATCAACTGCCAGAGGCTGATATGGATGGAGTTAAAATAGGATGGCTTTATCTTTTGGCTGCCCCAGGTTAAAATGGGCATTCAGAAACTCTTATTTTCAAATGCCCTATGATAAGCAGCATATGCCTTTTACATTTAAGAAGCAGTTTATATACTGCTGGCTACTAGTCATTCAGTCAGGGAGAACTAGCACCCAATATAGAACCACACTGCATGTGCAATAGCATCTTCATTTCTGCCATGTTCCAATGCTAATTTCCATGTAGAAATAAATGCTGTTAACACCTGTTCTGCGCCCCCCATTAACAGCTTGGAAACTACATTTACTGGATTGTTATTTGTACAATATAGTAGTTCAGTCTGCTAGACTTCCTGCTGTTAGAGAAAGATGGTGATCTGTACATTTCCAAAACATGACTGTAGCCTATGTAAAACAGTACAAGCTTCCTGTGTGTGAGGTCAGGTGTTTAATCTTGGCATCTGCACTTAGTTTTGAGTTTAAAGGGCTTTTAGAAACCTCTGCCTGACATCCTAAAGTGTTGCTACTAGTCAAAGCCAATAGATAATACAGGTCTGACTCATAACAAGACAGCCTCTTGTATACTTAGCTATGGCTTAACAATGAAAGAGGGAGACTTTTATTTTCTTTCATTATTATTATTATTATTATTATTAATTGAATTTATATACCACCCTATACCCGAAGGTCTCAGGGCGGTTCTTTTTCTCGTGAGAGAAGCCAACTTTATTGATTCCTTGTGAAACCATTCTTTAAAAGGACACCTGCTGTCATATCTTTAGAATGGGGCAGGTGCATCCTCTAAACTAGCACTAGGGCTGTTTCCTGTTCTAATTATAGGACTACAAACCAGGGATTTTTTTTCCCAGCCAGAACTCCCCGGAACTCTGTTTCGGCACCTCTCAGGTGGGTGCTATTGCCATTGCAAGAGAACAAGGGAGGTGTTCATGGTGAGTTACAGCACCTCTTTTTCTAGAAAAACAACACTGCTAGAACCTATAGAAAAAGTAGCATGGTATGGCTTGCAGGATATATTTTTTAAAAGGGTTCCAGTAAATAGCAAAGGAAGGCTACAGTGTATTCCCTATGTCCCTTAAAGAGCTTTACTGCTTCTTCTTACTTGACTAATCCAAACATACTACAAACTGGTAGCTGGTACCATCTGTTGATTGAGCAACAGAGAGTCTTAAGGCCTATGAAGAATACTTGTCTCAGTTCCGAGAATGATTTGGGTTAGTGTTGAGTTAGAACTACACCAGTTTCCCCAATCTTTAACCATCCTACTTCCTCAAATGACGATAAACCCTAAAGGACTCCAGTGTCACACTGATTTCCTAACTTTACTTTGCCATTTACCAAAAGCAACTTTGCCATTTAATAGGAACATAAAAAACAGCCTTATACCGAATCAGGCTGCAGGCTTATCTGGCTCACTGGCAGCAGTTCTTCAGGTGGGCTCTTTCCAGTTCAAAATTCCAGGGAACGAACCCAAGGCCTTCTACATGTAAATTATGTCTACCACTAAACAATGGCACTTTTGCAAAGGAAAGGTTCAGTGTGCATTTGCATGTAGCTTCCCGAATAGTTGTGCAGTTAGAGAATGCACATGCCCTATTCCAAATGCATACATCTCTTTCTTAGTGACTTCACCAAAATGACATAGGCTTATCTCACCCCACGTAATGCTTAACAATCTCCCAGACCATAACACCTTTTTACATAACCAAGAGATTTGTCCTTCATTATACACAGATAATATAGCATAGCTCTAACATAGCAGGCAGTTGTAGAATACAGGTTAAAGGTGATCCACAGCGACAATCAATAGTTCCTGAGTTAGAAATGAAAGCCCGCTCTATTCTTACAAGAAAGGTTAACTGAAAAATTAGCCCCAGGGTAAAAAAGGTAGGAAAGTAAGATAATAAGTCAAGGGAGACTCAGATCATTCCCACTGCAGTATAGAACAGAAGGCAGGGCAGGTTCCTGCTTGTCCTGTCCAGAGAATGCACATCCTGTATCTGGAACTGACAATACCCAGCAGCTAGTGTACTGCTGGATCTGGGACTTTGAACGGTGAGCAACCTGGTCTTCTAGAAATTGAAACAACTCTCACTAATGTAGGCACAGATCTAAAAGTATTATATTTGATGCATGACAACTTAATGCAGTATATTCCTAATGCGCTCCTAAATGCACACTGAATATTAAATGGTTGATTCCTGAAAATGGAAAATAAGGTTAGGAACCTAATGTCCTAGCTGTTGCTGATAATGTGTTTTTGAGAACTAGTGAAAAGGAAAAGAGGTAGCAGAAAATTTGTGTACAAATACTAGGAGATGCTTGAAAGAGTTTTCTTGAAAAATCATTTTTTCCCTCTTTTAGTAATGAACTGCATAATAAAATGCTTGTCCACAATCAGTGCTGTTTGTCCAGTACTGTGTTAATGTAAAGGATCTTGATATTAGGTATACCCATCATTCTGTACTTAATCCATTCTTGGCACAGGTTCTGCGAATACCAGATCTGAAGCTCGTCTGGTTCAGTGCCCTCCTATAGTTATCAGCCAATTCCCATCCTGAATGGATTGTTTAAAACGTTGCTTCTCAAAGCAGTGTGAAGAACTAATCAGTATTTGACTCGGAAGGTGGCCTCTTTTGTGGTAAAAGCTTCCAATCTCAGGAAAAGATATCTGTAATTCATTTCAGAT
The DNA here is from genome assembly GCF_027172205.1 of Podarcis raffonei. NCBI lineage: Eukaryota > Metazoa > Chordata > Lepidosauria > Squamata > Lacertidae > Podarcis > Podarcis raffonei. Next base: position 26,325,120 of record NC_070610.1, on the reverse strand, counting down.
TATGCTTTCAACTCTACAATTCTATGATCCTGTGGTAGAGTTTCTGATTTTTTTGAGAGACGAACATTCTGACACGTCTCACCCATTTTTACATTTTTAGTTTTGTTTAGCAAAGATCTAATAAAAAGTTTCTCATCTTGTACAAACAAACAAACATACTCTCTCTCTCTGTATAATATATATATATATACATATCTATATATACACACATATATATATACACACATACACTTTTATGTAGAGTTTTAAGCATATTTTATTTTGTTCTCTTTTGATGTGGTCTACAGACTAACTTAATACATTATATTCTATTTAAAGAAATATTTCTGCTTCCATAATATAGTCTTCCTCCTGACATTGAGGGGCAGGATCCTTTTCTTAACACTGCAAACAAACTCTGGATTTTCCATCACCTTCCCTCGTGCTATATTAACTGAAGAGAATGCAAACACCAGCAGCCCACCCACAGTGGGTTTTCTGTTGCTTCTTCTTTGCTTTTTGAAACTCAATATAAAGCCCTGTGTGGACAAGCCCAAAGTTTCCTATGCGCTGGGAGCTGCACAATGATGTTGTTTTAACATTGAAGGAGCACCCAAACATTAATTCTGTGTTTACCTGGCTTTCTAAGGATATGTTAGTGCAGTTGCAGGTCAGACAAACGAGGAAGATGAAGGTGCAGCCAGTATTGAACAGAATCAAATATTACTTTACCCATTCTAGCCTCTAAGTGTAGGAAGGCTTTTTCTCCCCTGTTAGTGTGACTTGGTCCCCTGCAGCCCTCATTTTTGGCTAATGTTGTGTGGGGATGCATCTGTTTGATTGCTGCGTAACAGCCCACAGGTTATGGCTAGAATCCTGACAGAATATCAGTGCCTTGATCAGATAGTTCTTTGTATCAAACTTGGATGCATATCTCCTAATACAATGTTCATAGAGTACCATTGGACTGCCAGATAGTAAGCAGTAGGGAATAGAGCCAAGGCTGTTGCTGGAGCGTACTACTGTCTTTGTGCCTAGAAGACAGAAAGAGGCTTGGATTTCTAACTCAGGAGCTATTGCTTGCCACTGTGGGTCACCTTTAGCCTGTAATCTACCTATAAATTGCCTGCTTGTTACCTACAGCAAGTAATTTTGTTAGAGCTATGGTATATTTTTGTGTGCATAACAAAGGACAAACCTCTTGGTTATGTAAAAAGGTGCCATGGTCTAGGGACCTAGATAAGCCTGTAGTTTGATTCACTATAAGGCAGCTTTTGATGTTGAAATCATTATTTACAGTCCTAAATTAGTGATTGTGGGTCCTAACTACAACATGTATGAAATGGGGAGTTGTGTATTTAGAATTACCTGAACCCACAGTTATTTGCAAAAGAAAGTTTATAAAAATAGCAGTAGTATTTCATCTCCTAATTTTTATTGGAGGACGACAGGGTCTTTCTCAAAGGAAAAAAGCATTATAACATAAAACATGAGCATTCTAACTTCGCATATTGGTCACAGGCAAAATATTAATACTCAGTAGTACTCAAAGGTTTTGCCTGAACCAAATAAATGCTAGATACTTACAGCATTGTACTGCTAATACTAAATATGGGTAAAGTCCTTATTCATACCAGCCTTAGAACAATGACATTTTTTCAGTGCCTTTATTATTTAAATAGAGCCATCAAAATTGCATGTCATTTTACAAAGTGCAAGAGGGCAAGTTCTTCTCTTACTCAACTGCTTTTTTTAAACAGCTACTTAATATTAGTTCAGAGTGCAACCAAACTGTATGTTGACTGAGTCATGCACCATGCTCAGAGAATGAAGTAATTCTTCCTGTCTCATTTTCAGACCATTCTTGTTTCCTTATTGTAATCCTCTGACTAATTCTATTGAAATATGCCTGTTATCTATAAAAAGACCTTCTGAAGTCTTTGTCAAATCCAGAGGCAAATATTTTCTATTACAGTTAAGGATGAAATTTGCACCTGCATTAAAAAAAACACACACACAAATGAATGCGCGTACAAAGAGAAAAGAGTTTTCCAGAAGGGATTTTATTTGATGCTTTCTGGGACATTATTTCTCTAGTTATGTAGAGAGATTGTTCTAAGAGCAGAAGTCTTACCTTTTACTCCTGCACTGCTTGTTTCACCATTCACTCTGAGCAGCTACATCTCTGTTCTGAAAAGCTGCCTTCTGTGGAAAGGAGAGTATAATCTGAAAAAATATGTATTTTACAGGCTAATACCATCAAACTTCGAATCAAGAAAAATATTTTTAAAGCCAGAAAATTTGGTGTGATTTCAATGTTACGTTTGTGGTTTGGGAGCTACTTCCACATGCTTGGTTCCTTGCCATGCCAGTAACTTGTTAATACCAGAATTGTGTGCGTGGGTAATTGACAAAGTTGCTTCCCATACCGCTATCACCCCTTCTTAGGGTACAGCAGCCTGGTGTGGGCAGTAATATCATCTGGCCATCTCATATGGTCCTGTTTGTGAACAGCAGTCCTGCTAGACTAGGCGTAGGCAACCTTCGGCCCTCCAGATGTTTTGGACTACAATTTCCATTATCCCTGACGACTGGTCCTGTTAGCTAAGGATCATGGGAGTTGTAGGGCCAAAGATTGCCTGTGCCTGTGCTAGACTCATGCATTTGGCTTCATGTTTGAAATTTGCATTTTGCTGAGCTATATTTACTTTTCCCTAAAGACAATTGTCTTTGTTTATGACTCCCTGAAACTCCTTTCATACCAGAACATACCCATGCACACACATACTCTGGTCATAATCCAAATACATTTTCTCTTGTTCAGGAACAGGAGGACATTAGGTATGCACAAAGGTTTGCTGATTTTCCCATATGACAGCAGGCCCTAAACATCACATTAAGTAGTTCTCAAGAGAACACACAGCTACCATTGTTCAAAAACACTGAAAACAATGGATTTTAAAAAGAGAGCACAAACAGCTGTGGGATTAGAGTACATAAAAGCCCCCATGCACATGAGGAATACTGTGCATAGCGCTTTGGATCTTAGCCTCTGTATTCCAGGACAAGTTCACATACAAGCATATATGTCACTTGATTTCCCTTCACTCAGTGTTGATAACTGGCAGCTTACTGTGTGATCAGATTTCATTGAAAATCTTTGTGATATGATAATCCTCTCTGTTGGGTTAGATCTGTGATGGCAAACTACACATATATTGGTTTTCCTTTAATGTTGGGGTGGCCAAATAATGAAGATGCTTCTAGCTTCCAAAGTTAATTTGTACAATGGTTTTTCTGATCCCACATCACTTTCTGTCACTTTAAAACCCCCACTTTCTTCCTCTTATTTGAGTGGCTCTGATATTGTCGTTTTCTTGCAGGTGCCTGAGATCATAAGCACTATCAGACAAGCAGGAAAAATTGCACGGCAGGAAGAGTTTCAGAACAACCTTTCAGATGTGGAAGATCCTTTTAGTAAAAAATTTGAGGTGCTATTCTGTGGCCGAGTGACAGTAGCGCACAAAAATGCACCTCCAGCCCTCATAGATGAATGTATTGAAAAATTTAATGATGTTAGTTATACCAAAAACTTGGATTCTGGTCCATTCGCTCAACAACATGAAACTGTCAACCATTCTGGAGGATTTTCCATAAGTGATAAATTCCGATCCGTCTTCCAACCCTTAGTTAATGAAGAACAGGAGAAGAAGCCGATGCGGAAATCCTACTCTCAGCCCGGACTGCGTTCTTGTGCTTTCAAGAGAGATTCACAAGCAGGTTGCCTGAAGACAAGTAACAGCTTTGTCAGATCCTTTGATGAAGATGCTGTTTCTCTGAACTTAAAAAGTCGATTTATTCACGGGCAAAACGTTCAGCCAACGGATATTGCTGGGAACCGGATAATGCTGTTCACGGTAAAACAGAGTTGTTGTGTTTAATTAATTAATTGCATTTCTTTCCCACCTTTTCCTCCAAGGAGCTCAAGGTGGCATACATGATTCTCTTCCTCTTCATTTAAGCCCCACAACAACCCTGTGAGGTAGGTTAGGCTAAGAGGCAGTGACTGACCCAAGGTTACCCATGGCAGAGTGGGGATTTGAACCATGATTTCTCAAGTCATGGTCCAACACTCAGTAACCACCACACCGCACTGGTTCTCTAATACCATCTCTGAACACTGGATAACATGGTTACAGAAATGGATATCCAGAGCTTTTGTGCATTGCTGCTAGCCGATTGAAGTTAATTGAGTTCAGGTGTGTGTGTGTGTGTGTGTGTGTGTTTATACAGAGAACGATAGAGGGCTTTCTGTTTACTGTAGCATAAATCTGCATCACTTGTCCTCAAAGCCAAACTCAACCCTACAGGATCACAGCTAAAATTTATTTTCTGTGCTGTGGCTCTTGATCTTGTAGCTCCATCAAATGTACCCATTTAGCACCACTCCTTCCCATATTTGTCATTTTCCTTCTTCTTTTTTTAAGGAAATAGATATGAAGTAATAAAGGGAAGTACTTTGGTTCTTGCACTTCCTCACCACTGAGCAACTGCGCTGTGTCCTCACATAGTTAGAATTAAGAACCTGTGCATATTGCGGGTCTCCCATTTAGGCCCGGGCCTCTATCAATGTAGAAAGTAAGCACAGCTCACTTTTCCCCCTCCCCCCCAAAAAAACCCCACCACATCTTAAAGCTTACAGACTATGATAGTAGTCCTGTAAAATCTCAAGCCTTAAGCTGGCATTCTGTACCTGATCACACCCTGTAATATTCCATACTGTATCTACCACATACAAACTATGGCATGTGGAGCAGCTTCAACATAACTGCATTTTAAGTAGCCCTTGTTTTGTGTGTGTGTAGGCCATGTGTAAGATAGAAGCCTAAATGTATGTAATACTTTTAAAGACCTTCCAATTAAAATTGGGCAGAACAGAAGAAGACTGGCTAGGCTTCCCCTACGAAGCTGTGCTTTAACAGACTATGAGGTAATGTCTAAGGCTTAAAACAGCCTTCTTCAAGCAACTTCCCTCCACAGTAGTGTGGATTGGTTTGGGATATCCTGGAGTAAATTATGTTAGAACAAATCAGGTTCAAATCAAAATCCATTTATTGTGAGGACCATGCCTGTGCACAAACATCAACACTACAATAGTTAAAAATATTAAAATTCATTACATACTATGCCAACAAAACCTTCTTCCCACAGAATAGAAAAGGAGGGAAAACGAGCAACGAGTTAAACAGACGATGAAGAGGTCTTTACATTGTCGTCCATAAATCTTTCCCTGGCTTTCATGGCCTTCATCACAAAAACCGCTACCACATGGGTAATGCGTGGGTTTGCATCAACTAACAAAAATTTTACTCTATTTTTGGACTGGTTATAGAGTTGGGTATAATTTGCAGCAATGCATCTCTAAAGCCCGAGTAAATGGGGCAATAGAGGAGGTAATGTGTAAGATCCTCTTTAATTTTCATAAGGCAAGGACATAAACGATGTTCTGCTGGGGTTTTTGTGTATCTACCGGTCAAATAAGCAGTTGGCAATGTTTGAAACCGTGCCATAGTAAAAGCTCTCCGAAGGGTGGGATCAGTGATCTCCACCAAGTAGTTGGCACAGATTTTGACTGCTTTTACTCGAGGGAACCAGTAGGAAAACCCAGAGTTTTTTATCTTAGTGGAGTCCAAAAACGCGTCTTTTTCAAAGATCCATTCCTGAACTTTATCAGGGCTCCACAATTTGAGAGTATTAAACTCAGGTAGGTTGTATCTAGATAGAATGTCTAGTAGGTTTTTATGCCAAATGGTATTATTTTGTAATGATACAAAGGCTTGTTTAGCCAATAAGGTGTTCGGGGCATCTATGAGGTTGGTGAAAAAACGCAGGAATCTTAAGTGGGCCCTGGCAGACACAGAGGGTAATCCTACTTCCACTCTTAGGAAAGCTGCCGGAGTGCTCTGAGGGAGGCCTAGAATTCTTCTGAGATAAAAATTTTGGAAGATTTCAAGCCGTTCTAACAGCTTCTGATTCCATCCCCAGAGTTCTACTCCATATAACATCTGGGGAATCACTTTTCCTATGTTAGAACAATACCTGAACACTTTAATGCTCTGGAGACAATATGACTGCACGATGCAAGTGCTCGCAAACAAGAACCTGTCATTCACACATCAAATTCTTTAGGTAAACTTTTGAAACAACCTGAAAGGTATAATGTTTGAAGAAGCCCTCTGTCATTTACCTTCCAGTAACACTAGATTATATTGATCAGTTAATGTTTAACCTGTTTTAAGTTTCAAAGACACATAAGATGGCACGCTGTTTCTCCCAATATGCCAGCTTACCAGAGAGAAAGAAAATGAGCTAAATTTGGGGGAAATACTGACATTGCATTTTCATTCATGATTATAACTCTGACTTCAGTCTATAACTCAGAAAGTTCTCTGAGGTGCATATGAAACTCCTGTCAGTGGCACATCAATGGAAAAACGTAAAGTCTCCTCTTTTGAAGTTACTAAGGAATGATTGTGTGGAAGCTCTCATGCGTACTGTGGATCTTTAGGGAGAGGGAACATAGCTCATTGGTAGAGCACATGACATCTCCAGTTAGAACAATGAGGTAGCAGGTAATGTACCTGGCGAATAACAGCGCAAACAGTATGATGCTAGATGAGCAAATAGTCTCATTGGGTATAAGGCAGCTCCTTTTGTGCCGTGTGCAGGGTTGGGCTAAATTCCTAAACAAGTGTGGTGGTGGTTGTTACCCACTACACCAGGGGTGTCAAACTCAAATTCATCGGGGGCCGCATCAGCAGTTTGGTCACCCTCAAAGGGCCGGTTGTATCTGTAGGAATGCATGTAAAGTGGAGGTTTCCTGTGTAGAACGGCCGGCGCCACTAGAGGGCAGACGTTCTCTGGCTTGTAGGCTGCCGCGCATGCACTGAAGAGGCAGCTTTCTTGTGTCAAAAAAAAAAGAAAGAAAAGCGAGAATAAAAGGTGAAGGCCGGCGGCGGCTACACGGGCCACATGACGAGGCCTGGCGGGCCGGATTCGGCCCGCGGGCCTTGTGTTTGACACCCATGCACTACACTATACCCACTACAGTCTCAGAAAATCATATTTTTGTCTACAAATTATTTTGAAGGGCGCAACTGACTAATATTTTGTTTATTTTTTTCAGATTGGCCAGTCTGAAGTTTACATCATCAGTCCTGATACCAAAAAAGTAGTTATTGAGAAAAGCTTTAAGGAAATTTCATTTTGCTCTCAGGTACCAAGATTTTGATTCCTTCTTGGTTCTTAAAAACTTGGGTGTTGTTTTCCACAACAGGGCAGTGGTTTTCTCCCACTAAATTCCATTACACCATTTAACAAGCCAGGATCTTTGCCCTAAAACCAGTGTATGACTCAAAGAAGGGAGGGGACATGCAGAGGAATATGTGGCAATGATTTATAAAGTTTTGGGTGATCATTTAGGTGCAGGAAATAAACTGCTAGGGAAGAAAATAAACTAAAATTTGAATGAACAGAAAGTAACAGTTTTTTGACAGTTAACTTGTAAAAGCTGCTCCCTTTAAAATCTGATCTCTGATGGAAGGACAGAGTGATTTCCTTATCACTTAAGAAATGTGTGTCAGGGTAGATTTCTAAAACCATTGTAGTGGTGACCTTTGCAGTCAGTATGTGGTAGGAACACTGTAATATTAGTATTTCTGTCTCATTTGCAATGAACTTCTTCAGCAGATTTTCCCCCAGCAATTGGGGATCCCCTCCCCAGTTTGTCCAAACCATGATGGTAGCAAAGCTCACTGAGTGTGACATTCCTTCAAATAACCAAGGACCGTATTAACCCCAGTACGTTTGAGAAGATTGCCTGCAGTGGATCTTGAAGTAAATTAACACAAATCCCAGAAATTTACTTTCTAAAGGAAATTTGTCAGACAGTAAATGAACCTTTGTCAAAGAGAGAGAGAGAGAGAGAGAGAGAGAGAGAGAGAGAGAGAGAGAGAGAGAGAGAGCTGTGAGTCAGCACTTAGCAGATTGCCCTTAAGGTCAAAATTTAGCTTTCTCAGACCAACAGGAAATAAATTCCAAATTTAATGACCCAACTCCCTCTCCCAGTCCTTTGGATTGCTTAACTAGTGGCCCAACCAATGGGAAAAACTGTACACATGCTCCTGTTTGCTGTCTCTAGAGAAAGGAGGGCATATGCTACAACTGTACATCCTCCCTTGGACGCCAGCCACAGACTGTTTCCATGGTAACTGTTGGCAGTGATGCTTTAAGGCTTAAAGATGGGAAAATCATTCTGTTTTGCTTCTGTTCTTATGAAACAAGATTCTATAACTTGAGATGCACAACCTTAATGGATATTAAAATGTAAAAATCTGAGAAGTTTGGGTTTATGAAAGTATTTACCCAATTCCTCATGGATATCATTCATTCATTAACAATTGTGCTGTATGTTTTAATGTTCCAAGGTCACATGGGAACAATATCTGCCTATAGGCACCAAACTGTACCTATAAAAACTATTATTTTGGGAGCTGTATTCACTGCCATACTGTTTTGCAGTTTTACTGACCTTGAATTACATTGAATCCTAAAACTAGGGATATTCTATGCTACATAAGCATTGTCTCCTGCATTTCCTTGTTGCTTAACTCATTCATCTTTTACTTCTTGTTATGTTTGCCAAGTCAGAGAGTCTTTATTTCTTAATCATGTTGTGTTTTGTTGGGCTCCTGGGCATCTTAGACTTAAAGCTTTAAAGCTCCCATAATGCAACACAACTTGCAATTAGAGACATGCAGTTTTCTCATTTATTGATTTTACCCCATCTTCAAATCTAAACTGGGGCTTTTTGTCAACTGCATCCCTTAAGAACTCCAGGGGGTTGGAAGCATCTTAGCTCAGCTAAGAATTGGACATGGGGTTCACATGCACCAGCACTTACTGAAGCAGGGAGCTCCACCAGAGTATCTTCTCAGTTGAGCAAGTGATGCTTGAGGGTTGGTTGTTTTTTATAAAGTTCTCTAAATATTTTGTCAACTCCGCCACGTGATCAGCAACATGTGGGCCTAACTTTGTTTGTTGGCGAAGAAATTAGTTTATGTGCTTTCATGTTTTTGAAAGCAATTGGCTGGCTGTTCTCCTTTTAATATCTTGGGAACTTGACTGCTAACAGAAGGAAGGGGTTGTGGTTTTTTTCCATGAACAAAATGGAAACTTGAAGGCCACTCTTTGAAATGTCATCCAGTACATGGTTCTCTGGGCTTAATGCCACTCCACCACTCAACCTACTGATTACTTTTATGTCAAGCTCTGGGCACTGAGATCCATACCAAGCAATGGTATTGATATTCTGCTTCTCTTCTCTCCCTCTCTCCTTTTAAGAAACATGTTAATCTCTTCATTAGAAATTAGAAATGGATTGGATTGGATCCAGACTACATTAGCTTCACTTAACTTCCATTAAAACCAGTGGACTTAAGTCAGGACTTCCGTCCCATTGGTCTCAGTACAAATCAAATGCAACTAAGGAACAGTGTACCTCGGGTTAAGAACTTAATTTGTTCCAGAGCTCTGTTCTTAACCTGAAACTGTTCTTAACCTGAAGCACCACTTTAGCTAATGGGGCCTCCCGCTGCTGCCGCGCCACCGCTGCGTGATTTCTGTTCTCATCCTGAGGTAAATTTCTTAACCCGAGGTACTATTTCTGGGTTATAGGAGTCTGTAACCTGAAGCATCCGTAACCTGAACCGTCTGTAACCCAAGGTACCACTGTAAACCAAACACAAGATTCACTGGGCTGAGGCAGTTTAGATTTGCCAATCTTGGACTTTCATTGTATAATATGTGTGTGTGTGTGTGTGTGTGTGTGTGCATTTTTTATTTCCCAATGGATTACTTTTATTTTCTTGCAGTTAATATTTATTTTGGACGCCTTTCACAAAAGTTTGTATGTCAAGATGCTGCTTAGCGGACTAATTACAAGTCTTTACCTAGCCTTTATGAATCTTTGATATAATTGTTTCTATTGTAGGGAATTAGACATGTGGATCACTTTGGATTTATCTGCAGAGAGCCTTCGGAAAATGGAGGCTTCCATTTCGTTTGTTACGTGTTTCAATGTACAGATGAAGCTCTGGTAAGAACCTTTAGAAAACAAAAACAAAGAGGTGCTGGACATAGAATGTCTTCTATATAAGGTTCTTATTTACTCTGAAGCTTGATATTTGTCACTATTTGGCTAATATAGAACAGCAGTTAATACATTGTTCATTAGCCTTCTTAAATACCAGGTCTTCACCCCTAGTTTTCTTTGCTCCAGGTTGATGAGATCATGATGACTTTGAAACAGGCTTTTACAGTAGCTGCTATACAACAAACTGCCAAAGCACAAGTCCAACTCTGTGAAGGATGTCCCATGCAGTGCCTGCATAAACTCTGTGAAAGAATAGAAGGTAGGAATTATACAGCATGGTACATGTTTGCTTTTTAAAAAAAATGTGTATGGATTATTGCTAAGTAAACAATCAAGCATGAAGTGCTTTGCCAAACTTATGTGTATTTAAAAACAACTTTGCTACTTGAGCAGTACTCGAGAAGTCTGGAGAAAAGTCCTTATCTGGCAAATATTTGCATGTTACAAGGTCCAAAATACTAAAAAGATATTTTTCAACACTTTCATGTGCTGGATAGAAAAACTGGGGAGCAAAATAGGCCAAGAGGGTGTTGTTGAGGTTGGGTTGGGGTTTTTTTGCAAGCCCAAGAAAGGGTCTTTGTTTTTTAAAAAGTATTAAGTATACAGTCATACCTTGGTTTTCAAACAGCTTAGTTCTTGAACATTTTGGCTCCCGAATGCCGCAAACCCAGAAGTGAGTGTTCTAGTTTGCGAACTGTTTTTGGAAGCCGTACATCCGACAGGGCTTCCACAGCTTCTGATTGGTTGCAGGAGCTTCCTGCAGCCAATCAGAAGCTGCACTTTGGTTTCCAAACATTTTGGAAGTCGAACAGACTTCTGGAGCGGATTCTGTTCAACTTCCAAGGTACAACTGTACCTGGGATTCTTTTAAACTTCAGAAGGGATTGTCCCTCATATCTTAAAGGACTGGTTGAAAGATGGTTTTGGCTGTAGCTAAACCAGTGCAGTTTGCTTAGCATCAAACAAAATGTCTCCACTTGGTTCTCTTCCTTCAAGTTTCAGCAGGCACAAAGGGTTTGTACAGGTGGCATCCATAACCAAGCCCCCAGTGATTGGCTACTATCTGGGTCTTCTTCCTATTCCGAGCTTATTCTTTTCCCTTGCTTGTGAAAGCATAGATTGTGGTCACAGTCACTTCAGGTTTTGGGGGGTTTTTTGCTTCTCTGCTTTTCACCTTAGTGTGGTGAGTGTAGTCCCTGTCTGGAAAGCTTATTTTAGATGGACATGACTTTGTGAATATTGCCTGACTAGGTATTGTCATTGGGTTGTATTCAACTACGTGATAATACTCGGAATAAGGTACCCTGCCCGTACGGGCCAGTTGCGTCCGACTCTGGGGTTGTGCGCCCATCTCACTTAAGAGGCCGGGGGCCAGCGCTGTCCGGAGACACTTCCGGGTCACGTGGCCAGCGTGACAAAGCTGCTCTGGCGAGCCAGAGCTGCACACGGAAACGCCGTTTACCTTCCCGCTATAAAGCGGTACCTATTTATCTACTTGCACTTAAGGGTGCTTTCGAACTGCTAGGTGGGCAGGAAATACTCAGAATATAACAACTGAAATCAGTAGATGTGACGGACTTAAAACTATTGATTTCAGTGGGTCTACTCTGAATTGACTGTAGTCAGACACAAGCCGTCTAAAATCATTTTGTTTACCCTATATTTGTTTGCCTGTTGCTTGTTAGGGTTACATCCTTCTAAAACTAAACTAGAAATCCAAAAGCATCTAACAACGCTGAACAACCAGGAGCAGGCCTCAGTCTTTGAAGAAATTCAGGTAACCATCTTGCCTGTTTCTTGTGGAGGGGGTAGGGTGGAACAGGAAATATGTCCTTTAAAGTACTCAGATATTTATTATGGTGGATCAAAAGAAACAACAACAGACCCTTGGCTCACAAGTGAAAAATACTGGAAATTATTTTTAAAATGCTGAAAATTGTAAAAGAGGGAGGGAGGGAGGGAGGGAGGGAGGGAGGGAGGGAGAGAGAGAGAGAGAGAGAGTGAGAGAGTGAGAGAGAGAGAGAGAGAGAGAGAGAGATTTCTTATGGAGACAATTAGATTAGTATTGGGAGCTGGGATTGCTGCTTCCGGCATTCCTTGGCAATTAATGACAGAAGCAACTGATCACAGTAACTGACTTCACACACTTCTGTGGTCCTCATATCTGCTCTTGTCCAAAGAAGTGTGAAACCATGTAGAAGCCCAACAGAGCTTGCTTTTCTCAAAACAGTAGGGTCACCCCCACTTCCATGTTACATGGCAAGCTGTCCTCTCTTGTTGTAGTCATATCTTGAAATCTCAGTTTAGCAGTTATATAAATTAAAAGGCTGTAAGTAAATTTCTAAAATAATTATTCTTCTACCTAGAAATCTTCTATCTAAATCTGTCAATGGGGCAATTTATTTATTTTTGCCTTATCCCGCTTGTATCTTCACTGTGAATCGCCTATTTACTTATTTACGAGGCAGTGTAATCCGTTTTTCTCAGCTTGGGTTTTGTTTTTGGAGTTCGTTTTTTTGCTAGCTAAATTTGTTTAGTTTGTGATGCTGTTGCCATCTACTGGTATTTTAGGGTGCAAGCAGAAATTTAACCATACAATGTCCTGACAAAAATTAAGTAATAGGGCAAAATCTGGATGGCTAATATAGATGTTCCCTTTTTCCTATTTCAGAAAATAAGGCCAAGAAATGAACAGAAGGAGAATGAGTTAATAATCTCTGTCCTGAGAGTTATGTATGAGGAAAAGCAAAAGGATCATATCCACCTTAGTGAAGCCAAGCAGGTAGGCAATTGTAAATCCCTCCCCCCCTTTCTTATTGCTGGAAAAGATCTATTGGTGCATACAATGAAAATGCCTTTTCTATAAAGGTCTGCACATGAGACCTGATCTGTATTTTCTGAAAACATGTGGCATAGCCCTCCTTGGAGGATCACATATTTAAATGCTGCCCTGTATAACTCGCATGTATTTTGTTGTGTGAATTATTTGATGTGTTTTTTAGAACTTATTGTGTATGTCAACGGCTTTGAGATGTGTGTGTGTATAGTGCAAAGTGGTGTATAAATGGATCATGAATTAAAAATGAAATTTTAAAAATATAAATCCTTGCATTTAGATAACTAGCATGTGCAGGCTAACTCAACCAGCGAGAAGTAGTAAAGTGTCTATTTTAACATTGCTCTGAGTGGTGAATATGTGTCATTGCAAAGGAAGAGAGAAAGCAACGTTAGTTTAAGCAGAATGCTCTTCTGTGGCAGTAGCTGTGCACTGAATTGAACAGTAGACTACAACATAAGTGCAAGCCCGCTTGAACCTTTGCCGTTATTTTTGCAAGCATCCATCCATATTTGACCCTGAGTACTTTCTCTGGCAACCATCTTCTCCAGTAATTGGATACAGTCTTTACATTTCCTTGGAAATACAACTTTCTTTCCCCATGAAGGATGCCTCAACCACCTGGCTCTCAGTTCTGACTGCCCAGAAACTTGTACACAAGAAATAAATGCAATCCAAATTGCTGTGTCTAGGACATATTTTGGGGTGGGGGTGGGAGCTGATTTGAGCGGAGGGGAAAGCTTTCCTTTCCTTGTGTAAGGGGAAAAATCTGATCCGTGCAACAAATATTTAGCCTTTTAGAACTTTTTTGTTAAAAGTTACTTCTAAGTTCAGAACGGGCATCATACAAATAGTGTGACACTTCTAGAAACATGGAAGGATGTCTTCTATGGAAACTTGTTCTATTTGTCCTTATTCTCTCTTTTTAAACAAATGTTTGTTATTTTAACTTTCTAGACGTCACAGTCGTCAGTAGAGGCCATGGGAAATGAGATGCCAAGCAACACACCCCGGTTCAGACTGGATATGTTGAAGAGCAAGGCTAAAAGGTCACTGACGGAGTCATTAGACAGTATTTTATCTCGGGTAAGGCTCTTTAATTTTGTTATCTTATGTCTGATGGCATCGTATATGTTAACTGAAAGAATTTTTTAACATAGTGCAGATAACCAGTAATTTGATTGGTGATTTCTTAAAATAGAAAGGAAGGAAAACATTGATGACTACGCAAAAGGTTCACTTATTAAATTAGTACTTGGCGGTCATGCTTTTGCTGGTTTCCAAGTTGCTTGCAAATATCAGTGTGAGTGACCTTTTTGAAGGAGGCTGTTGTTTCTTATGCAGAGCAAGGCTATTCTTAGTCCACTCAGGAAATTAAATTTAATAATGATCTCAGCACAGTGAGAACTTTGGGGGGTTATTGCAAGGAATCGTTTGAATTTTCAGATTTCTTTATATATGTGTGCCTATATAATATGAGGATTTTCTTGGTAGGGGAATAAAGCCAAAAGTCAACTGGAAAGTTCTGGAAGTATTGATTTGGACAGCTCCTTGTCTAGCACACAAAGCACAACAAGTAAAGTAAGTGAATGTCAAAACATAAAAAGTAACTATATATTACAATCTTTAATATTATTTCCTAAAAGGCAGGTGGCCCTTTGGGGGCACACAGTTATATTATTAAACAGTGTTGAATTTTATTTTGAAAAGAATGAACAATTATATTTGTTATCATAAACAGGCTAGTGGGGGGGAATAGTTTGCTGCTCTATAGCTCTCTTGGCTGCTCATATTTCTGTAAGTCACACCTATATAATTTTTAGCACATCAGTGACCTAAAAGTTTACAAAAACATACCTACTTGATCATCTGGATAGGATTCTTAGTCATCTCAGACACTTAATTGACAGTTATATAAAAACCTAGGGGCTGCAGTTCCCTTCATTTTGACTTCCTTTTTTTAATAATAATTTTTTTATTAGTTTTCAATTGCAATCCAATAATAGCCTCATTATAACAATACCAATTTATAATACAAGTAATAATACCAATCATTCAAATACCGAATTATATAATTTAGATAAAGTGGCCCACACATGCTAGATTTGATGGTTTGATGATTTTCTTTATTTCTGCATTCCAAAATCTTACTAATTTCAATTACATTCTGGTCATAATAATAATCCCTTATATAACAACTGCAATATTAATAACTTCTATTCGTGTTGACACATTAAATGATTTGTAAAACTAGAAGTAAGGAACTCAAACTATATCCTTGTTCTTCCTGTGTGTGCCATTTCTGTCCGTGGTGTTACTTCCTGTCCTTGTAAGATGTTATGTCCTTCTTTCCCCCGGTTGTTGCTGTTATCCATCATGCCTTGGGTGGAGCTTATATCCCACTGTTGTTCAAGAAATTTCTCCATCACTCCATCCCGTGCTTTATTGTTTTGCAACTTTAACAACAGCTGCAAAAGTCACTCTGTCCCAGTAAATTACCTGCTGTCACCATTTTCCCTCTCATCCTGGGAAGAAGAGTGGTTTGTCGAACTGCAGATGACTCAATAAAGAACCCTTATCAGTTCCTTGGCAGTTCACAGACGCCTTTCATCCTTCCTTCCAACTGAAGATATATGAGCAATTATACTTCCAATTAAATTAAATTCTAAGTCCTCTTAGCATTATTCAGTTCACTTCATAAATAATAAAGGATGGGGAAGAGTAAATCTTTTGCAAAATAGAGCTTCCCACTCTTTTTCCTTTTTTTACACACACAGTTCCATTTGATGTTATATTCCATATTTATAACCCAATTTATTCTATCCTCGCTTGTACAAATATATTTTGAACTAACATTCAGAGGAGGGTTGCTGAATCATAAATGTAGAGAAGAACGCTTTAAATAAAGAAACTGTAGACTCCCCTCCCCCCACATCTTTTGCACTGAATGGAGTCTTATCTTAAGTTCAAACCTTAAAGTCCTTGCAGTTGGTTTGTTCCGCAGTTTGTGATCTCATCTCTTCTAGCATGTGCCTGTACTTTAGTCCAATTAAGCCCTAATTAACAGGAGAACCTCTGCTTCTTAATGGCAGCGTTGGAGGGTTTTCGACAGGCGAAGTGCTTTTACACTCAGCGCCTCCCCCCCCCCCCGCCGGCATTTCATGCTGGAGTGAGAGCCAGATACCGAGACGAACTGTGAGTGAAGCCTGTTTCCCCCCATCCCTGGGGGGAATTTGCAAGAATTATTACCTTCAATCATCCTTGTTTTTCCTTTGCCAATGATCTTCCGCTGTCATGGGGGCTGCCTCCATTGAGGCAGAGCAGAATCGGAAGCCCCTTCTTTTTAACTTCCTGTACATCTCCCATTCCAGGCCAGACTTACCTTCTGCAGCATGAGTATTTTGTTCATGGTTCAATTCATGTTTCGGATAAGCTTATGATCTGTAGGATATGAATAACAACATATTCTTGGTAAACCCTTCTGGGCTTCCCAAACAGGAATGAAATCTTGTTGGAACTATACATGCAGACAATGGAAAAATGAAATTGCAGAAGTGCAGCAGTAAAGCATATATGATACGTGCAGAGCAGCCTGAAAAAAATAACAGTTATGCCATGCTTAATTATATGTGCATATATTTTATGTTGACAGGAAACATCTCTGTTTGAGAAAGAAGACCTTCCCCCAGAGAGCCCCCTCAAGGCAAATGGATCTGTAGGTGATATCTCAAGTGAGCTAGAAAGCCTGTCTACTGAACAGTCTGCAAAATCAGCTTACCAGGGATTTAGAAGGCGAGCTAATACTCTGACCCATGTGCCAACTGAAAGCCAGGAAGCCTCAGAACCCACTGAAGCATCTCCAACTGTTCCCCAAAGGAAACTTATGAGGTATCATTCGGTGAGCACAGAGACTCCAAACCAGCAAAAGTAAGGCTAAGTTTAAAACAGGATGCTGTTGGGGGAGAAATTTGGGCTAAATGTTTTAAGGTATGTCAGAGAAAACAAGATCTCATATATCCAACCATAGCATGTTTCTGGACATAAATGTTAAAATTCTCAGATAATGTGACAAAGTGTTTTTCCATAGCAGGATGCTTTATAAATGAAACATCAAAAAGTCTTTGGGTAACTCATCATTTGAAACCTTTGACATTCTCTCTGTCGCATTAGTGCTCCTACTCATTGGGAAATATGAATTAGCTCTTAGACTTTGAGGAATATTTGTATCAAGGTCCATGATTCAGACACTAGAATCCTGTCTTACTTGCAGGTATTTTCCTGTTATCGTCTGTTAGGGAAGTGCATGCAACCAAAGAAAATGCGTGCCATTTCCTTTCCAAGAACAGTATGGGAAGTTTGGATAGTACCTACAGAAATGAAGGCTAAATATCTAGTGACTACAAATACTTGTAAATTGGGCAGGAGGAGGGATACATTCCTCTATTTGCTGATAGAGATTGGGGCCCTGTCCTATTTTGCCCAGTTGATTGCATGAAATGCTTTTATATTTGCTGATTAACACTTCTCATATTCTTGTGTCAGTATACTTCATATGTTTTCTAAATATTTGCACATGTTAGCTGTGTTGCTTTGCTAAAAATGCTGGTTTACGCTGGTTTGCCAGGCATATCTAGACTATTACAAATTGGGATTTGTGCCAAATCACTTTTTCTTCCTTACACATACCAGAAGTGGCAGAAAGAGGAGGAAGAGTGAAAGAAAGAGGTTCTGTGGCTTTGGTTGGTTTCCTTGTCCTTTCTTTGAACCTTGTTGTTTGTTATATCTAGAGGGCTTTAGCATTACAGCTATGGACTTGCAGATTGTTCATCAGTATCATTTTGCCACAACACTATTTTCAACCTGCTGCTGCTTGCTCAGTAGAAGCTGAACTTGCTTAGAATGTTTTATTTCACAGTTCATCTTTGATCTCAACTTTTGTGACATACGGCACTGCTGTATTGCTTTTGCTTGCATGTTACAGAGCTGGTAAAGTTTTGGGGAGTAAGGGAGAAAATAGGGGTTAGTTGTTGTTTTTTAAAAAAGCCTTGCTAAGTTTAATTTTAAATATAGGCGATATATACTTCCATTGCTTCAAGCACATATAGTCAAATGTTCTTTGCTCTGAACTTTGGTTATGCAAAACCCAAAGAAAGTGTGCATCACTTTAATGCAGGGTTCAGCAAACTTTTTCAGCAGGGGGCCGGTCCACTGTCCCTTAGACCTTGTGGGGGGCCGGACTATATTTTTTGGGGGGAAATGAATGAATTCCTAGGCCCCACAAATAACCCAGATATGCATTTTAAATAAAAGCTCACATTCTATTCATGTAAAAACACGCTGATTCCCAAACTGTCCATGGGCCAGATTTAGAAGGCAATTTGGGCCGGATCCGGCCCCTGGGCCTTAGTTTGCCTACTCATGTTTTAATGTTCCCTACTATCCAGAATAGTGATTATCTTAAATTCAGATTTATTATTATTATTTCATACAAACTTATCTAGACAACTGAGCTTGCTAGGAACTTGATCCTGCATTTGTGTTGCAATTACGCGATACTTCAAGGGAACTTCTTCCCATATTAGCTCCTTAGAAGGCAATTGGGCCGGATCCGGCCCCGGGCCTTAGTTTGCCTACCCATGTTTTAAAGTTCCCTGCTATCAGAATAGTGATTATCTTAAATTCAGATTTATTATTATTATTTCATACAAAGTTACTAGACAACTGAGCTTGCTAGGAACTTGATCCTGCATTTGTGTTGCAATTACGCGATACTTCAAGGGAACTTCTTCCCACAGTAGCTGCTTAGAATGACAGCAGAAATGCATCCCCAAAAGAGCATTAACAGGTTTCAAAATGTTTAGGCATCCCTCCACTATACATATTGCATCAACAGTCCTGACCCTGCATTATCCCCTGGTCTGCTGGGTGTGGTTGCTAACGGGCATGGAAATTGTTCAGAATCCATATATCAAAGCCTTGGCAATAAAACCTTGTTGACAACTCAAGGCCTGATGCAGGCTGGGAAATATATGTAGGAGAAACCAGCAATCACCCTTTCTGGACTGTAAAGCCTTCCCACGGTCTTGAAAGCTGTGCTCCTGTTGCTCACATAAGCGTTGAGAAAATGAGTCAGGTAATCTTGGCTTGTTTAGGGCTAGAAGAGGACCATTCCAAGATTGTCATATGTCTGCCTTCCTACTGGGGACATCAGAATATCTTTTAGGTTAGGCCAGCACCATGGAGGAGGCAGAATCAGTGGAAGAGCACTCCCATTGTCCCTGGTGCCTGTACTGTTATTTAACATGGTTAATACAAAAGCACTGATGTTGTGCATCTTTTTTTATTCAGCTCTTTGCCCTTTTCTTTTTGTCTTTTTTAAAATTTTATTTATGCTTTTCATATTTATACATTTCACTAATTTACAATCACTTTAACATTTCAAAACTTGACTTCCTTCCCCCTCTTTCTGCGGTTCCTTAAATTTATTTTTAATATCTTCTGCAAATCCAAATTAACTTAATTTGCTAATTTATTCATCTACTTTAAATATATATTCTTATAAAACTGCAGGTTATTACAGTAATCCTTCCAATGTTCTTATCTGTTTACAATTTATCTGTAAATATTCAGTGTTTTCTTTGATTTGTCACGTTTCTTTCTGTCTTGCCTTTTGTTTAATCTTCCCTGCTGGAACCCTCCTTGTAAAATATGAATACACCTGGCTGCAGCTCTAAAAGTTCTTCCGATCAGTCATCACCGGCTCCTCCTCCTCCTCCTCCTCCTCCGCCAGCTCGTCTTAATCCCTCGGCCTCTTCGCCCAATTTCTTTAAACATTTTAGGCATAATTCAAGCGGAGAACAAAGTGGGCATGCTGTGCCAAAGAGGTGAGAGAAGAGATGTGGGGAGTTTGTTTATGATCCGCATTTTAAAGAACATTTTAAAACATAAAAACCACCAGAAACCCCAGTGGTTTCATGCTTTCACCTATATGGATGTACTTTTCATGCTTCATTTGAGGTGTTTCCTTAATTATGTGGAAGTAAAAATAAGTTCTCACAACCTTTGGTGGGCTATGTAGTCTGAGGAACAGGAGTGGACTTTTCCCCTACTCTGAGGAGCATCTTCTGAAGCTTCTCTGTAGTGGCATTATCCCACACTCAGATTATTGTTTACTAGGCACTGTGGTTTAAACTTTAAAATTGCTGTGCTCGCTTCGGCAGCACATATACTAAAATTGAAACGATACAGAGAAGATAAACTTTAAAATTGCCGATCGGAAGGTCGGCAGTTCGAGGCCCCGCGACGGGGTGAGCTCCCGTTGCTCTGTCCCTGCTCCTGCCAACCTAGCAGTTCAAAAGCACACAGTGCAAGTAGATAAATAGGTACCGCTCCGGCAGGAAGGTAAACAGTGTTTCCGTGCGCTGCTCTGGCTTCGCCAGAAGCGGCTTAGTCATGCTGGCCATGTGACCCGGAAAAACTGTCTGCGGAAGCAGACAAACGCTCATAAAATTATCCCACGGCCTGTAAAGCGAGATGAACGCCGCAACCCCAGAGTCGTTCATGAATGGACTTAACTGACAGGGGTCCCTTTACTTTTACTGTATGCTATTGCAAAGCTTGAGAAAAGCAGTGGGAATAGATTGACCTTAAATGTCCACCTAACGACTCTCTCACGACTATTTCATCAAGAAGCCAGGAGAGGAAGAAAGTTAAAATGCATTTGTTTGCTGCACATTTGGTGCTAGGAAAAAAATACATGGATCCAGCCGAAATCTTCTTAATTCAAGTAAATTTCATGTAAGGGTCACATGGCAGCCCTACACAAACCATCATATTTGGTGATTTTCTGCCACATTTCCCTTCCATTTCATGAGACCAACCCAGAAGAAACCACTGCTGCCCCACTCATTTCTGAGGGGGAGGTGAAAGCCAAGGTGATTTCTCCTCCCACTGATTCAAAAGTCCGAGAAGTGAGGTTTCCTATTCATTGCTGATTTGGATTAAAGCCCTAAAGAGACTTAAAATGTCTTTCAGTGTTAGCCTTTGATTTCTTGTTATTTGTTTTAACACCTACAAGTATTATTTTTCTGATTTGTTATTTGTTTTAACACCTACAAATATTATTATTTTTCTGGTTTAATACTGATCAGGTTTTTTTTTCTGTTTTGTGTTTTTGTTCTCAATTTCACCTGGTATACTTACACTTCCTCCTTCTGAACTTCCCCCTTTCAACTGCTCTCAGCACCTCCTACCGTTCTGCTCTACGGAAAAAGCTTCACTCTTCCTCTTCTGTGCCAAACTTCTTAAAATTTCTGGCTCCTGTAGATGAAAATAACACCTCTGACTTTAGGAACACAAAAAGGTAGGGTTCTCTTCCTGCAGCTGAAAAATCTGTGATTGTTTAAGAAACATTGTCTCAGACTGCAGTGGGAATTGTTAAAAGTTGTAATTGTTCTAATGTGGTTGGCGTGGTAATTTAATTAAAAAGCCATTTCACTTCAGTGTGTATTACTCATATTTATAAATAATATACCGTATTTTTTGCTCTATAAGACTCACCTTTTCCCTCCTAAAAAGTAAGGGGAAAGTGTGTGCGTCTTATGGAGTGAATGCAGGCTGCGCAGCTATCCCAGAAGCCAGAACAGCAAGAGGGATTGCTGCTTTCGCTGCACAGCGATCCTTCTTGTTGTTCTGGCTTCTGAGATTCAGAATATTTTTTTTCTTGTTTTCCTCCTCCAAAAACTAGGTGCATCTTATGGTCTGGTACATCTTATAGAGCAAAAAATACGGTAGATAGTGTGAAGACCATGGCTTTTCTAAAGTTATGTGATGGCAGTGATTCTTATAAAGTAAGCTGCCGTCCTTATTCAGTAGCTTTTCAGTGACTGCTGTTTGTGAGCATAATGGGTCAAAGTTGTAGTTTCTCACATTCCACACGAACCCTCCATACCAATTGTGCATTTAGAAACTCTCTCAAAGGGCCAAAGTATACATTTCATTAATGCTGCCGCTTTTATTTTGGAGGAAATGCAGCTGCAGGCCCTGATTTGGTGCCATTTCCCCAATCTCACCAGTTTCCTATCTGCCCCACCTTGCTTACTGTGAATCCATGACAAAGCTCTTCACATTTCTTTTGGAGAGAAATAGCAGCTTTTTCTTCAAAGGAAAACCAGTAGCGTTAAGCACAGCTTTCTAAAAGCGTGATTAATGCATCTCATAGTAGTTTGACTCAAAATGACGAACAGAAAATAAAGAATTGCAGGTGGAAAGACGACAACAGTTTACCTGAGAAGAAAATTGTAAGTGGCAGGGTGCCAGTGGCTAAGGGCCACCAGCATAAGTGAGGCCATTGCAAGAAAGTTGCGGTAATACTGACTATGTGGAAGAATCTTCTACTTGTGGCCGGATTTGCAGAACCTGGGAAAGTGATTTAGAGTTTGATGACTTAGGATGTCACCTTATGGGGATGGTGTCGCATAATCAAGAAAGTGTGGGGAAATGTTATGCTGTAGCCTTTTCTCCAAAAAAATAAGGGTATGATAAAAATATGTGTGGGGAAGGTAAAAAAAACCCCATAGGCCTTTCTTGGAGGTTTATATTACCTCTCACTCCCACTGCTTCATTTTTATAAAAGGATGTTCAAGGTTCAGAGCACAAGACTCTCCATAGGCTGTTTTTGTCAGAGGTATTTTGGGTGAAAGGGGTAGCGCTAGCAACTAAAAGTAAATATTAGTTTCACGTGGGCCCAGCATTTCTCTAAAGGGGCCTGCGTGTTACATGAAGAACTGGTGTTTGTTCTTTGTTGCTGCAAATACTTGGAGGATTTGTTCATTCTGCTTGATTGCAAAACATGTTGCCGTTAGCTTCATTTTACAGTTTTTACTGGAACGATAGACAAATCTGGTTCTGACAATCCTTCTAATTTTAGTGACTACAAGCCCAAGTCAAGTGAAGCAGCTTCTATCCACGAAAGCCCTGTGAGGACCCGCCGGCATTCATGGAGACAACAGATATTCTTAAGAGTGGCAACCCCACAGAAAGGATGCGATTCTCCTAGTTGGCACGATGGTAATGGTCTTCCTTAGATAAAAAGAACCTGCCTAACATGCTACAAATAAAATATCTAATTTTTTGTGGATGGACAATATCATGAATTTCCAAAGAAAATATTCATAATTAGTGAATCTACTGATCCAGCAGGATTCTTCTTAATGTTCTTTAAACTCAGAAGGATTTAAAAAGCAGCCTGAGAAGGCAAAATGTTCTCCATTTAATTTGTTGTATTTGATACAAACATTTTTATGTCAGCAGCAGATGCCCCACTAATACCCTGGCATTACCAGCTACATCAGGCATAGGCAAACTCGGCCCTCCAGATGTTTTGGGACTACAACTCCCATCATCCCTAGCTAACAGCACCAGTGGTCAGGGATGATGGGAATTGTAGTCTCAAAACATCTGGAGGGCCAAGTTTGCCTATGCCTGAGCTACATCCTCCAGCACCACTTCCTGCTATTAATATGATTTGCAATTATGTTGGCAGCAGGCACTAAAACTACACAATTTGAGGAGGGGAAATGGTGGTGGTCGCCCTGCTAAATTGTGCTTGCTGTTTTCAACATGTACACTGGGTGGCACTGTTTCTTCTGCTTGTGATTCGAGAAGATTAGAGCTGCTCAGTTTGAGTCCCTTGTGCTTTTAAAGGTCAAACGCCTCATGAGTTTGGTTCGCAAGGAATCATACCAGCCAGCTCTAGGGGGCTGTGGGTGCTTGGTCACCCACAACAATTGTGGCGACCAGGCACCCAGAAAGTCAATGAGAAAAGCCGGCAAGCGGGAGAGAAGCAGTTCAGCTCCACCTTCCGCAGCCAGCAAGTGAGAGACCCTTTTCCAAGAGGGGGGGGGGTGTTTGTTTCAGTCACGGAAATAGAGTCTCTCTGCTGCCAAGTCCGAGCCCCTCCCCATGGAAAAAGGTGCCTCGCTGACTCTGGAGAGGAGGAAGAGGAGCTGCTGCTGCTGCTGTCGCCACCAGCCTCCACAACCTTGATGTGCAACGTCACATGCACATGCCTGCACATGCGTGTGTGCATGCGACGCCGCACATCTGCATTGCAGCAGTGGGCACCCACAATCCCGAGGGTGAGATGGCACCCCTGCAATGAATTAAGATCTTTAACTTTTAAGAATGGAATGACTGTTGTTTCTAGCAGTGCTTTGCTCTTCAGTCTGTGCTTTGGGAGGATTTAGATTCTTGCATTGAAAGTAAGGAGCACAAATGATCAAAGCTCTGGAATTTGCTAGTAATGCTGGCTATGATCCATAGAGGCCCACACATGCAAACAGAATGGGTGGTGACTGTTTTTTCCATCCAGCAGAAGCTACTTGTGTCTTACAGGATATACCTTCTGTCCTTTGAAGTGGCTTTTGAAGGGGTGGGGGTGGGCCGTACACCATGTGCAGCACTTTGATTGAGACCACTGTGTTCATGTTACGTGCTTTTTTAAAGGAACTACTGTACTGAGAATAAAGTCCAGTTGAGTTTGATAAGCCCTGTATATGATCCAGGTTTTGTAGACACTGTTTAGCAAAATGCAGGACTTTGTGTAAGAAGAGCTCAGAAGTGGCTGCTAGATAATAAAAGTCAACATCCTTAGAAACTGTTCTTATTTTTGAAAAATGAGTTGCTATTTCTATAACAGCTGCAAAAATGGGCACCTATGTGTGGTTAAATATCTTAAGCAAAAGACAGAGTAGTACAATTTGCAATTTCTGAGGAAGGGTGGTGCTCTAATTACCTCCATTGTTCTTCCATTGGAAGCAAAATAAATTATCTGAAAAAGTTCATAGTTTACACATATTGCAGATATGCAGAATTTCTGTCAGCTCACAGACCTGATTAAATATGCAGGTTTTTCTAAAGTTATTTACAAACGCTAAGATGTATTAGCACAACAGCACACTGATTCAGTTTGCTTGCTTTGTTGTCCTTTGCTTCATTTTTTGCTCTCACAATGTTATTATTGCCCTTTTACTATTTGGAAACTGAAGCTGAGAAATAATCACTTTTCCAGTGCCAGCACAATGTGTTTGTGGCAGATTTAAATCCTCAGCCGAGATCTCCCCCTGATTCCAGTCTTTCATTTTAAGCATTCTGCTCATATGGGCATTCATGTACAGTCCCATTAACTTCACTGGAATGAGTCTTCCAGTATAAGAATCAATTTTTGAATTATTCTGTTTTGATTATTGGCATCCTAAAAGTACTGTGGTATTAGTACAGTATGTATCCAATTTTAAATGTTTATTTCCTGGCGGAGACTAATTCATTTCTCTCATATATATATATATATATATATATATATATATATATGGCAAGGAGAAGTAAAATCTGCATGTAGGTGTGCATAGAGCAGCCTTCCCCAAAATAAGGTGGATCTTTCCATTGAGAATTGTGCCCACGGTATTCAGGATCTCCAGTAGAATTTTTGACTTTTAAAAATTAGAACAGTTGACTTCCTGCCATATCACAAACTACTTCTGGGAGCTTCTTTGGTTTTGTGTTTTTGGTAAATTTCACCAGATGTTACAATTGCTAAGTGGAAAGTGACATGCATTGCATAGCGATGGCATGCAAGCCACTTTAATCTGCTTCCAGGATCTCCAGCTCTTTGAGATTAGCTATTCATTTCCACCCCTACCTTGCACAGACTGGGAAATTTTCTCCACAGCATCACAAACCTTTATTATCGATATATTGTAACTGATGCTTACCTGAGGTGTTGATCTAGAAATCCAATTTAAAAGGATTCTGATATCAATAAAAGGCTTCTGAATGCTTCTTTCTTGCTTTGTCACCATATTAAGAATACTCTGAGTTGGGCGAACTTCCACCCAGATCACCATTGCAAGCAGTTTGTGAAGATGGTCCCTTTAGGGCAGTAAAAGAAGAGAGGAAGAGGACACCCAGAGAGCTTCGGGAACTGTGGCAAAAAGCAATTCTGCAGCAGATACTACTTCTTAGGATGGAAAAGGAAAATCAAAAGTTGCAAGGTAAGTAAATTACTGGATCAAAAACTTGAGGAATGGCAGGAGTAGGGGAACCTTACATCACTGGACTTTTTACCATGACAATAAATAAGTGTTCTGGAAGTATTGTTGATAACATTTGCCTTGTGTTTATTCAGATTCCTTTCTTCCCAATATCCTGTCCTGTTTGCTTTCCTTCTTTTGCTGTACTTTACCCATAGTTTGTTTACTTTATCTTAATAGTCTCTTTGCTTGTTTTATCAGTGGCTACTCTTAGCCTAGTTCCTGGAAGTGCTGATAAGGTGCTCATTTTCTGACTCTTTTGACCTGTGGCTTTGGTATATTTGGATCCACCTTCTAGATGCTTAAAGTACTCAACCTCTGTTAGTGTCCTGCTAAGTCATTCTGAGTCAAAATCTCCCAAGACTTGAGCTTGCACTTTAATCTGTGTGAGAGGTACTGGCTTTAAACTAGTACTGGTGGAAATAGAATGTCATCCTACAAATATTTTAAGTGCAATAGGGACACTTGAAAAACAACAAAAACAACCCTGAAACATTTATTTCTGCCTCGTATCCTCTATAATCCATGAAAGATGCAAAAATGGAAGACAGAATTTCCCCTTGACCCTCTCCTCCAAACAAGCCCTTTCACAACTTCTGTGGCTACTCACAGCTATGATCTGTCTGCTGCTTTTAGTTGCATTTTTTCCCCTTTCTCCTTTACTGCATGGCCCAGGTAAGGTGCTATTAAGCAAATTTATTTTGTCATGATCCGGAAATCTGAGGCGAGGAAAAACCCTTTATTCTTTGTTCGCATATGGTTTTTAGCATGCCACTATACTGTGCAATCTTGAAAGGACCTGGCAAAACCAAACTGGAAAAGGAAGTATTCTTCCATCTGTAAACTGAAGTTGCAGCGGAGGACTAAGGCTGGACTCTCCTATAGATTGTCTCACTCCTATAATAAATGAAAGTGCTGTTTTTTATGATGCATAATGCTATTAAATCATAAAAGTGACAGCATTCTTATGATGTATTGGAATAATATGTCCCAAGAATGACAGTGTGCTGATAATGTATCATCACAGCAAGGGCTTGTTGTGCATATATCAAAGCAGACATCATTAAAGTGATAGCTACAATATGACAGATTACTTTTTAAATATGGTTCCAAGTTATGCTTAGTGTCCAGGCAGTGCTTTTAATGCTGCCCTTTAAGTAGAAGGAAACACAGTGCATTAACTTGTCTTTTTTCCATCTCCTTTTGCTTTTGTCCCTCTGTTCCAGTTCTCTCTCTATAGGGTTTCTTCTGGCATATGGTAGTCCCTAACCCTAACCCTTTCATCTTCAGAAAAAGAGCAATACAGTCAATTTGCATCTTATGCATGGGTTACTTTCTGGGGATAGTGTTTAAAGCTGAAATCATGCATAGTCAAAACAACCCTTTAAAAGCCAGAAAGTGATACGTAAAAAACATAGTACAGCACTTACCAGTGCTTTTAAGCTCTCAGGCATGCTTAGCGAACTCTGGGAAGCTCTTGCAGGATCTTTTGGGGCCATCCAAGATCTCACGAGAGCTTCCCAGAGCCTTCATGTGAACCTCCCAGAACTTGGTAAGCAAGTCTGGGAGCTTAAAAGCTCTTTTCCACACTGGGAAAACCCAGTGCAGAATGAGCTTGTAAGCTGTCTTCCCTCCATGCATTTAATTTGTGTGATTTCAACTGGCTAGCCTTCAGCTGTGTAAAGTTGCGAGTTGACTGTACTTTCTGTCCTCAAAATGCAATTAATCCAGGAGATCTTGTAACAGCAAAGCCTTCCCTTCCCATTGCTGGGCAGCAAAGAGCCTCAGGATAGGCAATTATCTCCCTCTTAGCATGGCAAGACCCAGAATAGACAGTTGGGACTCCTCCTCCTTTGGCCCAAGGTAGTGCTCACAGCATTTCATTTATTTATATATATACCGCTTGACTGTAAGTGGTTTACAGAAAATAAAACAAACATTAACATGGTAGAAAAAGTTGAAAACAGGTATTTTTAAAAATTTAAAATGTAATTACAACCAACAGTTAAGCTGAAAGCAGATTAAAACACACGTCAACTTCTGTGCATCTGGAAAGACTTTCCTGAACAAAAATATGTTTAGCAGGCGCTGAAAAAAGTACAGTGAAGGCACCTACCTAATATCAGTAAGCAGGGAGTTCAGTTTCCCCTTCTTATTTTTTTACCTAATCCTGACCCCAATTAGCACCCACCCACCTGATGCTTCTATAGGAACACTGACTGTATGGCTCATGTCGGCTGCATTTTCACACTAACAACAGTTTTCAGCTTGGACTCAAGTCTGTACTATTTTCTATGTGTAAACTGTAAACAGTGCAGGTAAGATGAATGTTTTCAGTAACTTCATGCAGTAAACTGCTGGTAAGGGCAAGCCCTAGGATGACACCTTTCAAAATGCCCATAATGGGGCAGCAGCACATTGAATATGATTCAGTAGCATTGTCGTATTCTTATATTACCTTATTTCCCCTTTGCAGCTGCTGAAACACGCTTGCCTTTTTTTGAGTGTCATGGTTCATTAGGCTGACATTTTCAGTGAACTGTCAAAGCTCCATTTATCATATGCTGGATGTCATTAGCATGTACCTCTTTAATCTTTTTTGTCTAGCTTCTGAAAACAATCTGCTAAACAAACGTCTGAAGCTTGATTATGAAGAAATCACCCCATGCCTCAAAGAGGTAACATTGGTCTGGGAAAAAATGTTGAGTACGCCAGGAAGGTCAAAGGTGAAGTTTGATATGGAAAAAATACATTCTGCTGTTGGAAAAGGTAAGTGTACTGAATTATTGCAGACATGCGCACACATTCTTGGAAAGCAAACTATCAGAACACCTATTTAAATAATGCGGGTAATGTATTATATGAATATGGCTGCATTTCATGAGTCTGCAAGTGCTTGGGGTTCATTCACTCTCAGTGCTCACGGAATAGACTTCGAAAACTTGGAGGTTGTCATGGACAGAGCCACAAAGGAATTGCGAGTAAATCGGGAAGTCCCAAGTTTGAATCATGCCTCTGTCACGAGCAAGACACACACTCTCAGTCCTAGTCAGCACCGTCTGCAATATGGGGAAAAACTGCAAGCAGATGGAAATGAATGGAAGTGCTGTGCATTTGCATATAGAAATCAGGATTAATTATTCAAGAACTTCTTCAGGAAGTTAAAATGGGATCAGTGACTTGATCTAAAGTAGGGATGTGGAACCTGTGGTTCTCCAGATGTTGCTGAACACCAGCTAAGGTTGATTGGAACTGGAGTGAGACAACCAAAAGTCCCCATTACTGCTGGTTTTATAGATTATATTCCCATTTCTGACATAGCCCCATAACATACTCTTTTATTTTAAACATCCAGATGGACAATTCTTATTTATTTTAAATATTTATAAGCCGTCTTTCTGAATAAAATTATCTGAAGACTTTAATGAAAGTGTTAACAGTGAGGGAAAGGTAAAAGGTATTCCTTTTTTTTTTTTAGTAAAGTTATTTTCTGTGTACAGTTTTAGGTCACAGTCTTATACCCACCTATCTATTGAACGCATTGGTATTTACATCTTGCTAGGCATGTATAAGATTGTGCTGTTGCTTTAGTTTTCTAGGGAAAATTATTTGAAGAACCTTACCTTTTGTATCCCACACATAGTCTGAGAAGCTGGATTTTTTTGTTCCTGCTATGATTGCTACAAGCGTGCCAACAAAACTAGTCAGTATCCTTTCCCCAGCCAGCAGTACAATGTGTGTGCATTTTAAAAGTGAATACAAGAACTGTACAATTCTCATTGAGAAAGAACCTAGTGACTGTGATTCTCCACTGCCAGTAATGATATTGCTCCCAGGAGAAATCTCCAATTAGGTTGCTTTAATGTCAGTGGTGCTGGCACCAGTAAGCTAGGTTTTTCTGTTCACTTCTCCCCATCTCTTCTTCTCAGTGAGAATAAATGGGATGGGAG
Organism: Podarcis raffonei; assembly: GCF_027172205.1. NCBI lineage: Eukaryota > Metazoa > Chordata > Lepidosauria > Squamata > Lacertidae > Podarcis > Podarcis raffonei. Next base: position 26,295,054 of record NC_070610.1, on the reverse strand, counting down.
ACTTCCGGGTCAGCGCCAACGACGAATGGCGGAGTTCCTCCGATTGGAGGAACGGGCTCCGTGGAAATTGGGTCTTCCCGCCGCGGCGAAGGCGGGGACCCGCTAGAAATCCCAGGTGGAGAAGCCTGGGAACGTGGGGTTCGGCAGAGCACCAAGAGCGCCTCCCCTACTCACGAGGAAACCCCTTTTTGGGGCTCCGGAATGAAGTGGGGTGAGCTGCGCGGTGCTGCGAACCGAACGCTATTTCCATGGAGGGAAGCCGCGCAGCCATCGCCGGAGAGCGCTGACTTTTTCCTGATGACATTCGGACTCTAAATCAAGTACCCGTGAGTAAAAACGGAGAATTGGATCAAGAAATTTGCAAAACTTTTGAATTAGGCACAAGCGGGAAGGTTTAAACAGGAAGTCCGCCTTCCGCTTTTTGTATATAGATTGAAGCAAAGACTTTGCAACCTAATAGCCTGGAAAACTGCTTTAAAGTTGGAAATTTCCTGCATCTACAACCAATAAAACCCCCTTGGAAAGCAGGAGAAAAGGGGGGGGGGAATTTGACTGTCTAATCCTACAGGAGGAGAGTAAAGGAATCTAAGTTTCCATCGTCCCAAACCTGGGGACGGGGTGTCGGGACAGAAATTGCTTGTGACGTCCATTGATTGAAAGTGGAGTTTTTTGACAGTAAAAAAAGAGAAGAGAAACGAATTAACTTCAACGCTACCTTCTGCATTTCTGTATTTTAAAGATACAAAGTATTTGAAAATTGAAAGGACTTGAAATCGAAAGTAATTTTCTTTGTTGGATACTTTTTTTAAAAAAAGTGGATACAAATAGAAATTGTATCCCCTAGAGGGAGCCTGGCAGTTTGCTGTTGCTGTTTATCTGGGATCTACAGCTGCAAGTTTTGGATCGTGGGACTTGCTGTCTGACCTTGGACAGAAATGAGTTGGAAGGAATGTTTGGTGTCTGGCTTTGGTATGACAAATGCCCTGCTGCAGCAGCTGCAGGAGAAAATGAATTTGATGCATGAAAAATTGGACTTGATGAGTGCTGTGGCCAGTGAATATGATTTAACGGGGAATAAGGATAAAGAAGTTATACAGCAACCAATTCAAGAAACTGGCTTGACAAGACAAGTCCAAGGGCAGATGAAGAAGGAAGAGGCAGTAATTACTCCTCAAACAACACAAAAGGAGGGATTCAAAGTCCTGCAGGAACAAAAGTTACTGCGCTGGAAGATTGAACTTGGAGAGTGCTGGGATGGGTTTGAAGTAAATGAAGCTCTTAACTCTAGTGGGATTATGAAACAGGTGAACAACTATCTTCTGGAGAAATATTTTTTGGACTACAAAGATGACAGGGAGTGGGACTGGGGGGAAGGGGCCAGTCTGACAGAGGAAAATGGAAACTATTACTAGATGGAAACCTCCGGAGACCCACTCCCTAAGAAATCAACAACAGACAAAGAAGTGCGTAAGCACAAACAAGGACAAGAAATTGTGCAGAAGGGGCCTAGAAGAGACTTAAGGGCCTCGGACATAAGAACACCAGATTGATGGACTGGAAGTAATGGACTGAAAGGACTGACATGACCCGAAACCAGAAAGAAGGGACGTTGGATAAAAATTAGAGATATCAAGGGAAATTCTTTTGTTAATTTTGGAATCAGTGTAACATTAATGAAACACCAGGGAATATGCCGGAAAGGAACTAAATTGGCTTTAGTAGAAATGAGTTAAGGAGATATGAATGAATAAGACGTAAACTTTGAAATTTTAAGATTTTTAAGATAAGATAAGGTTAAAGAGATTAAGGTAAATTGAATTACAGATTAAATTAAAAGAGGGAAAGGTTATGTTGAATTAATAAATAAGATAGATTGTGAAGATTAATTATTTTAATTAAAATCGAGAAACGGGAAGAATTTGCTGCAATAATGAATTAAACTAGAATACAAAAAGGGAGGTGTGAGGATGTTCAAGAAATAAGCAAATGAAAAGTTGTAATTTGAGTTCTCTATTTTTCTTTTTTCCTTTTTGGTTTTTCTTTTTGTTTTTCTTTTTGCTATATTTTTCTTTTTGTTTCTTTCGTTTTTGTTTATGTATTGATGAAATTTTGAATAAATATCATTTTTTTAAAAAGAGAGAGAGAATAAATGGGATGGAGCAGCAGACACCTTCATTTGGGAACTATGCCTCAGTGGGGTGACATACTGCTGAGCAAAAACAGAAAGGAGGTGCTTCATTAGCATTCCTCACCCCTCGAATTGTGCCTACGTTTCAGTGAATTTTTCACACTACTGTATGCAGAAATTTGTGGATCGAGGACTGACTCAATGATGACTTTAGAAGAGGGAAGAGAGAGAACATCTCAGCACCCCTTCTACATCCATTAACAGGTGTTCTAAGCATCATTGGAAGAAAGCAGTATCTCTTCCATTAACTTCTTTCCTTCCTAATCATAACAGGCAGTGGGAGATAGTATATTCACCTTACTTTGTCCTTGGTGTTTTGAAAAAAGAGAGATTGTCTTCCTCAAGATCCCCACCCTGCCTTGAACTTTAGCTCTACCACCACCACTTGGCGTTTAGTACTGCTCTTGACGATTTGGCCCACACGTAGGCTTTAGTAGATAATTTGTGTGAGTTAAGGTGCAAATTATTGGATACTGTAGTTGAGACAGATGGCTGGTACAGTGATTAATAGTATGTGGGGTCTCCCCCCCCCCATTCCAATTAAGTATTTTCTTTTCCTTTTCCTTTTTTGGTTCCTATTGCCTTTTGGAAAGGAGTTCCTCGCCATCACCGGGGTGAAATCTGGAAGTTTTTAGCTGAACAATACCAGCTTAAGCCGCAGTTTGCAAATAAACAGCAACCAAAGGATACACCATACAAAGAACTCCTAAAGCAGCTAACCTCTCAGCAGCATGCAATACTTATTGACCTAGGTAAGTCTACAAAAAATAATCTGACATAATACTTAACATTTTGTGTTCTGCTGAGAAGGTACACTTTTAAAGTCATGATTTTATTTAAAAGCTGTTGTTCTGTTGCATTGATGAACTCCCTAGGTTGGAGACAATGCCTGGTGCTCAAAAGTATTCTACTTGCACAACATGGGGTGTTCAACCTCATGTTTCTTTTTAAAGGGCAGACTAAAAAGTAGAATGTGGGTCTAGGTCTCATGACTGCAGAGGAGAAATTTGAAAACATAAACACATATATGATGCCTACATCACAGGGGGTTGGACTAGAATACCCTTGGTGCCCGTTCCAGCACTACAATTCTATGATTCTAAAGAATCAGAAACTCAAAAGGGTTTGAGTGGCATTGGGAGTAGGTCTGCTGCATATAGTTTCCCTCCAGTGAATCTACTGGTCCCCAAAGAAGCACTTATAAAAGCATGTAAGGCAACCTATGATTTGCCCCGGAGGTTGTGTTCCAGGTCATCACATGTGACGGTGGAGTGCACATAAGCCCATTCCCTTTTCTGGCCACTTCCGTGTCACCACGGTGTGCAAAGTCGCACATCAATTGAACTCACATAAATCGGCTATTGGGACGCGGGTGGCGCTGTGGGTTAAACCACAGAGCCTAGGACTTGCCGATCAGAAGGTCGGCAGTTCGAATCCCCGCGACGGGGTGAGGTCCCGTTGCTCGGTCCCTGCTCCTGCCAACCTCGCAGTTCGAAAGCACGTCAAAGTGCAAGTAGATAAATAAGTACCGCTCCGGTGGGAAGGTAACAGTGTTTCCGTGCGCTGCTCTGGTTCGCCAGAAGCGGCTTAGTCATGCTGGCCACATGACCCGGAAGCTGTACACCGGCTCCCTTGGCTAATAAAACGAGATGAGTGCCGCAACCCTAGAGTCAGCCACGACTGGACCTAAAGGTCAGGGGTCCCCTTTACCTTTAAATCGGTTGTTTCCTGTATAACATAACTTAAAATCTCTTAAGTAAGTTCTAAAATTCTAAATAACTTCCTTATGCATCTGTTTGTTCCAATGCTGTGTGAATGATGACAAAACCTGGAGGAATGGTTCCTGACCTCTCAAGCAGTAAGACACAGTGTATAAAGTCTAGACCTGCACAAATACAAAAAACCCCCTGCATATTTTACTCTGTATAAACTAATACAGATAAAATGTCATTATAATGAAACAACTTCTGAATATAATGATAAAATGCACTGCATCCTCTGCGACTTCCCATGCTTCCTACACTTCACGTAAGTGGGGACTTTTTCTTCCATTCCCCACAGAATATAAATGGCAACAGCCCAAGATTAGCAAGGCACAGAAACACATTGCTATGAGTTTCCAGTGTCTCACTACAAAAATGAAAATGTTCCCAACACATTTTGAGTGTAGCCTCTTATTTAGGAAAAAATGGGTTTTTAAACAAAATATACACAATACTAAAAATGTATGGATCTTTCGTTATCCAACACCACATCAAATTGTATCAGAGTGTTAGAGCATTTCACGTTAAGACATGTTGAACTGTCAATAAGCAGTGGTTAAAAGGTTTTTTTTTTAAAAGCATGTATTAATATTATAGCTATACATTTAAATTAGATTGTATACATATTGGCGGGTTTGTATTCAGAGGTAGTTTAGCAGCTTTTTAGAATAAAAAACATAATTAGTATTTGCTAATATTTGAAGCTAAATGTTTAGATCCCTTCATTTGAATATTGTAATGGATTGTGCCTGCTTTCTGCTGAAGCTGTATCTTTTAGCTGAGTCACACATACTTTTGCTTGTTTCTTAAGCCTCTTTCTGCGAAAACAAAGCCTATGCTTGAAATGTTTTGGGCACATTTTCTCCTTGCGTTGCATAGTACTTGAAGATGGCTTAGGAGCCTGTGCAAATTGCCTTTCACCACAGTTAATTCAGCCAGCTTCCATGTGAGTTTTAAGATCAGACACAGCAGATTGCTGCCTTAATCCATATCCTTCCAAGGAAAGGTGTATTCCAGAAATACTTGTCATCAGTTATCATGTAATAATAAAGAAAGGAAAGGGGAAAATATTAAGCACTCTTCTTGTTCATTCTTATTATTATGTCTTTTTCCATTTTGGATATCTATTCCCTTTCCTAGTTAGCTCATGCTTTCAAAGTGACTCTGTTGAGCAGGACTTTCTGCCAAACAGGAGACATTGAATAGAACTGTTCAGCGTGTGTTGGAACAACTCCTACTTTGGGCAGGGAGGTAGCTGCTGCAATACAAGCTGCTCTTCCAGTTGGGAAGCAAAGCACGCTACATCTGCAGAAACACTCGGTTTCCTGCCAGCCTGGGCAGTGAGCAGCCAGACCCAGAAATCAAACAGTCTCTTCCTAGTATACAGTGTGCAGAGCACTAATCTGTTTGCAGGAAGACTTAGCTTCGGGCTTTGTCTTTGTTTTTGAAATAAGAGAGCCCTGATAGCATCTGGCAAGGCAACACACCTCCCATAGATGCAATGTTCCGGAAATTAAAGGGTGGGGTGAGATTTAACAAGTGCGAAGCTACAAAAGACTGCTTTAGCTGCACTTGAAAGGATGTGGGGGATGCAGGAATAAACCTACCTTGAGTGTATTTTAACGTGGAAGAAAAGAAAAACTTGTTGTTTCTCTTGCTCTCTTTCAGAGTAGCAAACATTTTCTTCCCAATCCTCATGGAATATCTACATGGATCCCCCAATCTGATTTGTGATCCCAATTTGTAAATCTGGATCAGATCCGTTTCAGGCCCATTCTGACCAGCAGGCAGATCGCAATCTGGAAATTGCAAATCTTCAGAAATACCATTTGCATTGTGAACCCAAATCAGCTCTAACTTTCTTGTTTTTTCACATAGGGGCATGACATTTTCAGTCATGGTGGTCCCTATAGAGGTGATAAGTCCTGAAAAGTTTCAGATGGGTAGCTCAAGTGGTTTTCATGATACCCAACTTTAAAGTTTAACATATTTTCAGATTAAAATGGACATAACATTTTTGTTTTTTCACATGAAATTTGAAAACATGGTAGCCCTTACAGAGGATTAACCCTTCAAAATTTGACTAACTTCAATGGTTTTCATGTTAGCCACCTTTAAATTAAAAGACTGAGTGTGCCATGATGCCAATTCTCAAGCGCCTTGTGTTTATCCTGTTCCTGCCATCAATATTTCAAAAACATTCAAGGTATTTTATTTAATTAGGTGTGAGGTAATGAGCATGAGCAGTCAACATTAGGCAGACACTGGCAGGCTTGCAGTGAGGGGGATAATCTTTTAAGGGGCAGATTGCCAGCAATGAGAAACACACAACATATTCATAGGAGTCACAGAAGAGCCCCTGTCATATAGAGTGCAAAGTCTATATTGGATTTAAATCGTTCAATCTATAGCAGGCTTCCTCAGCCTCAGCCCTCCAGATGTTTTTGGCCTACAACTCCCATGATCCCTTGCTAGCAGGACCAGTGGTCAGGGATGCTGGGAATTGTAGTCTCAAAACATCTGGAGGGCCAAGGTTGTGGAAGCCTGATCTATAGTATCAAAGCAATTAGCCAGTGGTTCTCAACCAGTGGGTCCCCAGATGTTGTTGGACTACAACTCCCATAATCCCTGAGCTCTGGCCTTGCTAGCTAGGGGTGATGGGAGTTGTAGTTCAACAACATCTGGGGACCCACAGGTTGAGAAAGGCTGAATTAGACTTTATAGTTTATTAGACAAGCGGCCTAACAAAATTGTTTGCTTCACATGAAAACATGGCATGTTTACTTTATTAATACAGTGGTACCTCTGGTTAAATACTTAATTTGTTCCAGAGGTCTGTTCTTAACCTGAAACTGTTCTTAACCTGAAGCACCACTTTAGCTAATGGGGCCTCCTGCTGCCGCCGTGCCGCCAGAGCACGATTTCTGTTCTCATCCTGAAGCAAAGTTCTTAACCTGAAGCACTATTTCTGGGTTAGCAGAGTCTAACCTGAAGTGTATGTAACCTGAGGTACCACTGTATTTGTGTTGCTAACCCCAATTTTTTATTTTCACAGGCCGCACCTTTCCGACGCATCCATATTTCTCAGCCCAGCTTGGAGCTGGGCAGCTGTCACTTTACAATATCTTGAAGGCCTATTCCCTCTTGGATCCAGAAGTCGGCTATTGCCAGGGCCTCAGCTTTGTAGCCGGTGTGCTGTTGCTTCATATGAGCGAAGAAGAGGCTTTCAAGATGCTCAAGTTCCTTATGTTTGACATGGGCCTGAGGAAGCAGTATCGGCCTGACATGACAATTTTACAGGTTGGAGCTCCAGCTTGAATTTTTAATTTTTTAATTTTTTTAAAAATGCAGCAACGTAAGAATTATATATTGCGTTTCCACCCAATGTTCATAAAAAGAAAGCACAATACGTGAAACACTCGTGAATTTTTATTGCCTGTGTATTCAGAAAGGTTGAATGAGAAGGATGCCAAATGGGAACATTGTCAGCTGTGTATCTGCTGAAGTTGGGGCACAATTTTGGAGTGTGTTAGCAGTTCAATAGGCTGCCAGTGGCTGTGTGCAAATAGATTTATGAGGTTTTCCTCAGAGAAAACAAAAGTATCTTTTAATAAGATTGTGAAGATCACCAAATCACAGTATTTTTAGCTGGCATAAAAGGGGGAAGAAGGATAGTTTCCATTTTTGAATACAATGTAGAAGGCCAATACAAAATAGCTTCAGTTTTATTTTTAATTTTCTCAGGTGTGTGAATGTTAATTTGTGGATATGAAAATTTTAGTTTGCTTCCTGGAAAGTATACTTAGGATCACAATTTCAACTGAATACACCAGGACTTACATTCATATAAATGTGCATTTGGACCATCACATAAAGGTCCCAGGGAAAAATCCTTTAAACATTTTGTCTAGTTTAACAACCTTTATTTTTATTTGCCTGTGCAGATTCAGATGTATCAACTTTCTCGACTTCTTCATGATTACCACAGAGATCTCTACAATCATTTTGAAGCACATGAAATTGGACCTAGTCTGTATGCTGCCCCCTGGTTTCTTACCATGTTTGCCTCTCAGTTTCCCCTGGGGTTTGTGGCTAGAGTGTTTGGTAAGTCACAATAAATGATAAGGATACCTAGGATCCATTAAATGTATTATTTGTTTAAAATTCAGAAAGTTTTTTTCTATCAATATGAGCCAATCAGCTAATAGGATATGACTGGTTTTCTTAAGATTGTATGGACAAGAATGTGGAGACAGAGCGAGCATAGCAAATGCAGATGCTTTCATTCCACCATGTCAGATGCTTTATCTTTGTTTGTAAACAGAAGAATAGGTCTTTCATGACAGTAACCACACTTTCTGACAAATAGGCAATTGGTTAAAATGGGACAAAATCATTTTTAAATGTGCCATATTCTATGGACAGTCCCACCAAAGCATTGTGAATTTTGCTTAGGCTTGGACAGTATTCGGATTTGACTGAACTGCATCTTATTAACCTAAGTTCCATGGTTGACAAAAAATTTGATGGAAGCCCTAATCTCTGCCTAAACCTATTGATTGCATCATACCTTAGTATGGAATCAAGTTGACATTCCAAATATAACATGTTGAAATTATAATCCAACATTCCTCTTCACAGTCATGCATAATAAAAAAATATGATCTTTGGCATTACTTATCAATGTCTTGCTTGAATGCACATAAACTAAAACATATGCTATCTGTATATATCCCACCCTATATGTTTCCAAATGTAGAGTGGTTGTTTTTAATTATTGTGCATTTTTTCTGTTTCATTTCCCTTCTTGCAGAGAAACACAGGCAACTTGTTAAAAAAGCAAATACACTTGAAAGGCACTGTACATATGTAATGAAATATAGACAAGTAAAAGGGCTTTGTGGAACAAAGAATGAGACTAGTAGGGAGGAGATATAACAAAAAAGCAAAACTTTGCTTGCTACACTGGAAGCAATGATTTGCAAGAATACTTGGAAAGTTGCTCACAAAACTTTGTATAAGGAGAGCATTCTCTCTCTTTAAAATAATGAATTACAGCAGTGGATAGCCGTGTTACTTACTCTGTTGCACCAAAGACAACAAAGAATTATTTTTATGAAACTTTAGATGAAGAAGAAGAAAAGGAGAATTGCACACATTAGTCCCTTTTCTTTTACATAAATATTTGAATCAGGGCCCTATTAGTTTAGCAGCTCACTCTTGTGGTTGTTATGCTAGAATAGGTCTTTGGGGAACCCAGATATCAGATAAGGAAGTTCTAAGTTAAAAAATTGGCTTTGTGGACTAGAGGGCTGCATTGTGTGTTCAACCCGCCTCTGTTTTTTCTCTCTGCCTCTCTGAACTTTCAGCACCTCTGTGTAGATATGAGGGTCCTGTACAAAAAAAGATGTATTCTCTTATTTGCTCAGCAATAGAAAAACAATGTTAACTCTGTTTCCAGATTGTATTTTTGAATCATGCTGACATTTGTTTGGATGTCTACATTACGTCGTTACTGGCTCACCACCCAGATCCAGCAAACCTTTGCCCTGGATATGTTCTTAAAACAATTGGCCTTTTGTTTAAATGTTTGATGTGTTGTACAGGAATCGACAAATTATGTGCGGCCCTGGTGGCCAACCAAGAAATTTGTTGTCATGTGGCTATCCTCCGGGGGGTAGGGTCTTGTATATTTGAGATGCGGCACAAAGTCAGGGACAAGCAGAAGCTTCTCTGATTTTCTTCTTCAGTGTGAAACTGTAAGGGGCGGCAGAAGTGGGGTTTCTCTGCCAGGCACCTAGAGCTCCAGCCACATGGCAGGCAACCCTCCATGCCTGCACCATCCTTCTTAGTGGGTGAGGGGCAGCGGAGGTATGTGGGCTTTCTGCACCTGCCTCTACTGTCCTTCCTCTGCTCAGAGCCCGGGAAAGTTGATGGAAGCATGCAGGGTTTCTTTGCTTCTCTCGGGGTCAGAGCACCACCCCACTGCCAGGCACAGAGACCAGGCATTGTGCTTGCACTGACCCTCTTCAGCTTGGAAGCAGAATTATGTTTTGGCTAAAATAAGTAACGGGTTCCATATTTGCATTGGGAGTGGTGGAGAATCAGCTCTCCCCTTCTTCACCTCTAGCGTTGTGAAGAGGTCCTGGGCCTGTCTCCCTTGCCTGAGCCTGGCAGACCCCTCTCTGTGGTAAGATCTTTGAGGAAGATTATAAAATGCTTCTGTTTTATACAGGAGCAAGGCAATTGGTATGGCTGCCACACTAACATAGCATAGGTCACCTTGAACTGATCTCTTATCTCCCCCACCCCCAGCTTGTTGCATAAACACTGCTCTTGGCTTAAATCGAAAATTAGTTTTGCTTGGCTATGCTTTCAGCATTATTTGCCCTAATTCTAGCATGTATTTTAATTTTAGTTTTTTCCTTCAGTGTGCTCTCTTAAATTTGGATGCCTTGCTGGAAATTAATTTTGTCCGACTTTATTTAAGTGAAAGCCATATAAGCATCAAACATTTATTATAGATGGCAAATGATTGTAAAGTTAGACTGGAACTAACAGCTGTCAGTAGAATGCACATATGATGTAAGTGGAAAGCAATGTAAGATATATGTCAGACAGAAAACTGTCCATTTCTTCTGTTGTTTCATTCAAATATGACTTTTGCTGCAGGATACATAGAACTGCTACATGCATTATTTTATCAGTATGTCACATATTGTTAGAAATCTTCAAATCGGAGAACAGGAATATAGCTGCCATTACCAGAACAATTATTGATACACAGTGGTACTTGAGCATTTGGTGGATTCCAAGCTGCTTAAAATTTTCATTATAATTTCTTCTTTGCCTTCTCCCCCCACCCACTCTTCCCCCCCCCCCCAGACATGCTGTTTCTCCAAGGATCAGAAGTTATATTTAAAGTGGCTTTAAGTTTGCTGGGAAGCCATAAGCCCTTAATTCTGCAACATGAAAACTTGGAAACTATAGTTGATTTCGTTAAATGTATTCTCCCAAATCTGGGTTTGGTACAGATGGAAAAAACCATAAACCAGGTATGAAGCTAGGTATTACCAGGAAAATGTAAATTTCAAAATTACTAGTAATTTATTGATGCCCCAGTCAAGAAATGTATTTGTACTCAACCCACCCACCCACAACTGAATTGGCTTATGCACTTGGAGAATGTAGGTGTTCCTTGCGGAGACCTAAAAAATATTTGTAGAGACTAGCCAGAATTGTTTGGGGGTAATATTATAGCTGGATTATATAGCTAGATTTCCTCCTGTGTTTTCATAGCGAGCATGGACAGTTTACTTGAACAATGGAAATGCTTTGGATGTTTGGCAATAGTAAAATATGTCCTGTGCACAAGAATCAAGGTTGAGTTTCCTCTCCACATAATATAATGCAGTATTTCCTGAAAGCAAGAAATTAAGCTAATGCTCTGCAAAATGGAAGCGAGGGAGAGAAAGTAATTAATGGCAAATAATATTTACTTGAGACTCCTATCCATTCTACCAATTCTCGTCATTTCCCTGACATTTCATCTTCTAAACGCCACAGTCTGTCCATCCCTCCCTTCACCTCCCACCAGGTCCTACTTTGCAGCCTGCCCAATTCCATCAAAACCGTTGATGCTTCACTTCTTCGCCACTCAGATTCCAAGGCCTTGGTATCCCTGCATGTCTGGCATTCCAGTTTTTGCCCCCTTTACCGTTCCTTCTAGAAATCTGTAGTAAGGCTTTCCCCAGTTCATTTCTTAATGACTCCTCCTTTCATTGTATTGCACCATCCTACAATCTTAAGTACGTTGCATTTGGTGAACTAGATGTTGTAGGTGCATAGTTCAGCCATCTAATCTATACAACTGATAGCAAAATAGATGCGCTCTATAATCTAGCCCCTTGGAAGAGCACTGTTATCTGTGGTTTTACTATGTTTTGCATACAGTTGGTTATCTCTCTGGTGTGAATTAATATTCTAAATGCTCTTTATTCAGACGAGCCCTCCTTGGCTTTCAAAAACCAATAGGATCTTAGCCACTGGATGCCTTGACTTCCTTTGTAATCCTGAAATGCACCTGATAACTTGTGGAGCTAACTTATTTGTTAGGCATTTGGGTGTTTTGTGTTTTCAATGTTCCCTTAATTTTTACAAGACTTTATCTCAGGAGGCTCATTACATTTTTGAACAAGTGTAATGAATGAATGAATGAATGAATGAATGAATAGCATGATCTATAATGCGATCCTCTTAGCTGTGAAACTAGCTGTGAAATAACCTGACATATCATGAGGGCATTCTCTCATGACAAAAATGCTTCTATATGATACTAAAGTGGTTGATAATACTTTTAGCTGGCCACCATGTTACTGGAGAGAGAGAAAAAAGAAAAAGGTTCAGAGACAGCAAAAATGAAACTCTGATAGACAATAAATTTTGCTTGGGAAGAATGTTTGGATTATCTGACGCCCCAATTTCTTATAGACAGTGAGCCAAACAGGATCTTATACAGCATATGCATACAGTGGGTTTTCTGGTTATGGTTTTCTTTTTAAATCAAGGCACTCTTCCATTTTACATATGTACTAGGTATTTGAGATGGATATTGCCAAACAGCTGCAAGCTTATGAAGTTGAATATCATGTGCTTCAAGATGAATTGATAGATTCTTCTCTCAATGACAATCAAAGGATGGATAAATTGGAAAAAGCCAACACCAATTTACGTAAACAAAACTTTGACCTCCTTGAGGAGCTGCAGGTACTGATTGCACATTATACAATATACATTAAATATAGCTGAGTGGCTAATAACTTGGCTCGTTTATTTACAGCTGGATGCATCAGTAATCAGTGAGTTTTTGTATTTGAAAAACATTTGCACATCTAGTTTCTGGAACCCCTCTTGGTGGAAAATCAGATGGCTATGGGATTTGATTATCATTAAAAAAATAAAAGTCCTGAAACGCCTAGTGGATTTGTCATCTCTCTCTCACTGGGATATCTTGTACAGGAGCATAGCTGCATCGTGCTTTTAAATACTAGGTATCTGTACCATGGGGATACAGGCAATTGGTAAGCAGAAAAAAAGATGAGATGAAGGAAGTATGAGCCACTTAGCCAACACAGCAACTGTTATGCACATATGACATCAACAGAAATTGCTTAAATAGTGCAACTGTTGCTCTCCAATGTCTACACAAATACACACTGTTTCCCATTTGGTTTTTGTTTTGTTTTGTTTTGAGCATGGGGTTTTTTCTCATTGGGATCAAAATTGGGAAGTAAAAAGATGGAAAGAATAGAAATCATCCAGGTTCATGCTTCCCAGGTCAAAGCTTTCTAAAGTTGAAGAGGCGAAAAGCCAATTTCACAGTCTTTGGCAGGCTTTTTTTGTGTGTGTTATTTGTTTGGTCTGAATCATGATTCATGTTTCCTTTCCTCAGCATCAGTGAGGCTCATGCTAGATAGATGTAGCTCTGGATTAATAATGCTATTCTTAATTAAAATGCCTTGGTTAATAAATTTACACATGAATTCATGGTGTAGATTTATTGGCTTTCAGTTTTTCTACTCAGTATTATGCTGTAGGCTTAAGTCATTCTGGAGCTTAAGTAAACAAGATTTGGAAGGAATGTGGAGAATATATCATACACAAAATTTAATTCATTATTAAGTAGCAAAGTGGTCTTTTTTCCCCAGTGGTGGCTGTGGAGAAGTTTAGTCATTACATTGTTGGCAGGAATCTTCCCTGCACCAAACATTGATGTCCACATTTGTCCCGTGTTCTTTTTTTATCTAGATGCAGTGCAATTCTACTCTATTCATAAACTCTAAAAAAAGCCATGAGGGAAACAAGCTTCATCTGCATTGTCCCAGTATAGGCTCAATTTCATTTTGTGTAGAAAGATGAAACTCCAAAACTGGCTGTAAGTTAAGTATGCCAGTAATTTGGATTGCTGTACTGTATTTATGGGACGCGGGTGGCACTGTGGGTTAAACCACAGAGCCTAGGACTTGCCGATCAGAAGTTCGGCGGCTCAAATCCCCGCAACGGGGTGAGCTCCCGTTGCTCAGTCCCTGCTCCTGCCAACCTAACAGTTCGAAAGCACGTCAAAGTGCAAGTAGATAAATAGATACCGCTCCAGCGGGAAGGTAAATGGCATTTCCGTGTACTGCTCTGGTTCGCCAGAAGCGGCTTAGTCATGCTGGCCACATGACCCGGAAGCTGGACGCCGGCTCCCTCAGCCAATAAAGCGAGATGAGCACCGCAACCCCAGAGTCGGTCACGACTGGACCTAATGGTCAGGGGTCCTTTTACCTTTACCTTTTACTGTATTTATTGTTCTGCACATGTGAATTTCAGCTGGTTTCACATAAGAGGAATAGAAAGGTGTGCTGAGGGAGCAGTCTGCGTGTTCTTACTTGTTTTCCTCACAAGCAATCTGTATATGTTTCTTGTTTGTCCCTTAAGATGGCAAATGGAAAGATCCAAAACCTAGAAGCCATGGTTGATGCTTTGCTCAACAATGAAAGCAAGCTGAGGCAGACAATTCTCACTCTAGAACTGGAGAGGAAAGCACTGCTGGAAACGGTAAAGGAGATGCACATACATTCAGCAAGCCCCAGTGGAAAGCCTCTTCTTACCAGGCAAGAACATATGGATTCTGCTAACTGACAGCTGCAGACATAATGGAGGAGGCAAGTTCAGATAAGAAGGAAAGAAACGTTTTCTGAAGTCACTATCTTTCAAAGGTGTCCTTTGTATTGTTCACGCCTTAACTTTGAGCAAAACAAAGACTTTGCACAAAAGAGATGCATGCTTTACTAACGGAGGAAAGTCTTGCTTGTTCATATCTACAATTCTTTTGAATTAAGCATATATGCAATGCAACAAGCAGAAGGACCTTTATGCTGCCTTGTTCTTTTGCTTTTGACTGACATTTCCACTCCACTGTAAAGGTTTGCTGTCCCAAACTCTGCAGCAAGTGCTTCTCTACCCAAGGGCTTCATGTTGCTTAAAAACTAAGCATTTTTAAAACTCTACTTTTAAACACTGTGTGCTGCAAAGGTGCTGGAGAATTACAGCGCTAGGAGTTCCTGGAGCGATTCCTTCTCCCTGTTTGAGGGGCTACATTATTCATCTGCAATTGGACTTAGTAAGTTTGTGACACTTACCCCTCTGCCTGAAGTTGGAGTCAATTCCATTTATTCACATTGTGTTTTTAAATCCCTTTTGCTGCCTTAAGACATCAGTTTAGTGAACCCAGTAAGTCAAATTTCACCATATGCATTTTGAGATTGTTATCTGTTGTTACAAATCTGATATCTTTTAATTACCGGGGAGGGGGGGAGTGTTTTTTATTTTTAACATCCAACATTATAGCATGGTTTAATGCTCTGATGAAGTTCAGGATACTACTTTTTTCTTCTCTGAGGTGTGTTTTGACAGGTCTGAAGCTTTCATGTCATTTTGACGGATCATGCCTTAAAGTGTTGTTTTATTTATTTTTGAATTATTGTATGTTGCAAGCCTTTGGTTGCCAAATGGAAATATTAATGACTGTCAGTTTTAATTTTAGAAGTTAATTGGACCCTCAACCCACTCTGATGAAATTTTGCTCTTCAAAACATTACCTTCTGAAACTGTGGTACTTCCAAGGGTAGGTTCTATGAAAGACACGCTTAAGAGTGCAATCCTACACATGTCCACTCAGAAATAAACCCCACTGGGTTCAATGGGATTTACTTCCAGGACAGCAGTGTTAAACAGAGCAGCTGGCTTATTTGAAGTAGGAGTACAGTCTCTCAATAAAAATATATCCTTTTTTCTTCATATAAACAAAAGCATTTTAAAGACCTTTAAAAGCACTTCAACTTACAACTTCAGGTAGTGTATCATTATTCATCAGTAAGCAGTTCAACATATATTACAGAAAGTTCAATTGATAACACAAATTCATTTCTTTTTAAATAAATTTGTTGACTTGAAATGTATGGGCATTTACTTTAACTAGTAATGATACAATTGATAAACAAATTATGCATTAAGAATTTTTTTTTCTTCCTGCCAGCAGTGGTTGACAATAATTATTATATTGCACAGTGAATTTCCTGTCTAGATATAAGGTGAAATCCAGAAACATTAAGATCAATTGACTTCAATAGGATGTGGATCTCACATCAAACTTAAACCTATTTAATAGTCATTCCCTCTGGCAAGAAACCCTTGGACAGCATTCTGTGAGGGGTGCTAGAGAGACTTTTCAACACCCTTACCAAGCTAAATTTACAGGATTCTTTAAGAAACCATGATGGTTTAACTGGCATATAATTATTCTATGTTGTTCTTTAGATAAGCCCAAAGTATTTTTTATGTTGTATGAAAAGAGTAACACATTCCTTCATTTCTCACACCTCTCAAATTCACTGCATAGTTTTGCATCCTTAAACAAAAACAAACTCTTATTGATTATGTTGTGAGTCAGCGCTTTTCCATTCACATTTTTACTTTTAAAATGATGGTTTCATTGTGGGTTCTTCAGAAATTTTATTATTTTTACTCTTAGGAGTGCCCAGCAATGATGTATTTCAATAACTGATATATAAGCTTTTAAACACTAAAACAAAAGAGCAATAAAAAGACTAACTAACCCAGCCAACTTCATATTGTGATGTTCAAAAATATAGAGTATTGGGTCTCCTGCAGTAGTCCTATGGGATTATTAAATACAAATATGAAGAACCAGTTGGCGGAGAAGGCTACAAGCCCATGGCACCTCTGCCTGAGACTGTCCAGAAAGCACATTGGTGAGCCTCCCTCCACAGAGATTGCCACCAACAAGATGACTTCTTCTCAACCAGTCAGTATGGCCTCCTCAGCTTGCTGTGGGACAATCACTGCTGTGAGCACTCAACAGCCTATTCTTCTGTGTGTGTCCATGTGCGAGTGTCCAGCCCTTATAAGGATTTTCAGTCCAGCCATTTTTACTTTCCAGATCTGATGGGAGTTCACTGGTTTGCACTGAAGCAATTGGGGACATCATAAGCAAGAGAAATATTGCTAATTAAGCTGCTAAATTGTACTTCAAATTCAAGGTGGGAACTGCCAAAGTTTTGCATGAGGATGGCTGTATGTTAATTTGCCTAGCATTCTTTCAATACATCCGAGAGAGAGAATCTGAACCCAGGTCTTCTGAAACCATTTTTTCCCCACACAGCAATGACCATTTTGCAATTATTTTTGCCACAGAGACTACCAGGACTAAATGACGTTTCTGTGCGCTCTGACTTCCGTCACGGTGTCCTGTTGTGCCAGAAGCAGTTTAGTCATGCTGGCCACATGACCTGGAAAGCTGTCTGTGGACAAACACTGGCTCCCTCAGCCTGAAGCGAGATGACTGCTGCACCCCATAGTTGCCTTTGACTGGACTTTGACTGTCCAGGGGTCCTTTGCCTTTTTTACCGTACTAGGACTGGTGTTTTCCACAGCAAAAGTCCAAAGTTTGAATGACAAACACACTTTTTTTTTTTTAAATGGGCATGACTGCATTGGAGAGCCATGGGCCAGCAGATGTGTGTATGCGGAAATTTAACAATATGTGCCTCATTCATACTTCAGGGCTTAGGGAGATTTAAATGTACCTGCAGCAAACACGGTTGCTCTATAAAGTGTGTCAGTGACCGCTTTGGAAAGCAATAGCTTTCACTTTCAGCACCCAGGTCAGTATTCTCCCTTCAGAAATATCTCCAAATCTGCTAAATTCCCATCTGATCTCATAATACAGCAGCTGTATTACGATTTCCCCTTGCTTGTACAGAATTGTATAGACTATGTTAATAAATTCTTCTGTATATTTAAAATCCCTTCCTTTGACACCCTGAAATTTAAGGATGCAAATCATACGAGTTTTCGTTGTTTAAAACAATCTGGCCAAATTCAGGGATTTCAACCAAAGAATGAATAGGAATATTGCTGTGTGAATGAAAGGCTTCTAACTTGGTGATTCAGCACGTGCTGGGCGTGCTGGGCATCTTATCAGCATGACAGGAAATTGATGGCCGCCTTCTCTCCAGATGAGGAACAAGCAACCCCAGAGAGCTGGAAACCAGCCAACCCGTGTGGTTTTATGAAGACAATAGGATTGGGGGTGGGGGGATGCATATAAGTGCACCATGGAGTGGAATTTAATGAAGCATATGCTTGCTTTATATATCAGTAGGTGACAAAATATTGGAGGCATAGGAATGGGTGGACAGGGTCAGGAACATCAACTACAGCTCCTGACGAGGACTGCTGAGTTGACAGAAGATGGCTCCCTTTAAAGAAAGTTGCGAGAGTGAGAATAGGTAGGAGAGATTATGGGGAGAGTGTTTTGGGTAGAACTTCCCAGGAGAAGTAGTGAAAAGGTTTGGGTGCAGGTGTGAAGAATGGGCTTCAGGTGGGGGCTTAGCTGAGCAACAGTATGGCAATGGGACGTTAGACTTTCAGTTGTAAATTGCCCCCAGCATTCAAATTAATAAGTGGATACTACTAGCAGGACTGCTTTTACAATCTGCAGCTCTAAGGCAAGTCACTCTTGAGTGGAAACCTTAAACCTAGAAGGGATGGGGCATGCAAAAAGATAATTCTCTCGTGCTGGCTCTGGCTGTGCAAAGTGAGAGGGGCAGTGCAGCTGGTGTGGGGAGCCCTTCACCATTCTTGGAATTCCAACAAATGCCTGGCTGTGCTACCCTCATCTTTGGACACCAAGGTGTCTGCCCTTCTTCAAGCAGTTTTCACCATAAATAGATAGAATATGGAAAGCAAGTGAAAGTTGACAGTAAATCAAATTGTGACCCAGTGTGGTGTAGTGGTTAAGAGCCTTTTGGCCATGCTTGCTGGAGAGAACAACGGTTGTAGTCCAACAACACCTGACGACCCAAGATTGGGCAAGAGTGAACCTGTGAGATGGCCAGTGTGGTGTAGTGGTTAAGAGCAGTGGACTTGTAATCTGGTGAACCGGGTTCAATTCCCCGCTCCTCCACATGCAGCTGCTGGGTGACCTTGGGCTAGTCACACTTCTCTGAAGTCTCTCAGCCTCACTCACTTCACAGAGTGTTTGTTGTGGGGGAGGAAGGGAAAGGAGATTGTTAGCCGCTTTGAGACTTCTTAAAGGTAAAGGGACCCCTGACCGTTAGGTCCAGTCATGACCAACTCTGGGGTTGCGGCGCTCATCTCGCTTTATTGGCCGAGGGAGCTTCCGGGTCATGTGGCCAGCATGACTAAGCCGCTTCTGGCAAACCAGAGCAGCGCACGGAAATGCCGTTTACCTTCCCGCCAGAGCGGTACCTATTTATCTACTTGCACTTTGACGTGCTTTTGAACTGCTAGGTTGGCAGGAGCTGGGACCGAGCAACAGGAGCTCACCCCGTTGCAGGGATTCGAAATGCTGACCTTCTGATCTGCAAGTCCTAGGCTCTGTGGTGTAACCCACAGCGCCACCCGCATCCCCTTGAGACTCCTTAGGGTAGTGATAAAGCGGGATATCAAATCCAAACTCTTCTTCATCTTTTTCTTCTTCTTCAGACACTGACTCGCAAGAAACATTTGATGCTCATGGTATCTTTTGCTTCATATTGCTTAACGTAGGGAGAAACAGCCAATGCACATGGCTGCCAGGAAGCCTGCCTTTTAACTAAACAATCTGAAGTACCAGGAATCCAGTCCCTCAAAGCAGGCTTTTTCAATCTAACCCCAAAGTTAGCCAAGAAATATTTCATAACTGTGATGACTGTACAAGTTCCTGCTTATGCCACTGGGATTTTAAATGGTTTATTGTGCTGATAAACTGGGACAACTGGTTATTATGCTGAAGACAAGAATGAATTTGGACTGTAATTACACTGTGCTGGGATTTTAGCAAAAAAAAAAAAAAGCTTCAAGTTTTTGAAAAGCTGGAATTTGAATTTCCTTGTGTTTCTAAAGGAAAAAGTTCACATGAATGGCGACAGGCCTCATCATGTATCTGGAAATCACAAATGATCCATTAGAGCCAATTTGTACATGGAATACACCTTCTAGGACTATTCAGGGTGGGGAATCGCATGGTTGAATGTTCTTAACATAAAACAAGCTCTGCATAGAAAACCAGCACATTAGGAAAAGAGTTAGGCTACATTTCCGGAGACAGGGTGAAGCATTTAATCATGTAGTTATCTGTCAGTATTCAAAATTGATGGGGGCTATACCACATTATCGTGAGCATGTAAATCGGCTTGTGCTCAGAGCTGTTCTGCTTGTGTAATTGTGCAGTGTGGGTGAGGAGAGAGAGAGAGAGAGAGAGTCTATTAAAACAACATACAGTGTGCACGCCACTTACACATGGGTTCAGTTCTAGGGGTCTGCGTGCAAAGGCAAAATCGTGCAAAGTCGGGAACGCCGCCCCCACAGCACTATCAGAGCCTTCCCTCCCCCTTCCCCAAGCCTGGTAAGCAAGGAAAACTGACTGGGCATGTAGATGGGGGGGGGGATAAATAAGTGGAAAGTGGTGGGTTTCCCTGGCTCTCTACTTATTTATCCCCACCCAACCCATACAAGGTTGCAATCGCAAACCTTCATTATCTATGACAGACAAAATGTGAATGCTTTTGAAGGTTTGGCAGCAACACTTATCAAACCAATTCAGCCCATGTTAAAATGCAAGGGGGGGGTGTTGTAGCTCAGCGTGAGAGCAACTGCTTTGCATGCAGAAGGTTCGATCTCCAGCTAGGGCTGAGAGAGAACCCCAGCTGATGCCATGAAGAGCCACTGGCCAACAGCGTAGACAAATAACTGAGCTTGATGGTCTGACTCAGTATAAGGTGACTTCTTGTGTGGAAGCTATTTTCAGGTGTAGGTGGCAATATGCAAATTCCAGACCAGATACAAATACTGTTGTATCTGTTAATAATGTAATGTAACCATGCTGTTAATGATTTGAACTGCAGCAAGCTGTCTCTCTTGCTTTTCATTGCTATTGCTTACAGTTTCTTAGGCCAAGTAGTCACAGAGTGCTTCTAGCCGGGTCATTTCGATAAGGCAGTGCAGCCTCTTTACCGCAACACTGACTCACATCCCTCCCCCCTCCCCCAACTTCCCACCACTTCAAAGTTTTTGAAATCCCGTTAGGTAAACTTGCAGCCAGAAAATCCTCCCGTAGTTTCCAGACACAGCATGACTTGTCCTGTTTCCCCAGATTTATTTACATAAGCTATTGTAAGATGAATGAATGTCTCCTGTTACTCCCACCTGGAGACTATTTCTCATGCATTTCCAGCACAGAACCTTCTGTTTTAGCATATTATCCCTGGAGGGATTTTATCTCTGAAACACAGGAAGCTTTCTAATTGCGATGGTTGCCTAGGCCTCTTCACAGGTGCATTGTTTTCCATCCCTCTGAAGGGATAACTACTCTCTCTGGCTAAAAACGGGATTCCAACGATATCAACCGACTTTGGCAATCTCGTGTATTCTATTCTAGATGCCAGAACATGCCGACTGCTAGTATCTTCAGGCTAATTGCACTCGTTTCCATAGGTTAACTATTTTTGCTGAGTACCATGTATATGTGTGTGCATTTATATATGCCATATGAGTGGGTGTGTATTTTTATATTCCGGGAATTTTCTGGTACAGGATGATGCAGGCAGTATATATATTTATAACAGTCAACATAGCTTGTTGCGTCTCACTGAAGGGCTTTTAATATCTTTACCAGAGTCTCACCCGTTGGTGAAAGAGCCTTATACAGTGGTACCTCGGGTTACATACGCTTCAGGTTACATACACTTCAGGTTACAGACTCCACTAAGCTAGAAATAGTGCTTCAGGTTAAGAACTTTGCTTCAGGATGAAAACAGAAATCATGCTCCGGCGGCGTGGCAGCAGTAGGAGGCCCCATTAGCTAAAGTGGTGCTTCAGGTTAAGAACAGTTTCAGGTTAAGTACGGACCTCCGGAACAAATTAAGTACTTAACCCGAGGTACCACTGTACATTGTCAAACTATTGGTATAGCAAGGCAAGTGTAACCTGCTCTGACTGCAGGGCTTTGGTCAGAAACTACCCAATAATTTTTAAATCGGCGCAAGACCACCAAGAGCACGATAAATTTCTGCTCTGAAACTACAATTGGTTCAGAACTCAGCAGCTGAATTACTGATGGGGGCTGGTTGCCAGACACACGTTTCTCTCATTTCAAAGTAACAATTCCAGTCACTGGTTTTCACCTTTGTCCTATGGCAGGAAAGGGCAACCTATGGCCTTCCAAATGTTGCTGGATTACAGATCCTATTATGCCTTTTGGCCATGCTTGCTGGAGAGAACAACGGTTGTAGTCCAACAACACCTGACGACCCAAGATTGGGCAAGAGTGAACCTGTGAGATGGCCAGTGTGGTGTAGTGGTTAAGAGCAGTGGACTTGTAATCTGGTGAACCGGGTTCAATTCCCCGCTCCTCCACATGCAGCTGCTGGGTGACCTTGGGCTAGTCACACTTCTCTGAAGTCTCTCAGCCCCACTCATCTCACAGAGTGTTTGTTGTGGGGAAGGAAGGGAAAGGAGATTGTTAGCCGCTTTGAGACTCCTTAGGGTAGTGATAAAGCGGGATATCAAATCCAAACTCCTCCTCTTCTTCTTCTTCTTCTTCTTCTTCTTCTTCTTCTTCTTCGAGGATGTCCTCTGCCACTATTGTGGACCTCCTGATTCTCTTACCTTCATATCTACTAGCAGCAACCAAGGATGTGGTGGGTAGGGGAGGAGAAGGGTAGCAGAGCCAGTTTGAAGGGATGCTTGACAAAGTGTCTTCTGGCAAGTTCTCCTCCTTTGGGCATTCTGGGAAATAAAAATGGGTGCTTGCTGCTTGCAATTACCAGGCACAAGGTACCAGGACTGGCATTAGCACTGCTGGGCCCTGCCAGGGTGCAGGGGCCACAGCAGCTGCCCAAGGGTACCAGATGCTGAGGCCTAGGCCAGAGCATAATGATTTATGGACAAGAAATGAACAAAATTGGGTGTCACAGAGGAGCGTGCAAAGCAGCCCAGATTTTCGATGTTTTATCTGCTGTGAGAGCAAGCTCGCACAGGTCCAGTTTTGCCATACAGGTGTTTTGACAATGGACACTTGTGGTGAACTGATCGCGACTGATTCATGCAACCAGTTTGTCATGCAAACAAGCTTTTGCTGAAGTGGAGTGTACCAGAACTGAAAACAGCAGATCTGAAAGAGTTTTGTGGGTCAAAGGCACGAGCAGAGAGGCGTTCACTTCGCACTGAAGCTAAGAAAACACATTTCCCCCTTCTCCCCCTCTACCCCTGCCCCAAAGTTCAGAGCTCAACCAAAGTGAAAAGAAATTCGCTGTCAGCCTTTGCTTTAAAAAGAAGTAGGAAGTTTGCAAATTGCATACGGCGGGGAAGGAGGAAATGAGAGTTTAAGAAACAGCTTACTACAAATGCAACTGGAGCTGCTTGCACATTTAGCTGGTGGGTCGTCTTTGCAATGTCCAAAAAGGAATGTGCAAGAGAGAAAAAGCACGGACCATGCATGCCAAGTTCACCAGAGGTGCCATTTTAGCTCTCATTAATTGGGTCCCCCTTGCAAACTAAGAGGCATAGCTGCTTTTTAATGTGTGTCAGGTAATTGTGGTGAACTTTGCAATGGAATGCAGATCTATTTGGCCTTGTTATTTCTGTGTTATTCTTTCTCCCGTTCAGTTTTAAGCTGTTAAATTAGGTTACTTTATTGTTCTGTTACAATGTTAGACTTTTTTTTTTAATGATGTACTTATTGACAATACGATTTGTAATTATTATGGAGTGTATGTGGTTTTATAATCGTTAATGTTTACTGCTGTTCATTTAATCTGTGGTGAGCCATTTTGGGCACAATCTTTTGGGAAAGTGCCATAGAAATTAGAAGAGGAATGCCAGGAACAAGATTCTCAGCAAGATTTGAAGCCCTGCTCTGGGACATATTGAAGTATGTTTTTAATTATTATTTTTAAGCAGTGTATTTTAAGAGTATTTGTTGCAGGTTTTTTATTACTCTCCCTCGTAATTATATTTGCTTATTTAAATAACCGTTAGCAGCTCTGCAATGTTTCTACTCGCAGAGCAACTGAAAATAAGTATTTAAAACCAGTAAAATATTGTATAACAACAAATAAAAACACATTAAAACAGCAAAGGTGGTGTAAAAGTATCTGCTGCAAGAATTTTTATTTACAAAATATTTACTAGGGATCCATAAATCATCCTGAGGTTCGACTGGGAAAGGATTAGGTTTTCGTAAGTACCTGGTTTGGGAACTTGCAAAAGACAATAACCACTCAATGAGCTGCTTTGGGCATAAAACTAAGCCAAACAATGACTTCTTAGCATGACTATTCCCAAAGAAGATATCACAGCAGCTGAACTCCCCGTAAGCCGAACTATGTTTGGCTTGGCATGTCCTCCGAACCCAAGCTCATGGTTAGTCTCTGCCAGATAAACCATGTGCTATAAACACCCAAGAACAAATCTTAGCCACAGCTCATGGTTTGTTTGGAGTGTGAAAAACCATGAGGTTCAGGTTGGGTGACACACTACACTAAACCATATCTTGGCTTATGGCAGTTCAGCAACAGCAGTCTGGAGGAGGGGGCAAGGCAGCTGTGATGTCTCATGTTTATGAATTAAGTCATAGGTTGCCTTAGTGTTGCATGTGAATCAGCGGAGTGGGTAGAACAAGTGAGTTGGCCAGAAATATAGTTTCTCCCAAGGAGAACAGCTTGGTGGGTTTCTGGATGAAACATCGGCTCTGGATCCATTCCAGTCTGGCTTCCGCGCTGGTCATGGGACCGAGACAGCTCTGGTTGCCCTAACAGATGATCTTCGTAGACAGCTGGATCGAGGCGGGTCGGGGCTGCTGATTCTTCTAGATCTGTCAGCAGCTTTTGACATGGTCGATCATGAACTTCTGGACCACCGCCTTGCCGACGTGGGGATCCAGGGCACAGTCCTTCAATGGCTGCGCTCGTTTCTCTCTGGTCGGGGACAGAGGGTGGCGCTTGGGGGGGGGAATTGTCATCGCGCCACTCCTTGGTGTGTGGAGTACCTCAGGGTGCGATACTCTCCCCAATGCTTTTCAACATCTTTATGCGCCCCCTCGCCCAGCTTGTCCGGAGTTTTGGGCTGGGTTGCCATCAGTATGCCGATGACACCCAACTCTATCTGTTGATGGATGGCCATCCTGACTCGGCCCCAGACACACTGATCAGATGTCTGGAAGCTGTGGCTGGATGGTTACGTGGGAGCCGGTTGAAGCTAAATCCTTCGAAGACAGAGGTCCTGTGGCTGGGACGGGACGATATGGGATTGGGGGGGCAACTCCCATCTCTTGCGGGGGTGCAGTTAGTGCCAGCACCGTCCGTTAAGAGTTTGGGTGTAATCTTCGACACCTCCCTTTCCATGGAGGCGCAGATTGCAGCTATAACAAAGGCGGCATTTTTCCATCTCCGCCAAGCTAAGCAGTTGGCTCCTTACCTCTCTCGCCCTGACCTAGCCACTGTGATCCACGCGACGGTCACCTCCAGACTGGATTATTGTAACTCGCTCTACGTGGGGCTGCCCTTAAGACTGACCCAGAAACTCCAGCGGGTGCAGAATGCTGCAGCGAGACTCCTTACGGGGTCTTCGCTGCGAGATCACATTCATCCGGTGCTATATCAACTGCACTGGCTCCCGGTGGAGTACAGGATCAGGTTTAAGGTGCTGGTTTTAACCTTTAAAGCCCTATACGGCCTAGGACCCTCGTACCTACGGGACCGCCTCTCCTGGTATGCCCCACAGAGAAACTTACGGTCTTCAAATAAAAACATCTTGAAGGTCCCAGGCCACAGAGAAGTTAGGCTGGCCTCAACTAGAGCCAGGGCTTTTTCGGCTGTGGCTCCGACCTGGTGGAACACTCTGTCACAAGAGACTAGGGCCCTGCGGGACTTGACATCTTTCCACAGGGCCTGCAAGATAGAGCTGTTCCGCCAGGCCTTTGGCCAGGGCACAGCCTGACTGCCTCCCTCGGCAATCTTTGCGGAGCTCTGGCCCAATGGTGGCCAGTGGCTTGAATTTAATTAATTTATAATGAATGATTTTAGAGTGTTGTTTGTGTTGTACTTTTGTATTGTTTTATTGTTGTTAGCCGCCCTGAGCCCAGCTTCGGCTGGGGAGGGTGGGATATAAATAAAATTTATTATTATTATTATTATTATTATTAAAAGTCTGGTGCACAGGACAGGGGGTCCTGTCCTGCTCTCTGCCAGCTTGCCCCGATGTTCTGCCAGCCAAATGCACGAGAGCATATTCAGAATTACCAGGAAAACTTGGTCAAAGCCTCATGAGAACCTGGTGAGCCGCTCAATAAATTCCAAGAAATCACCAGCTTTGAGTGTAAGCAAAGATTGCCACTTGATGGATATTGAAAGAAAACTCATTTCCCAATGGGTGCGTATTCTGTAGTATTATCAAACTGGTGAGCTTAATAATCCCTGGCTGTGACTGCATATGAAACCCTGGTGGATGATGAATGGGACTATAATTCATCCGACAGGGTGCCAATATTGTAATGAATGCACGGGATGACTGTAGGAACTGACCCCCCCCCCATGGTCCAAAGTAATTGGCTTTTCAACCAATGGATACAAGACTTGCGTAAGGCCAAGACCTACAATCTTTTTTTCTTCATTAATTACATCTCTTCACAATTATAGACCATGAAAGCCATTCAGCTGATGCAAGCATGTGTTTCACTGTGTCTTGCTGTATTAAAGATGAAGATGTAGATTGTTCTTAATTGAAATGGAGAGCATCTCAATAATCCCTGACCAAAGCCTCCTCAAAACATGTTTGAGAGGATTTGTGTACCTGTTTTGTAGGACCTAGCACCTCAAGCTATCTGATTTTAAAAGGCTCATTGTTTCAGATGGCGACAACTCCCTTGGGCAGCCTGCCCAGTGGAGCCAAATTTGGAGTGAATTTTGAAATGTTGCATGTTACGATCCAGTGTCAACTGACATTTAGCAAGATATTTAGATTATAATTAGAAGGCTTGTGAAAGCTGGTTTACAAGGAAGATGATCCCATAGGTTGATAGCTAGCCCAACAATTCCACAGGAACCTCTATAGATTTGTCTCTTCTGTTTGTAACCTCACCTGCCCTACCTCCACAAAGAGCTCAGAAGTGTGTTTTTACCCTCAGAGATGCAATGTTTAGCAAATAATAGGTTGGAAACTTTGTGGTTGATTAAGAAGGTGCCTTCAGTTAATCATACAGGGTTTTGGGTGGGGTTTTTTTTAATGTGAACTATTTCTGAACAAGTTTATCACAAAAACAGCTGGGGATAAATGTCAGCTTAGAAGAGACATTACATTGTTTTGTCACAGGTGAGATAGTGTCCCTCCTTACTGGAACCTGTATAACAAGGGAACAACTTTAGTATAGTAGTACAGGACTTGCTTTGCACACAAAAGGTCCTTGCACACATGTGCACGCACACACCCAAATACACACAGCCTTTAGCCCCACTTCAGGATATTTTAATATAAGCTATAAGCTACTGAGATCACTGTAGGTGGTGACAGCAGCCATGAAATTAAAAGACGCCTGCTTCTTGGGAGAAAAGCAATGACAAACCTAGACAGCATCTTAAAAAGCAGAGACATCACCTTGCCAACAAAGGTCCGTATAGTTAAAGCTATGGTTTTCCCAGTAGTGATGTATGGAAGTGAGAGCTGGACCATAACGAAGGCTGATCGCCAAAGAATGGATGCTTTTGAATTATGGTGCTGGAGGAGACTCTTGAGAGTCCCATAGACTGCAAGAAGATCAAACCTCTCCATTCTGAAGGAAATCAGCCCTGAGTGCTCACTGGAAGGACAGATCGTGAAGCTGAGGCTCCAATACTTTGGCCACCTCATGAGAAGAGAAGACTCCCTGGAAAAGACCCTGATGTTGGGAAAGATGGAGGGCACAAGGAGAAGGGGACGACAGAGGACAAGATGGCTGGACAGTGTTCTCGAAGCTACCAGCATGAGTTTGACCAAACTGCGGGAGGCAGTGGAAGACAGGAGTGCCTGGCATGCTCTGGTCCATGGGGTCACGAAGAGTCGGACACGACTAAACGACTAAACAACAACAAATAAGCTACTGAAACAGGCAAATTCCCATTCTCTCCCCTTATATTTTTCTTTCACCACCGAGCTGAGACCCTCAATGTTATGTACATCCTGGAAGCTCAAAGGCTCATATTAGACCTGCTTGTTGGTTTGTTTTGAAATTTTATTTTCATTTTATAAGTGAATAGACATATGCATACCAAGGGGTTTCCCCATGCCTGTAGAAACGACTAATTTTGGATGGACTCATTTTACTTACAAAATGATTGGCACTTCACCACTCATATTTGACATTGGAGGGAACGACCATATGTGAGTCCTTCGCTAAAACAGCCCCTGTGGCTAGATAACATGTGTTGACTTTCCAGCGAAATGGATAGCTTTAACTTCTAAGCCCAATCAGAAAAGTCTCACAGGAGCAACTACTGAAAAACCCACTCCAAACTGCATAATATATTTTTTCCTTCATTGTACCATGTCCAAGCGGGTGGCACTGTGGTCTAAACCACTGAGCCTCTTGGGCTTGCCGATCAGAAGGTCAGCGATTTGAATCCCCGTGATGGGGTGAGCTCCTGTTGCTCAGTCCCAGCTCCTGCCAACCTAGTAGTTCAAAAGCACACCAAAAAGTGCAAGTAGATAAATAGGTACCGCTGTGGCGGGAAGGTAAATAGCATTTCTGGTTTCGGTGTTCAGTTGCGCCAGAAGCGGCTTAGTCATGCTGACCACATGTCCTGGAAAAACGGTCTGCGGACAAACGCTGACTCCCTCGGCCTGTAAAGCGAGATGAGCGCCGCAACCCCAGAGTCATCTGCTACTGGACTTAACTGTCAGGGGTCCTTTACCTTTACCTTTTTACCACATCCAAGACTGTTTAATGATCTAGCAAATTTCTGAGTAATCTCTCCCCAAAACCGATAATTTTCCATTCCTTGCTTATATGTACAACTTAAACTTGTTCCCCGTTGGGAGGGTTGACATTAATTTCAATGCAAAACAGGATCTAAAATGTAACTTTTCCAACTCAGATAAGAGGAAACGAGTTTTCATTTATTGGTTCTTAGATTAAAGCATGTAGTTTTTCAGGCTGATGAGGCAAAGACTTTTTTTGTGTGAAAGGGGTGTGAAATATGCTGCTGTTTCACTGTGTTCCATGTTTGTAAGGCTGAATGTGTAGACACCTGAGGCTGTGTCATGCAATAGTGCCTGAAATTGTACTTACCGGAATATCTAAATCACACTAATGCAAACACAAATAGTACGCATTATGATCCTGGTTCTAGAATATAAAAATCAGCAGGAGAAAAGTGGAAGAACCAGAGAACCCAAATCTAATAATCATTTGCATTAAAATTGCAAAAGTGGGGGTTTTTTTCCCTATGCACCCAAATGCTAGACCAAGAATCCTGTAATCTGTAACGCATATGCAGTTTTGGAAAATATAAGCAAGGAAGGAGTACATGTCCCTTTCTCTGGTGGGAATGCAACCTGGTTAAAGAATACCGGGAAAAGAACATTTAAGGCAGGGGTCAGCCAACTTTTTCAAAAGGCCACTGATGAAAACCACCAGCCACAAAATGTTTTAAAAGAAAGTAGAATCAATAGGGATTTTTAAAGGAATAGGATGGAATTTTTTCAGCAGGGCAACCAATACCGACTATATAAATTAGTAACTCAGAATATTATAAGCATTCTTGCTACTAAGAGTGTGTGTGTGTTTCTAGAAAGGAAAACTAAGATTTTTTCAATGTTAAAAAAAACAGATCCAATATTATATCAGACTAGAGAGAGAATTAAACCTCAAAAATGAGCAAATGTCTGACTTCCAGTTCACTTAATTTGCATAAACGTGCTTTTGCTTATCATTGGGAAGGAACAAAGTGTAATGAAGCCCCACCCTGTGACCGGTAGCCTTTGTTCAGTTTTGAAAGCATGCAAACAAGCAAGTCTGTTTATAGTCATAAAGACTAGAAACTTGCTCTTTTAAGCAAAAAACGAAGAAAGGACATTGATCTGATAATAAAATTTTGCTGTGCTTTGTGTGAAACGGCAGAGACACACAGCTTTGGTTCTGATGGGTTAAGTAAGAACAACAGCAGCAACATTTTTAAAAAAAGGATTAACTGTCGTGGACTAGAGCAATTTGATCCGAATTGTAAGAGCAAACCGACCTTCCCACCAGATGGCACTGTTGTTCCAAACAATTAATGGGGAACTATTGTTCCTTTGCAGGATGCGAACTTTGAAAGGTGGTGGCTAGGGCAGTGTCAGAAAAATTATTCAAGAATTATTTTGGATCTCTCTTTTTTTAATTATTCTTTTGGGGCGTACAGGATGAGGCAATCCTTAAGGTATCCTAAGCCTAGTTATTCAGGGTTTTGTACATGAACCCTCAACCTGGCCTGGTAGCAGACAGGAATCCAGTGCAATGTTTAATAGCAGCGTCAGTGTAGTGTAGTGTAGTGGTAAAAGTATTGGACTACGACCTGAGAGACCAGGGCTTGAATCCCCACTAAGCTAACAAGCTCACTGAGCGGCCTTGGGCCAGTCACTGCCTCTTGGCATAGCCTACCACATAGGGGGCTTAAAAGGAGGTGGAGAATCATGTATACTGAACTTCTTGGAGAAAAGTGGGGAGGACCTTAAGGTCCATAAATAGCAACACCCTAGAGGTCCTGGGCCCTAAGGAAGTTAGATTAGCCTTAACCAGAGCCAGGGCCTTCTCAACACTGGCTCCGGCCTGGTGGAACGCTCTGCCTCATGAGACCAGGGCCCTGCAGGATCTGATTTCTTTCCGCAGGGCCTGTAAGACAGAGTTGTTCCGCCTGGCCTTTGGCTTGGAGCCAATTTGATTCCCTCCCCCTCTTTCTTTTTTCCTTTCTCCTCCTGTGATGAGGCTGCATTTTAATGTTTTGATGTATTTTAATCTTGTTTTTTAAGTTGTATTTCTTTTTTTAAAAAATATTTTTTATTCATTTTCCAAACAAATTTTATACAATCAACAAATTATTTTGCACTCATTCTTCAATTTTTGACTTCCCTCAGTTTCTCTGTCAATCTTTCATAAAATTTCTATTTGTTGACGCATTTCTAAACATGATATTGCCTTTCCCAACTCCTTTTCCTCTTACTCTCTTTTTTGCAATATTTCTTACTATCTCACAGAGTCTCTTCAAAACCAACAAGCGTTGTCTGTACATCACATATATTTTTCAGATATTCTGTAAATTTCCCCCAGTCCTCGATAAACTTTTGGTCTTTCTGATATCGAATCTTCCCAGTCAATGTCCAATTCTGCATATTCAGTCAATTTTCTTCTCCATTCTTCCACTGTTGGAATTTCTTCCTGTTTCCATCTTTGGGCCAGAAGTATCCTTGCGGCAGTCACTGCATACTGAAACAGTTTACAGTCTCTCTTATTAATTTCGTTTCCTACCATTCCTAATAGACAGGCCTCTGGTTTTTTAACGAACGTATATTTCAACATCTTTTTCAATTCATTGTATATCATTTCCCAGAAGTCTTTCACCCTTTTACTCTCCCACCACATATGATAGAAAGTACCTTCTTTTTCTTACATTTCCAACACTTATTGCATGTTTTATACATTTTGGCCAGTTTAACTGGCGTTATATACCATATGTAGAACATTTTCATTATATTTTCTTTCAACGCAGTACATGCCGTAAATTTTAACCTTTCATTCCATAATTTCATCCAATCATCATACTGTATATTATAACCAAAGTCTCTTGCCCAGTGTATCATTACTGCTTTTACGTCTTCGTCTTTTGTATGCCACTCCAGCAACATTTTATACATTTTAGACAGATTTTTATACTCATTATTCAATACCTCCACTTGGAATTTTGATTCTTTACCTTCATACCCACACATTTTACAATCTTTTTTAAACATTTCATTAATCTGAAAGTAATGTAACCAGTCGTAAACAAATTCTTTCACCTATTCGTAAGTTTTCATTTTCCATTCCCCCCCCTCTTGTTACCAATTCTCCATATGTTATCCACCTCCCCCTCATATTAATTTTTTTCACACTCATCACTTCTAATGGTGAAATCCAATGGGGGAGTCTAGGTTCCAACAAGTTTTTATACCTCTCCCACACCTCTATCAGTGATCTTCGGAAGATGTGGTTTTCGAAACCTTTGTGAATTTTTTTCTTCTCATACCATAGATAAGCATGCCAACCAAATCTGTTATCAAATCCTTCTAAATCTAACAGCTCTCCATTCTCTAATTTAATCCATTCCTTTATCCAACAGAGGCATGATGCTTCATAATATAATTTCAAATCTGGCAGGGCGAAGCCACCTCTTTCTTTTGCATCTGTTAATAACTTAAACTGAATCCTTGGCTTCTTACCCTGCCAGATATATCTTGAAATTATTTTTTGCCATTCTTTAAAAATTGATGCCCCCTTGATTATCGGCAGTGATTGGAAAAGGAATAACGTCTTTGGTAGCACACTCATTTTTATCGTAGATATTCTCCCCCAAAAGGACAATTTCAGTCTTCCCCACACCTCCAAATCCCTTTTTTGTATTTCAATCAACTTGTTTTTATTATCGGTTGTTAGCTGCTCGGTCTTGGCTGGGGAGGGCGGGGTATAATATTATTATTATTATTATTATTATTATTATTATTATTATTATGTACTGAAGTTCTCACCCTGGGCCAGCAGGGGGATACTGTAGATAGTTCAGGTCCACATATGCAAATAAGGGATCGAAAGTGACGTTCAGTGATTGGATAGTTACAGAAAATGGTTACTGTTGTGTTCTAGTGGAGCTCTATATAAGCAGGCTGACTGAACCCTTCAGTTCAGTTCTGTTCTGGCCTGTGAATAAACAAGAGCTGTTTGAAGAATCGCTGTGTTGTCTGATATGCTCACCCACAACTTAACAATTATTATTATTATTATTATTATTATTATTATTATTATTATTATTATTATTATTATATATGCAATAAATAGATTGGCGGCAGTCTACTCCCGTCACTAGTCCAGCCGCAGCATTTGGCACTAGCTGAAGCTTCCAGGCCAAATACTTAGATATCTTAGAATCATAGAATTGTAGAGTTGGAAGGGGCCTTGACGATCATCTCGTCCAGCCCCCTGCAATAAAGGAATATGCATCTGGATCAAACCAGCAACATTGCCGTTAGCAGCACCACGCTCCAACGGATTTACCCTGGCCCTCTTTTTATAAAAAGGTTCAGAAGTGCTCCTCTATTTTACATCTTGGTTGTTGAGCTGCGGGCCCCGTCGCCTTTTCAGGCATGCCACAAGGTACAAAGTCGTTCCTGTCTCAACAAGTTTGTAATGAAATGAGCCTGCAAACTCTCCTTTGGAAGGGGCCCGAATGCCCACTCGCTTTTACAGACCAGACATTCACATCAATAATGCTCAAGAGTCCCTCAAAGGCATTTTCAGCCTCACGGCTGAAATCTGGAGAGTAAGTTCCAGTGAAACGAATGCAACGAATTGGCTGCAACTCACTTGTGCATCTCCTTCATTTCAATGGGTCTGAAGTGCGACTAAATTTCTCTGGATCATGTCCCATATTTGTGTTTACCTAGAAATGAGTCTCACTGTGTTCAAAAGGACATGCTCCCAGGTAAGTGCACAAGGGACACGTAACAACAAATGAAGCTGCGTCGCCACTGAAAAGCTCCACCCGTTTCTTCTGTCAGTACTCCATGATGACGCAGCTGTCAAACATCCGTTTGTCTTCTTCTCGTCACCCGGACTAACTCACGTGAGCCAAATGCTACCTGTATACAACGTTTCAGGGGAAACAATCCACCCCGAACAAGCCGGTGTGTCACCCATGCTCAACTGTACACTCCCTTCGACAAACAAACAAACAAACAAAAACCCACATAGATTGTGAAGCAAAGAACAGCGCATTGCTCCATAGGTGTTTTAAGACGATGCCTTTCTTCACTGACCATTTTCTCTGCTGGTTTTGAAGATAAGGATCAAGATGCTGTGGGAACAGGGTGAAACAAGAACCTCAGTGTGTGTGTGTGTGTGTGTGTGTGTGTGTGTGTGTGTGTGTGTTGTGATCTTGCTCCACTTGCTTATGTCAACATCCACTCAGAAGTCAGTTGAGACACTGGAAGTTTCAATACTTGGTATTGCTGTCAGCCCACACAAAGGCTAACACGACCGCCGAAGCTGTCACATGGCATGTGTCTGCGTGACCTCCTGGCCAGCTGGTGGTCTGCAATGTCCTGCCAAGTGGTGAGGAGAATCTTGCTGTCAGCAGAGGCCGATCTATTAGGACAAGCAAGGCACTGACCCAACAAGCTCTGCCTGGCCTCAGCTAACCTGCTCCTGCCAACCTCCTTTCCAGCATGGGTGGCGTCAGGGAACGGTCAGAACAGGAAGACTGGGAAGTGTGCGCTCAGTCTGAGCATCTTCTCTCCGAAGAGGAGGAGGAGGGGGAAGCATGGTTCAGGAGGAGAGAGAGAAAAAGAAATGCTACACCGTTCAAGGAAGAATTACCGAGCTACGAGATAGTGGAGGAGGAAGGGGAGGCGAGAAAGCAGCTGGCAGAGACCTCCTTGGAGAGTATGAGAGATCCTCCATCTCCATGGGCCCATTGGGCCCTCCGCATCCTAGAACACAGAAGGCAGAGGGGTGGGACTCCTGGGACTTCCTGTTGGCGCTCAGGATGTTGTTGGGGCAGAAGAGGCGGGGCTCAGAGTAGCCAACGTCTCTCTTTCTGTCTCTTTGGAGACATGGATTCTTGTCTTACAACCAGATGACTGAATAAAAGGACTACAGTGGTACCTCAGGTTAAGAACTTAATTCGTTCTGGAGGTCTGTTCTTAACCTGAAACTGTTCTTAACCTGAGGTACCACTTTAGCTAATGGGGCCTCCAGCCGCTGCCACCGCCCCGCCACCGCAGCGCGGTTTCTGTTCTCATCCTGAAACAAAGTTCTTAACCTGAGGTACTATTTCTGGGTTAGTGGAGTCTGTAACCTGAAGCGTCTGTAAACCGAGGTACCACTGTATAAAATATGCTTGTTATTCTTGCTTTTGATTCTACCAGAAGGGGAAAGGACTCTCCATGCCTGACAGGTGGCGTCCCAGCCTTTGGAGTGTGGGACCATCTCCTCTATCCTGCATAAATCTCTCGTGTCCATGCTTCTTGCTGCAGCCACATTGACCGTGGCTGTGCACTAGAAGCCCAAATTACCTCCTTCCCAGGAGGAGTGGCTAGCAAAAGTATGGCATTAGTGCATTGTCGGAACACCTGACAAATAAACAGAGAGTCCTTAATGGTTTATCAAACATAAATCTTTTCTATTTGACGTGGTATAAGTTTCTTTCCTATGCTAACTCAACTGAACAGCCCACTAAACCCTTTGCTCTACAGACAGGTACGTGGAGGGGTTTGATTCAGAACTGAATTGACCCACTTTTTATTGTATTTTCAGTGGTTTTCTGGTTTGTTACCTCTCCTCTGTATCTATATTTTATTTTTCTACTTTCATATTTATTTTTATTTAACATATCTATCATTTTCACTGTATTCTGTATGTGTTTATGTCAATAAACTTTTAGTTTTAGTTTTTTTTAAGTCCCACTTGGATAATCAACTTTCCCCACCCTTCTCTAGAAAAAAAGGTTACTTTGCTGAAGTTTCTGTGAATTTTATCCCCTATTTGCTCCCAGTCCTCACCTGAAATGACACAGGGAGCATTGGGGAGGAAAGAAAATGGAGCCCAGGCTAGCAGCACAATAGCTACAAGAAGAAGACAACAGCAAAAAGCTGAGTGTGTCGTCCGTCCCCCCCACGTCAAGAAACCACGAAAGAATTTCTCCTCCCCCTAGAGAAATATGGTGAAAAGCCCACCCTATCCCCATTATTCTGCCCAGAAACTGAGTGGAGAATTGAATGCCCAGCTCTAACTTGAAACCCTGCTAGGGCATTGTATCAGAAATCAAAACATGTCCAGGAGTATATAAGGACATGCTGCGTCTCTGTGTACTCCCTGTTATCTGAGAGGATGATGATGATGACGGCGAGTCTCTGGAGTGGCATTTTAGCCTTTGGCCTGCATCAGCGTGGGGAAAAGGTTGCTCCGTTGCAGGCTTCTTGGGAGAGATTGTGCAACTTCTCCCGGGACTCTCATGCCTGATGGGTAAATAGCGCTGAGCATTCTGTCTGTGGGCCTTTCTGCAAATGACCAAACACACAGGGAAGAAGGCATAGTTTTTTTCTAGGGTGGTGTAAGGCCTCTCCCTGCCTCCCCCTCTTGTTGGCTGTACATATATAAAACAAAAACCCAGCTTTTCTGAGAACCAAAGACGATATTATAAATAACTCTGCTACAGCTGTAGGAATTAATTCCCATCAGTCAATTGTATTTATTCAAAAAGCTAGGACGCACATTACACAGATGGCCCAATTCTTAATGGTACTACTGTATCTTTGGTGATGGTTTGCGTGTCAGATGGCTGTCTTCCATCACGGTGTGTATAAATGGGATTACAGTGGTACCTCAGGTTAAGTACTTAATTTGTTCCGGAGGTCCGTTCTTAACCTGAAACTGTTCTTAACCTGAAGCACCACTTTAGCTAATGGGGCCTCCTGCTGCTGCCATGCCGCCGGAGAACAATTTCTGTTCTCATCCTGAAGCAAAGTTCTTAACCCGAAGTACTATTTCCAGGTTAGCGGAGTCTGTAACCTGAAGCGTCTGTAACCTGAAGCGAATGTAACCCGAGGTACCACTGTAGTTTATTTGTTCCTCGTGTGGCATGTCAAGAGTATTGTGAATTGAAAGCTCATTAGGAAAAAGAAAGGGTGCACACAGACTGCATATACACCATACCTTTAAAGCACCCCCCCAAAGAATCATGGGAAATGCAGTTTATTAAGGGTCTGGGAACTGTAGCTCTGTGAGGGGCAAACTACAGTTCCCAGGATTCTTGGTTTGTGTGTTTTAAATATGCTTTAAATGTATATAATGTGTACGCAGCCACAGATTCAAAACAATCAACAAGAGTTTCATCGAAAAGTAAGGGGTGAATATTAAAGATCTTCTGTATATGCACCTATAGGCAAGCTAGCTTTGGATGTTTGACCCTCTGCATGGCGACCTTGTATGGACAAGAGCTAAGTTTAACACGATGAGCTGGAGGAAGATAACACTCAATTTGTAACGTGACCATTATGAGCCGGTCAAATTCATATACTGAACTAAAGTAAAGATAAAGGGACCCCTGACCATTAGGTCCAGTCGTGGCCTACTCTGGGGTTGCAGCGCTCATCTCACTTTATTGGCCGAGGGAGCCAGCGTACAGCTTCCGGGTCATGTGGCCATCATGACTAAGCCACTTCTGGCAAACCAGAGCAGCGCACGGAAATGCCGTTTACCTTCCCGCCGGAGCGGTACCTATTTATCTACTTGCACTTTGACGTGCTTTCGAACTGCTAGGTTGGCAGGAGCAGGGGCCGAGCAACGGGAGCTCACCCCGTCGCAGGGATTCAAACCGGCAACCTTCTGATCAGCATGCCTTAGGCTCTTTGGTTTAACCCACAGTGCCACCCGCGTCCCTTATATACTGAACTACAATCTGTAATGTGCTGTGGCCTGGCTCGCTTGACACACAAAAGCAACCCTTGGCTTAGCGAGACCATGTTACATTTCAGGTTCCTGTAGAGGAGCTCACACAGCCGCTATACTACTCCTCAGCCCTTTTTGAAGCTGCACTGCATTGGGCAAGCCAAAGTTTAGCATGGCATGGGGCTTGCAGTTAAGTTGTCTCCTCACTAACCATGAGCGGCTGCATGTGTGAACGAGGCTTCTGGGCTAGAAAGCGGATTTTTGGTAATAGCATTTGTTGTATTGTGGCTTCTACTTGGAAGACCGGAAACCTGCCTTATACCATGAGTATCTGTGCAGCATTATCTAGCCTAGTAAAAGGTAAAGGTAAAGGACCCCTGGGTGGTGTAAGTCCTGTCAAAGGTGAACATGGGGTTGCAGCACTCATCTTGCTTTCAGGCTGAGGGAGCTGGTGTTTCTCCACAGACAGCTTTCCAGGTCATGTGGCCAGCATGACTAAACAGCTATGGCGCAGCGGAACACCGTGACAGAAGCCAGAGTGCATGGAAACACCTTTTATCTCCCGCCACAGCAGTACCTATTTATCTACTCTCACTGGTGTGCTTTCAAACTGCTAGGTTATCAAAAGCTGGGACAGAGCAACAGGAGCTCACTCCTTCATGAGGATTCAAACCGCCAACCTTCTGATCTGCAAGCCCAAGAGGCTCAGTGGTTTAGACCACAGCACCACCCACGTCTTTTACCTTTACCTAGCCTAGTACTCTGAACTGGCAGCAGCTCCCTGGGGTCCCAGGCAGAGCATCTTTCGTATCTACCTGATCAGTTTAACTGCAGACGCCAAGCACTGAACTTGGACCATCTGCATGCAGAGCCTAAGCTGTGGTCCCAAAGTGAGGAAATTCAGCAAATTTCATCTTCAGCCAGAAGTATTTGTACCTAGACATGGCAGTGGGGAGATAGGCTGTAACAGTAGGTTGTGCTGCCACAGGAAGGCTATGTAAGGTTAAACAGGTATGGGTGTGTTTCTTTGAAACAGGAAGAAGATGGGTGGATTGTGCAGTATCTGGAATCAGGTTAGGTGTGGCAGAAAGAGGATAAGTAGGGATAGCGTCTGTTGGAGACAGGGAGGAAGGGAAGGTGGCAAGGATGTGCTTGGCTAACCTGTGTCCCTGCAGATGTTGCTGGACTCCAGTTCCCATCATCCCTGGCTGTTGGCCATGTTGGCTGGGGCTGATGGGAAGTGGAGTCCAACAACTGCCAGAGAGAACCATGTTCCTCTGGAAAGTGGTGATATTGATGTCCAGCGCCGAGGTCCTTCTGGCGGTTCCCTCACTGCGAGATGTGAGGCTACAGGGAACCAGGCAGAGGGCCTTCTCTGTAGTGGCACCCGCCCTGTGGAACGCCCTCCCATCAGATGTCAAGGAAATAAACAACTACCTGGCTTTTAGAAAACATTAGAAGGGAAGTTTTTAACGTTTGATATTTTAGCGTGTTTTTAATATTCTGTTGGGAGCTGCCCAGAGTGGCTGGGGAAACCCAGCCAGATCGGCAGGGTATAAATAAATATATTATTATTATTATTATTATTATTATTATTATTATTATTATTATTAGTGTTTGGTTAACACAGCAACCGTTTTTTTCTGATGCCACAGGAGCACAGAATGTGAACTCAGGCACAGAACCCCAGCTTCCTGAGAATTTCAGTTTTTCCTTTCCAAAACAACGCGTTTATAGTCTTTATGTCCTTCCAATGTGTGAGTGATATCTACTGAAACTCAGAATCCAGAGAGGTGCCTGAATATGGTCTTTGGCAGTGGGGGTTGCGGATTCGATATTCTGTGCATCTCCTTGACCTATTCCAAGATGAGCAAAGCAATCGTTCATCGGGTCATAAAGATACAGTGGTACCTCAGGTTAAGTACTTAATTCGTTCCGGAGGTCCATTCTTAACTTGAAACTGTTCTTAACCTGAAGCACCACTTTAGCTAATGGGGCCTCCTGCTGCTGCTGCGCCGCTGGAGCACGATTTCTGTTCTCATCCTGAAGCAAAGTTCTTAACCTGAAGCACTATTTCTGGGTTAGCAGAGTCTGTAACCTGAAGCGTATGTAACCTGAAGCATATGTAACCCAAGGTACCACTGTATATAGAAAGATGACTGCAAAGCACAGTGACTAGAGTAGGAAGGTGGTGAGCTTGGGTCCAAATCCATCTTCCTGTGGAGAACCATCTGCCCCTGGCGAGCTGCCCTGGATATGGAACTTTATGGCAGACCAGTCCACTTTGGAGTGAGGGGGAAGCCATTACTTCCCCTGCTTCCTTAATGAGCTCCTCCAGTAAAATGAATTGCTGACCAGGAGGACAGAGAGTGGTTTGGATATAGAAAAAATCTCACTCAGTCGTGAATCCAGCCCATGCTTTTGAGTAAATCACTATAGATAACCAAACCCTTACGTGGCTCCTGTGAAGATGCAACGGAACGGGTTATATTATAGTGTTTATGTATGGGATAACCAACCTCGGACGATGATATTGCAAGGGTAAGAGATGGCAGTATTTAACACAGTCGAGACAACAAAGTGTGTGGCTTTTTTAATTGCTAGGGAACCAAAGTATTCAGATTCCATGTATAACAACCTGCCTGACAGACTATACCAGCCATTGCGAAATATCGGCAGCTGCTTCAATATGGTTAGATGAAGCAGTTTCCACAGTCCTTGAAGGAAAACTCAGTGACAGATGTATGATTAAATCCTACATACAATGCAACATGGCTCCCTCAACTGATGGTGTGTTCCTTTACAGCGATGCCATCAATATGATATCAAGTTCTGGGATCTAGCCTGGAGGGTATGAAGAGAAAGATTTGTTGTAAGGGTGATAATTCAAAACGGTCACATTTCTTTCTTTTTTAAAAAAAATGCTTTTATTAAAGATTTGCTTGGGTTACAAAAGTACATGTATCACCTCTATTTTCAGATCACCATGTCCTTTTCACAGATCAGTTATATTTGATGTGAGACTTAATGCTGTATACAGGTTGGGGGAGAGGTTAGGAGGGTGAACTCCTTTTTGAAAACAATGGGAAATAAACAAAAGGCACACCCATTTGTTTTGCATTCATCTTAATTTTAAATAAATTTAAAACCGAAATTTATACACACACACACAAAGAGTATACCTATTTCACATTCCTTTTAGTAACTGGCAGCAACCTTGACTTTGGGAAGCCAGGTGAGCAGCAGGCCCCACTGATTGGAACAGATGATTGATTGATTGATTTTGCTAAT
The DNA here is from genome assembly GCF_027172205.1 of Podarcis raffonei. Lineage (NCBI taxonomy): Eukaryota > Metazoa > Chordata > Lepidosauria > Squamata > Lacertidae > Podarcis > Podarcis raffonei. The sequence continues at coordinate 26,254,040 of NC_070610.1, read as the reverse complement.
CACAACCCAAAATGACTTACAAACCAGTCAACAAATGGAAAATCCTACTGCTCTGGACAGAACAATTGCCACACACAAGAAGAACAAAGAGAGAGTTTGAATGCTTCACCTGTAGGACTGTAAACCATTTAATGTTTGTGTTGGTGCTGACCTTTAAAGCCCTAAATGGCCTCAGTCCAGTATACCTGAAGGAGCGTCTCCACCCCCATCATTCTACCCGGACACTGAGGTCCAGCGCCAAGGGCCTTCTGGCGGTTCCCTCACTGCGAGAAGCCAAGTTACAGGGAACCAGGCAGAGGGCCTTCTCGGTAGTGGCGCCCACCCTGTGGAACGCCCTCTCACGAGATGTCAAAGAGAAAAATAACTACCAAACTTTTAGAAGACATCTGAAGGCAGCCCTGTTTAGGGGAGCTTTTAATGTTTAATAGGTTATTGTATTTTAGTGTTTTGTTGGAAGCCGCCCAGAGTGGCTGGGGAAACCCAGCCAAATGGGCAGGGTATAAATAATAAATTATTATTATTATTATTATTATTATTATTATTATTATTATTATGTGTTAATGTGAATGCATATAAAGGTATAAGGGTTGCGGTATAAGGGTTTGTTATTCTGACTGGAGTGTAATGGAAATTTGTAAGACTGGAACGCAGAAATATAGTAAATCATCAAACCATCAATTCTAGCATGCGGAGAGAAGCGGACACCTAAATTGTATAATTTGGCCTTTGAATGATTGGCATTATTAATGGTATTGTAATTGGGCATTGTTATAATGAGGCTTTTATTAGATTATTGTAATTGAAAATTAATAAAAATTGTTTTTAAAAAAGAAAAAGGAAATCCTAGTGCTCTCTGCATCAGCAGGTGGTGGCACCAGGTATTTGAAGAGAAGTCTGGTCCCAGTAGAGTATCTGAGGGACTAAGCATGTGACCACCAATAGACAGGCCCTTTTGAGGGACCAGAAGAACATCGCAGGAAGAAGTGTGGGAAACCCAATTCTGACCACCTACAATGGAGCAGAGCATCCAGGATTCTGCCCTCCGCAAGCTAGATGAATTTTTGCTCGAGTCATTCAATGTCACGCATGCCACAATCCACTTCAAGGCCAAGGGCGCAGCTAACTTTGTAGGCGTGGGGAAGCCTGATCCCTTGGCTGGCCACTCTGGAGAGCTTTGCCTGTAAGCTCCCGCTCTGGAAGTGCTGAACACTGCAGGACAGAGTTCCAGGCGTGGCTGGATGTGCCCTGCAGGGCGGGCCCTCCATCCCAGGGCTGGAAGGACTGGAAAGACCGCTGCCGCTTCTGTCACTCCAGAGTTGTGCAAAAGAAGGGAGGGTGTCGGTGGCTTGGGGTGTGGGACCAAATCAAGTGGGAAGGGAAAGAGCAAGGGCGGAGGAGCTGTTGGTGTGGATCCAGGTCAGCTGCCGAAGAAGAAGAAAATAAGCTTGGCAGCCTCTGCAGCACATTGGAAACGGAAGTTCATGGGTGAGTGAGAATGACCTAATCGCCCAAGAATTGATGCTTTTGAATTATGGTGCTGGAGGAGACTCTTGAGAGTCCCATGGACTGCAAGAAGATCAAACCTATCCATTCTTAAGGAAATCAGCCCTGGAAGGACAGATCATGAAGCTAAGGCTCCAATACTTTGGCCACCTCATGAGAAGAGAAGACTCCCTGGAAAAGACCCTGGTGTTGGGAAAGATGGAGGGCACAAGGAGAAGGGGACAACAGAGGACGAGATGGTTGGATAGTGTTCTCGAAGCTACCAGCATGAGTTTGACCAAACTGCGGGAGGCAGTGGAAGACAGGAGTGCCTGGCGTGCTCTGGTCCAGGGGGTCACGAAGAGTCAGACACGACTAAACAACTAAACAACAACAACAAGCAAAGGAGAGACTATCTTTTAAGAGCAGAGGAGGAAGGAACGAATGGGATTAACCAAGCCTTGTGATCCGAGTACCCATCCCCCGCTTTGGGTTAATAAAGACACGTGGACAGAGTATATTAGGTTAATGGGCTAGAAAAGGCCACAACTTTATTGATTACAGCATGTGAGAAGGTATTGGCTTAGGCATTGGACAAGAGCAAATTTGACTCCACCCACTCGGAGAGGGGTGAGTCTGACGAGGGGTTAACCACCAGTAGGGGGAGCCTGTTGATGCCAATGCAACTATAAGCTCTCCCCTGATGTCACCGGGGGTTGTGCCATGGCCCCCCGCCACACAGGGCATCGGACAGGATCCACGACCGCCGGATTCCTTTAACGGAATACCCATAAGTGAAGGGGTAGGCGATGGCCACACCTTGCCCTTCCATACACCAACAACACATTCCAATGCCTAACCGCCAAATACCAGGAAAGTTGTGACGATTGCTACGAGGTAGGCGGAAAAAACCAAGAGGCCGGTGCCAATTTGCCAATTGGAAAAAACTCCTACCAGGCCCCCTGGGCAACCAGGGCGGCCAACCATGGGTCCATGGCAAGGTCAAGCGAGAAGCTATGCACTAAAGGGAGTGGTGGGTGGGTGACTCGCGAAAATTGGCAGCTCAATGGCGGGGAGAGCTGGCGCGGCCGCATTTGAGCGGCTAAACCATGCCCCCGCAGTGTCTCTCGATTGGGTGCCCAGCTGGGAGGCGTGGCGCGCCAGCGATGATGGCAGGGCAGGGGGCAGAACGCCCCCTGCATGACGCGAGGATCTGGTCCCGCTCACAACCCCTCCCCTCCGGAAGGAGGAGAGGCTTTCTCTGACATTACATGAGAAAAATGGCCTTTGTCTCTTCTGCCAATTGACATTAGTTTTATGTCAATGTAACAGGCATTGCTTCTCTCCTGCCCGTCCCCGCTCTCCCGGTGAAAATGTGGACAATTATGTTGGAAATTTTGGGCTCCCTTCACTATTGTTCCCAGAGGAGAAGAAATGATATATTAGCACATGAAACTGCCTTCTGCAGATCATTAGTCAATTGATTCAGTACTGTATTGTCTACACCAGGGTCTCCAGCTTTTTTGGGGACTATAATTATCATCATCCCTCATCACTGGTCCTGCTATCTAAGGATGATGAAGGTTGTAGTCCAAAAGCCGCTGGAGACCCAAGCTTAGGAAACTCTGGTGTATACCAGTCAACCAATGTGGCTCCCTCTAGATCAGCGGTTTTCAACCTGTGGGTCCCCAGGTGTTGTTGGACTACAACTCCCATCATCCCTGAGTGCTGGCCTTGCTAGCTAAGGGTGATGGGAGTTGTAGTTCAACAACATCTGGGGACCCACAGGTTGAGAAAGGCTGCTCTAGATGTTGTTGGTCTACAGGTCTCATGTGAGCTGAGGCTGATGGGAGCTGGTGTTCACTGACAACTGGAAGGTTCAAAGTTCTGCACTTTTCTGGTCTATGCTGAGTGGCAGTGGCTCAGACAGGAATACTTTTCCCCTGCTGTACTTCGAGATCCCAGGAATTGGATCTGGAACCTTCTATATGCAAAACAAGTCCTCTTAACACTGAGTTACAGGCTTGTCCCATTTTACGGAAACAACCCAAGTCTTAAAACATGGGGTCAAGCCAGAAATAGAGTGTGACAACTTAAAAACCTGTTGGATACCTTTTGCAAACAGTATTCCACAAGCCAGGTAGGTACAGTCGTACCTTGGTTTTCAAACAGCTTAGTTCTCGAATGTTTTGGCTCCTGAATGCCGCAAACCTGGAAGTGACTGTTCTGGTTTGCGAACTATTTTTGGAATCCCAACGTCCGACGGGGCTTCCGTGGCTTCCAATTGGCTGCAGGAGGTTCCTGCAGCCAACCAGAAGCCGCGTTTTGGTTTCCAAACATTTTGGAAGTCGAACGGACTTCTGGAATGGATTCCATTCGACTTCCAAGGTACGACTGTATTTGTATCATTGTCATTTTTAGATGATGCGCCATTGACAGCCTCTCCGTCAGAAACATACACCTAGCAATTTTCTCTGAATTCATATGGAGGAACTAATTGATACATTACTGCTGCTGTAAGTGGAGGCTAATTTAGCTTTCAAACTACTTCAGATACACAACCTAAGCGTGCTTGTGGATTTGGTTGCTCTGCTTTGAAGACTATGAAGTGAGAGTAATATTTACTAAGTTTAGTCACCTGTTACGTTAGATATCTAGTTAATATTTGATTACACATTTGTAGAGTTAGCGACATAAATCAAACAGTTCAATCCAAAAAATATCCAATATAGAAAGGTTAGAATAATACTCTATAATTGGCAGGGGGGGATCCTGGAAATTGGGGGACTGGTGGAGATGCTGTCTCTCTATTGCAAATTCACAGAGCTACAGTTCCTTATGGTGAGGCCACATGAGGCTGCCTTTTACAATCATTAGTCCACCTAACTCATAATTTCCTACACAAGGGATAACTAATGTGCTGCTCTTCAATTGTTGCTGGACTACAGTTCTCAAAGGAGGGGAGGGCAAGATATAATTATTATTGTTATATAATGTTAGTTTCAGCCACAACAAACAACAAGACAAACAACATAAGTTTGAGTGGAAGCCGAACTGTAAAGGTAAAGGTAAAGGTACCCCTGACCGTTAGGTCCAGTCGCAGACAACTCTGGGGTTGCGGTGCTCATCTCGCTCTATAGGCCGAGCGAGCTGGCGTTTGTCTGCAGACAACTTCTGGGTCATGTGGTGAGCATGACTAAGCCGCTTCTGGTGAACCAGAGCAGTGCACGGAAACGCTGTTTACCTTCCTGCTGGAGCGGTACCTATTTATCTACTTGCACTTTGATGTGTTTTTGAACTGCTAGGTGGGCAGGAGCTGGGACCAAACAACAGGAGCTCACCCCGTCGCAGGGATTCGAACCACCAACCTTCTGATCAGCAAGCCCTAGGCTCAGTGGTTTAGACCACAGCCCACCCGTGTCACCGAACTGTAGTGGAACGCAAACAGCACTGATTGCAATGAACACAAGATGGAAATTGCAGGCTCCTTGCATCCCTACTGGGGTGTGCAAACATGCAGTGCTATTTTTCTAGAAAAAGAGGTGCCAGAGCTCACCATGAACTTATTCCTTGTTCTCTTAGAATGGCAATGGTGCCTACCTGTGAGGTGCCAGAACTGAGCTCCAGCTGAAAAAACCCCCTGCAAACATGTAGGGTCAAGAATAGCTGTGGCTCCCTGTTGGGTATATTTTAACTGGCGAGCCAGGATTTGGTACCGAACAGCCTTAAAATGCAGATCATCATTATATTCGGGTCAGGTTTCATATCACAGCAGTTCATAATCAGTTTCAAAAAATATGAATAACCTTTTATCATGAATATATACACATATACTGACAAAGATGAAACAAAGCATATTATGAATTTGCAATGGCAATGTGCCTGGAATGTGATCAAAACACAAAAGAGAACGATGTTAGTCCATTGTCGCAAAGACAACTGTGTGCATTTTTGTAGTTTCATGTTAGAGTGTCTGTTTTGCTAAACTACCCGCAAAAAAAGGAAGAATGAGATTGTCCTGCATTTTGCAAAAATAAAACTTAACAGCTATTTCAATAGGTAGCAAATACCATGATGGCTTAGGTCTGAGTAGTGTGTGTGACTCACTAGCTGAACGTTAAGGTAAAGGTAAAGGGACCCCTGACCATTAGGTCCAGTCGTTGCCGACTCTGGGGTTGAGCACTCATCTCGCTTTATTGGCCAAGGGAGCTGGCGTACAGCTTCCGGGTCATATGGCCATCATGACTAAGCCACTTATGGTGAGCCAGAACAGCGCACGGAAACGCCATTTACCTTCCCGCCGGAGTGGTACCTATTTATCTACTTGCACTTTGACATGCTTTCGAACTGCTAGGTTGGCAGGAGCAGGACCGAGCAACGGGAGCTCACCCCGTCGCGGGGTTTCAAACCGCCGACCTTCTGATCAGCAAGTCCTAGGCTCTGTGGTTTAACCCACAGCGCCACCCACGTCCCCAGCTGAACGTTAACCGCCCCCCAATTAGGTCTGGAAACCTATGAGGCAAGAGGGGCCACTAGGGGCGCATCGGAAGATGGCTGACAATAACATCTCTCCGACCCACACGAGGTAATTAGGAGGCTGTGATGGGAGTAAATAGCCTCCCTACCCCCCCAAGGTTGTGGGGGGCTGCCTTGCCTGCTGTGCCCTATACCACCCCTGAATTTGTGGGGATGGGGGCACTAGGCAGAAAGCCCTTGTGCGGATCTCGGCGCTCCTGGACGCTGTCTCTGATCCGCGCCTCTAGCTGCAATAACTTCAAAAGAAACAATTAGGAGGAAGCGAATGCACATATTTCAAGGAAGGAGGGGGAGTAAAGACTGCTAACTGAAGAGATCTCTGACAAACAAGACGGGTTGGAGGAACAAGAATAAATCATGAGAAGATCACCAAGGCTCGGTATGGCAAAGGGACTGGATGGGGGAGGAGGGAAAACTTTCCTTTCTTTCCTCTATGTGATTAAACAAGAATCCCCCCCCCACAAGTCAGAAATGCCGTTTTAATGACTTAAGCTGTGGATTTATGTCTGTGTGGAGATAATTTTCTAACCAAAGCATGTTTCAAGAAGATCGTGGAAAGTATAAGAGCTTTGGAATGACGCAGTTAAAGATACCGTCGCCATGTTGGCAAGTTCTGTCGGAGGACTTAAGTCTGGGAGGAGGAACAGAGCTGTTTTTATATTATGGGTGAGACTCCTCAGAGGGACTTAAGAGCGACAGATCTGCGAGATTAATGATGGAAAGAGCGATATTATTTATGAAAGCGATGATATATGGAAACCATCTTGATATGAGGATTGGACGAACGAAAAAATTCGCAAAGGATTATAATTGGTGTTTATCTGCTTAAGAAGATTATCAGAAGAGATCATAAAGAAAAAAAGAAAAAATATATACGAACAAGATGAGATGTGGAAACAGCAAGATAAGACTGGATAGAATTATGAACATTATTTGGACTGATTTGTGGATATTAACGCAGTAGCAAGAAGATGATCGGAATCCCCCTTCGGAACTTGAAATATGGGTCCCCTCAACAAAAATTTTAAATTCGGCTTTGTAATTCGGAATTTATGTGATGTGATGTGATTTGATTTGATTGGTCAGCTAATAAAAATTATTATTATTATTTTTAAAAAAGGAAACCTATGAGGCAACTTACTGCTTTTGCTGCCTGCTTAGGAAATGCAGAAACAGGAACCCTGCCAAGCACCTGGTAGACAGCGGTACTTGGCTGCAATGGTAGGCAGTGTTTGGTGGGTCACAAGTCATGCTGGCCTCTCTTAGGAACATATAACAGCCTGGATAGCTCAGTTGCTTAGAGTGTGATGCTGATAATACTAAGGTTGCAGATTTGATCCCCAAATAGGACAGCTGCATATCAGACCCTCCTAGTGTTCCTAATTTCCAGGGACAGTCCTGGATTTACAGAAGCCGTTCTAGTTTCTGATTTGATCCCAGAATGTCTTGTTTTCCTATTTTCCTTAGGAAGTCCCCATCAGAGAAATGTTGGCAAGTGTAGAAATAATAATAATAATAATAATAATAATAATAATAATAATAATATGTCCCTATTTTCATCATAAAAATGTTGGCAAGTATGGAGTTATACAGCCCTCAAGCTAAGGAGAAAAGTAGCTATACAACCTTTAGACACCTGAAGTTGTATAGTGAAGTTTTTTAATGTTTAATGTTTTCTTATGTTTTAATATACAGTGGTACCTCGGGTTACATACGCTTCAGGTTACATATGCTTCAGGTTACAGACTCCGCTAACCCAGAAATATTACCTCGGGTTAAGAACTTTGCTTCAGGATGAGAACAGAAAACGTGCTCCGGTGGCGCGGCGGCAGCAGGAGGCCTCATTAGCTAAAGTGATGCTTCAGGTTAAGAACAGTTTCAGGTTAACAATGGACCTCCAGAATGAATTAAGTTCTTAAGCTGAGGTACCACTGTATGCTGGAAGTTACCCAGAGTGGCTGGGACAACCAAGTTAGATGGGCAGGGTAATAATAATAATAATAATAATAATAATAATAATAGAATAGCATGTCCCCATTTTCATCAGAAAAATGTTGGAGGGTCTGGCAGATGATCTTCAAGGTTCCTTCCAATTCCACGATTCTGTGAAGCTAGTTATTTTATGGAGAAGAGTATCAATCAAATGTTGTTTGAGCAGGATCCTTTATCCCTTAATAGATGTGGGGTTTGGTGCTGAAACCAGTTCGCAAGGGTGTGTTTGAAATAGGTTAAGTTAGCAGAATGCGAGGTGGGCTGACCTCAGGTCAGGAACTGCAGGGTGAAGCCTATGACTTGGAGCGCTTACCTTGGGATTCTTCGGCAGCCAGAGATCCTACGCCCTGTTGAAACAGATCCAACCCACCTGGTTCATCAGGTCAAAAGAAATGGTGTGTCCAACCCCACCCCGGGTCCCACCTTAAAAGAAAGAGAATAAAAAGGCATGCAGCACACTTTGGAACAGGCTGCGACAGCAACCCGACGTCAGTTTCAATTGGCACGTTTTAATAAGCTGCTCGTAAAAGCCAGCAGACGACGCAAAAGAACAAAACAGGCCTGGGAAACTCTTGCTTTTGCACGCTTTCTTTGTCAAACCTTTAAATTTATTTCTCGTGACCCGACCCCCACCCCACCCCACCCACCCCCAGAGCACTGCCCTTGCAGTTTACACCTGTATCAAAACCATGGCTACAGTGGCAGAGCAACAAGGAACCTTTTTGCTCACCCCCCTCAAAAGAAAGGCCCAGAATAATCTGAGGCATTCCACTTCGAAATCAGTCTCTGCTATACTTCAGACCCTCCAAGTGTCTCTGTTTTCTAGGGACAGTCCTGGATTTACAGAAGCTGTCCCGGTTTCTGATTTGATCCCAGAATGTCCCACTTTTCCTTGTTGTTGTTGTTTAGTCGTTTAGTCGTGTCCAACTCTTCGTGACCCCATGGACCAGAGCACACCAGGCACCCCTGTCTTCCACTGCCTCCCGCAGTTTGGCCAAACTCATGCTGGTAGCTTTGAGAACACTGTCCAACCATCTCGTCCTCTGTCGTCCCCTTCTCCTTGCGCCCTCCATCTTTCCCAACATCAGGGTCTTTTCCAGGGAGTCTTCTCTTCTCATGAGGTGGCCAAAGTATTGGAGCCTCAGCTTCAGGACCTGTCCTTCCAGTGAGCACTCAGGGCTGAATTCCTTCAGAATGGATAGGTTTGATCTTCTTGCAGTCCATGGGACTCTCAAGAGTCTCTTCCAGCACCATAATTCAAAAGCATCAATTCTTCGGCAGTCAGCCTTCTTTATGGTCCAGCTCTCACTTCCATACATCACTTAGGATGTCCCTATTTTCATTGGAGAAATATTGGGGGATATGGGATAGGACATGCCTATTTTCATCAGAGAAGTGTTGGCGGGGACGTCTCTATTTTCTTTGGAGAAATATTGGAGGGTATGGCAGTTCAATAGCAAAGGCCAATAGGCCCAAGGTGTATATAAGAGTGCCTTCCTATGCCAGTGCTTTTTTAAGGTAAAAAAGGTAAAGGACTCCTGGATGGTTAAGTCCAGTCAAAGGCGACTATGGGGTTGCAGCACTAATCTTAAAAGCAGGTGAATCATGTCCTAAATGTTTTAAAAATTAAGAGTAAATAAATACTGGGGCTCATCAGACAGCTGGTAATTATGCCAGTTACTCTGGTCAGTGAGTTGTAATTCCTAATGGGTAGGAGGATTTGCTCTCATGGAGGTTGGAATGTCTGAGCCATGGATCGCTGATGAGATGTTGGCTGAGAGAGGAAGAAGCAAGTCATTGTGGGTAAGTCAGCAAGCATGTGGAGCATAACACTGTATTAGTCATGAGACCTGTGGCACGCGACACCCTTCATGATTGCAAGGACGTAGCAACTCTTGAAGGGAGCATAAAAGTTCAATTCTACATTATGCTCTAATACATCAATATGGTTTACATATTTCACAACTCTCCAGCATCAATGGATGCACCATTTCTCCGATTTAAAATGATCTTTATGGAGAAATAGAAGGCGACAAATCCACACTCGGTTAATCCAGTTCTGTTGTGTTTGAAAAACCTGGGACTTGTTTAGAGACGATTGCTGTCACGTAGGGCCCAGCAAACCCAAGCAATTAATTCCTCTGCTGAAATTCCTTAAGCAGTTCACAGCAAAATAGAAGATTAAAGCAGAACAAGCAAACCTGAATAATAATAATAATAACAATAATAAATAATTTATTATTTATACCCCACCCATCTGGCTGGGTTTCCCCAGCCACTCTGGGTGGCTCCCAACAGAATATTAAAAACACGATAAAACATCAAACATTAAAAACTTTCCTATACAGGGCTGCTTTCAGGCTGCCTTCAGGTGTCTTCTAAAAGTCAGACAGTTGTTTATTTCCTTGACATCTGATGAGAGGGCATTCCACAGGGCGGGTGCCACCACCAAGAAGGCCCTCTGTCTGATTCCCTGTAACCTCACTTCTCGCAGTGAGGGAAACAATTTGGTTGACCCCCAAAAATATTGATTTATATCAGAACAACTATATACCGGTGTGGAACGGAATTAAGAAAGATTTAGAAACGTGGACCAGATTGAAACTTTCTTTTTGGGGCAGAATATCAACGATCAAAATGTGTGTGCTACCAAAGATGTTATTCTTGTTTCAAATGATCCCTATAATCAGGGGAACAAGCGTGTTCAAAGAGTGGCAAAGAATGATTTCAAGATATATCTGGCAGGGCAAAAAGCCAAGAATACAATTTAAGCTATTAACAGATGCTAAGGAAAGAGGCGGTTTTGCTACTTCAGTAGCTCCACACGGCAGCTGTGACTGTACCATCAGGTGGCAATCCTTTTGACATGGACTGGCTGGATGCAGAAGGAGTTGTAGGAGGCACCAGTTGGGGAACTCTCAGGGGAAATAAGCTAAGAGCCAGGGGAGTGGTGGTGGGATGGCAATGAGTGGTCAGAGGAAAAAGAAGGTGCAGATTGGAAGGAGGTGGTTTCGATAACAGGGTTTGGTGGGCAGGAAGATGCTGTGCCAGACAGCAGTTCAGATCCCAAGGCTGAACTGGTGGCTGGAGAGGACGTTAGCTAAGAGGCAGAGTTGAAACAGGTTGCTGAAGAATCCAGGAAGTTTCCCCCTCCTGCTGTGACAATCACATAAGTAACTGGAGTTAGCCACTACTGAATAAACTGATGTACTTTTACAAAGCATTGTACGTCAAGCAATTGGCCATCTGTAAAATTATCATGGTAATATCAATATTTTAGCTGAAATAAAATGAATTCATATGGCTAAATATAGATGAATAATGTAGAAGATTTGATTGGTTTGTTAATAAAAATTATTTTTTTTAAAAAAAAAAAGATTAACGTTCAAGGTCCATGTTTCTAAATTCAGAGTTGCAATGAAAACTGGAAAACTGAGTATGAAAAACTGTATCCCAATATGGTCAAACCTGAGACTTTCCTTGTTAGGCCGAATTGCTGTTATTAAGATGAATGTTTTGCCAAGAATGTTGTTTTTGTTTCAAACATTGCAGATTGTGGACAGAATGGACTGTTTCAAGAAGTGGCAGAAAGATATATCGAGATTTGTCTGGCAGGGCAAAAAGCCCAGAATAAAATTTAAGATATTAACTGATGCAAAAGAAAGAGGGGGGTTTGCCCTGCCGGACTTAAAACTTTACTATGAAGGAGCAGCTTTTTGCTGGCTGAAAGACTGGCTACTTCTTGAGAACACAGACATTTTGGACTTAGAAGGGTTCAACAATAGGTTTGGTTGGCACGCATATATATGGTATGACAAGGTAAAAACTCACAAAGGTTTCAAAAACCATATTGTTAGGAAAGCATTATACAATGTTTGGATTCTTTATAAAGATCTGTTGGAAAGTAAAACCCCTAGATGGTTGTCACCAATGGAGGCTAAGGAAGTTAAAAAACTTAATATGGAATCTAAATGGCCAAAATATTGGGAAATTGTAGAACAAGAAGGTGGAAATGTGAAATTACAGAGTTATGAGAAATTGAAGTTTAAAGTAAGAGACTGGCTTCATTATTACCAGATAAATGAAGTTTTCAAACAGGACAGGAAAGTCGGCTTCCAGGTGGAGAAGTCAAAGTTAGAAACAGAATTGTTAGAACCCAATACTAAGAATCTGTCTAGAATGTACAATTTGCTGCTGAAATGGAATACACAGGATGAAACGGTTAAATCAGCTATGATTAAATGGGCACAGGACATTGGTCATGACATTATGTTTGCTGACTGGGGACAGTTATGGACCACCGGTATAAAATTTACGGCATGTAATGCCTTAAGAGAGAATATTATGAAAATGAATTCTAGGTGGTACATGACCCCAGTCAAGCTTGCAAAAATTTATCATTTGCCCAGTAACAAATGCTGGAAATGTAATGAAACTGAAGGTACTTTTTATCACCTTTGGTGGACGTGCCCAAGGATTAAGGCCTTCTGGGAAATGATATATAATGAAATTAAGAAGGTGCTTAAGTGTACCTTTCACAAAAAACCAGAGGCTTTTCTCCTGGGCATAGTAGGCCAATTGGTGTTAAAGAAAGATAGGACGTTTTTTATGTATGCTACAACAGCAGCAAGAGTTCTACTAGCAAAGTATTGGAAGACACAAGAACTACCCACACTGGAAGAGTGGCAGACGAAGGTGATCGACTACATGGGATTAGCAGAGATGACGAGCAGAATCCGTGACCAAGGGAAAGAGACGGTGGAGGAAGATTGGAAGAAATTTAAACTTTATCTTAAAAATTCTTGTAAAATTATGGAGTGTTAAAATGTCAAGGGTAAAGCATAGCAGATTTGCAGCGATAAATGATTGGACAAGAGGAAAGAAAAGGGTTAAAGAAAGGAATTAATAAGTTATTCAGACCGGGGGTTGCTGAAAAAAGTTTAAAACAGGGACGCAAAAAAGGGAGGCATGGGGAAGTCGTCGAAATTGGGTATACGAAAAAATTTATGAAATTATACATGTTTATATGTTTGTTTGTCAGTGTTTGCTGTTTGTACTGTTTTATATTATATGTTGAAAAACCAATAAAAAAAATTTTTTAAAAAAAGAAAAGAAAAACTGTATCCAGCTTCTGATACATGTACTGGCCTGTGGAAAGTTCAAAACTGTTGTGAAGCCTTAGGTACATGATCCTGAATACAAACAACAAAACATACAAAATATGGGGTTTTTTGCCCTTAAGCTCTTAAGGGAGGTTTCTCTCCTGCATTTGAAGATAACAGTTCACTTTAATTCTTAATTAATTTCAATTAAATCTAATTAGTTCATGTTGAAATCATGCATTGCTTATCATTTTTACTGTAGCTAGCAAATTGGTCTCAAGGTCAAATCCTGACGCCATTTAATCCCTTAGGAACTTTGCTGGTAAATGAAAGCAGGGTGATCTCTCCCCAGGGTGCAGTCCTGGCTCCATTTAGGTCAGTAACTAAATTCCCTTCAGTTTTGATGGGGCCAAAACTGCAGTTTAAATCTTTCATTACCTTACATGATGGTTGCTGCTGTTAACACTGTTTCATCACATCTTTGAGCTTGCATTTCCTTTATTCCAATGATATGCACCAGGTTGTGTTTTCATTATATATTTTAAAAGCAAAGGGAATGCTAGCATTGTCACACATTCACAATTTTAATGAGTCATTTCATCTTTCAGGAGCCCTGCTCTTGATCAGCATTACAGACAAAGCTTGTCCACATTTAGAATGTTCTCATACTGCTCCTTCCTTCATATTCATAGGAACGTTTGGATCTGCCTTTTTCAAATTCATAACTGTGGCAATGTTGTAGATAGTAGGAGAAGATATATTGATTAAATATTGTCCTTCCTCACGCACGCTAGTGGGTTAGTAGCAGAGTACATTCCCCAGTATATAGCAGGAAGTTAGTTTACAGCATAGCTGTCAACTGTCCCTTATTTGGTGGGAAACTCCCTTATCCCAGGGCTGTGTCCCGCTGCTGTCCCTTATTGATGATGTCCCTTAAATTTCCCGGGTTTCAAAGGAAGCAGCTCCTCTCCCTCCCTCCCTGTCGGCCAGGGAGGAGGGAGGTTCCAACTGTGTTGCTTGGCTGCGTTGCTCACCCAATAAGGAGTCCAAGAATGACTGGGAGGTGGAGCTTGCATGCCTTGTGCCGATCAAATCGGCCGTGTTGCCTGGGGACTCACCTTTGCTCAGCGCTTCCCAGCAGAGAGGTGACGGTGGTTTTCCTTGCTGCATCCCCTTTGCTGGGTTGCTGCGTTGTGGGAACCACCACTTGAGGCTTCGTTTGGCTGCTGGCTGGGCTTTCTGCCTTTGGCTCGGAGGGGCTCAGAAGTTGAACATACCTGTGCCCAGAAAATCCCTTATTTTGGCTGCTGATCCCTTATTTTGGAGGCTGCTGGTCCCTTATTTTCAAATCTGTAAGTTGACAACTATGGTTGGTATATTTGTCTGAATCTCTTTACTTAAGCAATTCAGTCTGGCTTGTCCAGATTGGGTTTCTTCCTGGAAAATCCCCTTTGTTCCCTCTGAAAAAGAATAAAGACACAACAGCTTTCTTTAAAAGTAATGATAAGAAGTTTACTTACATTCAGTTCACATTAGGTTCCCTGAAGGCAGGCTTTAGCTTATAGTTACAGAAGAGAGTTTGAGTTCATCCCATATGGGAATAAGCTCATGTGCTGCTGGCTGAGAGCCAGCAGACAGCAAAAATACACCAGTATAACAGCATCAAGAGAATCAAGAGAAAAGAGAGGAAGATGGCTGTGTGACTGGCCCTTTTACAGGGTCTCCCAGGGTCATGCCCATCAACCTGGTCACAAGCAGGGGGAGGATGCTCCAGACTGGTGTGACAGGAAGTCCTCCTGGCTGGAGTAATATCCCCCTGTGTGTCCACTCTGGGCAAACAGGAAGTGTTAAGTTGTGGGTGAACATATCAGATGACACAGCGATTCTTCAAACAGCTCTTGTTTATTCACAGGCCAGAACAGAACTGAACTGAAGGGTTCAGTAAGCCTGCTTATATAGAGCTCCAGTACAACGTAATTGTAACAATTTTCTAAAACTATCCAATCACTGAACGTCACTTTCGATCCCCTATTTGCATAACTATCTACAGTATCCCCCTGCTGGCCCAGGGTGAGAACTTCAGTACATAACAGGAAGTGTTGTACTTGACTACGTATGTTAGGTAAAGGTAAAGGGACCCCTGACCATTAGGTCCAGTTGTGGCCGACTCTGAGGTTGCAGCACTCATCTCATTTGGCCGAGGGAGCTGGCATACAGCTTCTGGGTCATATGGCCAGCATGACTAAGCTGCTTCTGGCGAACCAGAGCAGCGCACGGAAACGCCGTTTACCTTCCCGCCGGAGCAGTACCTATTTATCTACTTGCACTTTGATGTACTGCTAGGTTGGCAGGAGCAGGGACCGAGCAACGGGAGCTCACCCCGTCGCGGGGATTTGAACCGCCGACCTTCTGATCGGCAAGTCCTAGGCTCTGTGGTTTAACCTACAGCGCCACCTGCGTTCCGACTACTTATGTCACATCCTACAATAACACGGTTTCATTTAACTCAGTAATGTGTGCCCCAGAGGTAAGGAAACTGCATTCCTCTCTCCACACGTTGCTAAACTGCAAATCCTATCAGCCCTGACCCAGAATGGCCAACAGCCACAGCATTGTAGCCCGTAGAGTCGCAGGATCCCTATCCCTGGTCTCCACTGATAGGAAGAGTAGGGTGTGTCATTTTAGGGAGTGAAACTTAATTTTTGCCAATTTCTTCAATGGGGGGTCTTAAAAGTATGCATTTGGTTATGAAGAATTCAAACCTGCTATTATTTTTGTGACTGGACAACATTTACATCGGTATGTCTACATTTGATGAAGAGGCACCTAAACTGCTTTTGGAAAAACCAAAGAATTTTAATTTTACCTTCTGAAAATGTCAGATAATGCGGGATAATACTAATACGATTACTGCTAATATATAATAGAACCGCATAGTACTTGGCAATCATTTTTTTATGATTTCTATGTGATTTCACACACCTTTTACTTACCAAGCAAAACTAAATTACACTGCTTGAAATAAAACATTTTCCCAAGTCATGTTTTTTTTTTTTAGCACCCCTCATGTCGGGAATTTGGGGTTTGGGGGATTTACCACCACCACCGTCACCACCTGAAAATCCAGTGCACTGGATTTTGTTTCTCATGTTTACCCTAAGCACATTTTATCCTCAGAGCATTCCCGGTCCATCAAGGTGTCTGGTGAGGAACGTGGCACATCTGTCATGGATTTCCCGTGAGTTGCAAAGGATTCTGGGTAATGGTCTGTGGTACATATTCAGCACACCAGGGGAGGCAGCTGGGCCTGTTGGGTCTTAACAACGCCCAATGTTTACTGACAGAGTGCCTTACCTCCCCCTGCCCTTGTCATACCCTCTAACATTTCTCTGATGAAAATAGGGATGTCCTATTCAATAATAATAATAATAATAATAATAATAATAATAATACCCTGCCCACCTGACAGGTTTGCTCCAACCACTCTGGGTTGCTTCCAACATATATTAAAACATAATAAGACATTAAACATTTAAAAAACTTCTCAATACAGAGCTGCCTTCAGATGTCTTCTAAAGATTGAACAAAAAATTTTTTTCTTTCCAGTAGCACCTTAAAGACCAACTAAGTTAGTTCTTGGTATGAGCTTTCGTGTGCATGCACACTTCTTCAGTTACTTATCTCCTTGGTTCGTGGGTCGCATAACTCCATACCCTCCAACATTTCTCCGATAAAAACAGGGGTATCCTAAGGAAAAGCAGGACATTCCGAATTTTAAAATATAATGGGGGGAAATTATTGACTGTTTGAAGATGCATTGTGAACAAAACATTAGCATGACTGATGCAGGAAGAGATAATTAAGGGGAAGATGAGGGGAAATTAGTAGATATATTTGAAGTGGATGTGCAGTAATAAAATGATATAAAATAAATAATTGCATAAAGTTATTTGCAAAGATTTTGTTTTTCTTGTTTAAATATTTGTAAAAGGTGACAATGAAAAAAGAAATTTTAAAAAGCGGGACGTTTCGAGGTAAAATCAGAAACTGGGATGGCTTCTGTAAATCTGGGGCTGTCCCTGGAAAATAGGGACACTTGGAGGGTCTGCCTCATGCCAGTTTTGCATCTTCTAATCTGCTGATTTAAACCAAATAAAGCTTGGCGTCCTCATTTCAAATTTTAATTTACTAGAACTCTGTCAAGAAGGAAGACTTCCGCCACTTACGAAAGACTCAGCTGTGTGAAATATCGTTGGAACAATGAAGCTGAGCTGGAAACAATGGTCATGAATTATTTACAGTTAGCACGCTGTATAAATGTGAAAGTTATGTGAACAAGGAATTCAAGAGATAGGACAGTTCATATTGGCCTGTACCCAGGCAGGGCCCAACCCAGAATTGCTTCGGCGACTCCATGCAACTTAACTGTGGAACATGTGAGACAAAAAGGAACTACATCCATTATGATCACCCTGTGGCTCCCATATTCTCCATTCAAGTCCATGCCAAACCACATTTCCACATCGCTGTGTATCTATCTGCCTCTAAGTCAATCACATGATGGCTGCTATTATGTCTGCACTGTCTCTTAAGGGGGCAGGGACCGAATTCTTGACCATAGAGTTATGGCACCTTAGCATGTCAAGTGAAAGGACCAGACCACAGGTGTCCATGAAATATTTCCGTCAGAACTAGGCCTATTTTAAACATTTAATATCCAAATGACTTTTTTTTTTACTCATGTATTCATAAATTACTATAGCAGCAGTGAAACCAGGCTAAATTAATGCTCGGTGCTTTATAGAAACCACAGGTATTCCCACGAATGTTAACGAGGCTTGTTCAAATTTGATTTAATTAAAGTTTTACTGTTTGCAAAGATCAAAGAGCCGAGTCTTTAAATTTAGCAAACTTTACCTTTGGTAACCAGCTCATAAACTCCTCTTGAACAGCTTACAATCCTCAGCATTCGGATTTGGACTGGTTTATTATTTTTGATGCCTTGCCAATTAACTCAAAATGCAAACTTATGATGAAAGGGACACCTAAAGTTCTATCCCCATAGAAATGTAGGTAAAGGTAAAGGGTAAAGGACCCCCGGACAGTTAAGTCCAGTCAAAGGCGACTATGAGGTTGTAGCACTCATCTCGCTTTCAGGCCGAGGGAGCCGGCGTTTGTCCACAGACAACTTTCCGGGTCATGTGACCAGCACCAGTAAACCGCTTCAGGTACAATGGGACACCGTGATGGAAACCAGAGCGCATGGAAACGTCGTTTACCTTCCCGCCGCAGCGGTACCTATTTATCTACTTGCACTGGTGTGCTTTCGAACTGCTAGGTAACCAGGAGCTAGGACAGAGCAACGGGAGCTCACTCCATCGCGGGGATTCGAACTGCTGACTTTCCGATCGGCAAGCCCAAGAGGCTCAGTGGTTTAGACCACAGCGTAAGTTGAGTAAAAGTTGCTCAATTCACACAATAATGGGGTGCATTGCTAATCCATTAAAGCTAACAGAAGGCTTGTCTTTTGCCTTCCAATGAGACACTCCAAATGCCACAATATTGTTAGGTAATGATTTGTTACATCCTATGCTTACTGCATCTCCTGTATTTATTGTTCATTTCAGACTCTTACGGTGGGCTTCAAAACAATCCGTATTTTCTCAAGTTAGAGGGAGGACTTCCTGGACAAAATAAGAAACCATATTTTTAGATGCTGTGTACTTCCTTTTGGAGTGTTGTAAGAATGCATGCCCATTTCCCCCCTTTCTTCACCTTTCAAGAAACAACCTGACGTTGAAA
The DNA here is from genome assembly GCF_027172205.1 of Podarcis raffonei. Classification (NCBI taxonomy): domain Eukaryota; kingdom Metazoa; phylum Chordata; class Lepidosauria; order Squamata; family Lacertidae; genus Podarcis; species Podarcis raffonei. The sequence continues at coordinate 26,235,126 of NC_070610.1, read as the reverse complement.
ATGTTCAAAAGTAAATGCTTTCTTAAAAGTATAAGGCACAGCCATTCCAGTATTGCGGCACTTCAGAATGCAGGGATGCATATTCGATTGTGAAAGGAACCTAATCATTTCGCCACTGGATGACATAGTTCCATCATGTTTACAGCCATAACTTAGGAAGCAAGAGATCAGAAAATTATTCTAATTGCCTGTGAGATTTTTATTCTAAGCTAAGCCAAGTATGAATCTGGGAATTGGTTCTAAAAATGTAATCATTACAGACAACCAGTATATGAGAAATAAAGAACCACAGGGAGTTAGTTAGAAGTCTTCTTTGTTCTTTCTTTTCTTTTAACTTTCTTTTCTTTTTAAAAGAGAGTATAATGTTTATATTTTTGATTGCAGTCTACGTCATTATGTTTATATCTTTGTGTCTCTGGTTTTGTATTTTTTCTGTTTTGGTATTATATGCTTGTTTTATTTAGTGTTTGTTTGTATGGTGCATAATTATAAAGAAAGTATCATTTTAAAAAAAAGGAAGCAAGAGATCAGACCATGCAGAAGCAGCTGCCATCCCCTCTGTTATGTACTGAGTTGAATAGGATCTAAAATGCAGCAGTCTGATTGGTCCTAGAACAATAGGATCCAAAATGCAGCAGTCTGATTGGTCCTAGAACAATAGGATCCAAAATGCAGCAGTCTGATTGGTCCTAGAACAATAGGATCCAAAATGCAGCAGTCTGATTGGTCCTAGAACAATAGGATCCAAAATGCAGCAGTCTGATTGGTCCTAGAACAATAGGACCCAAAATTCAGCAGTCTGATTGGTCCTAGAACAATAGGATCCAAAATGCAGCAGTCTGATTGGTCCTAGAACAATAGGATTCAGAATGCAGCAGTCTGATTGGTCCTAGAACAATGCAGCAGTCTGATTGGTCCGCAGGAGCCACCCAATCCAGCTCCAGGTTGAAGTGAATCCACAACCTGATTGGCCTACAGGAAAATCCCGGAATTAGCCAATCATGTGCAGCCCATTGTGTAAATAATGTATATAAAGCAGACATTCTGGGGGAACTTCCATTCCTCCTCACCACTATGAGCTGAATAAAGAGCATGAAATCCACGCTCGACTCCGAGTATATTTCACCCTCCAACATTTCTCTGGTGAAATTTTTCTACAATGGCACCCACCTGAGAGGTGAAAACAACAACATTGCACCTACCTTTCAGGCATTGGGAGGATAAAGGAGAAGGGGAGAACAATGCACACTGTCTTGAGTTCTTTGGAAGAAAGGCAGGCTACGAACGCAGCAGAATAAATATATAATATAACATGTACCCTGCATATCACAGAAAACACAGCAAACACAAAGGGTTGGGGAAATTTATTCAAGCCTGAGTTAGCATTGGCTAATCTCCCAGCAACTTGAGACTTCATAGAATAGGACCGTCTTTTAGAAAGATGAGCAATGACCCATAGAATAAACTTTGCTTAACCTACGGAGGCACCTATTTTCTTAGTTAAAAGGTGCCAATGCATTCGTATCATCAGAAGGTGGAGAGGGACACCAGTTGTACTCTAAATATATAGTTAAAAGAGGCCTCTGTTGTTCAGTTTTACATGTACTTGTTCTTCTGATTATGCGTTTTGTGGTTTTTTTAATATTCTATTTTTATGTTGTGAACAGCCATGAGATCTACAGATGGTATGTAAATCCAATAAATAAATAAATTACTATTTGCATAATTAAACTTCGCTGGAAATTCCTTAACCAGGCTTTTTAAACCCTTTTGCAAGGGTGGGTAGGGAATGGTGTGCTTTAAAAAGAAGCAACTATTGAGTGTGGCAAAAAGCAGGTCTCCTGGGTCTCCTCCTTTTTTGTCAGTGCTGGTTGTGATGACATCATAGCTATCTAACCAGTCAGAAAGGACACTGATTGTGGGTTTTGTTATGCCGAATAATAGTGGGCCCTATTGAGAGATTGACAGCTCAATTACTGAACGAGAGTGTGGTCATTTCCCAGTGGAGACGGGAAGATTCCTGTCAACAGAGGGCACCTGCCTCATCGTTATGTGTCATTTCTGTACAAATTCAGGGTGTTCAGGAATGACTGCTCCCCGCATTAAATGGGGGGTGCCCTTTGCGTGGACGCGTGCAGTCCCTGGACCCAGTGCAGCTCCATCAGCATAGGCTTGGCTTTGCCTTCCCCCAGGTTGGATACCTGGAGGTCTCCGCCTGCCTCAGTCAGTTGTCCAATCCCGCCTGGGGGAAGCGTTGCCAAGGAGACCAGGCCAGGTAGAGGAGGGACTACCTGTCCACACAATAGAGGGAGGATCTTACCTGGGAACCGTCAGTTGGCTCCAGAGCTTCTCCCACCCTCAGTTAAGTCATATTTTGCAGGTTAACGTTTTCTTCACAGGTATGCGGGCGTTGCTATGTCAAGGTCGCTGTTGAAGGGCCGGAAAGGAATTCCCCTGCATTGGCAGGTTTTGCCTTTCCCGTAGCAAAACGTCACAACTTTGGCGGTACAAGCCTTGGGCGGAATCCTTTAGTCTATCTTCCCTGAATGGGGGGGGGGGGAGTGCAGCAGTGACACACACACCCTTCCTCTTTGCGGCGGCGATACCAGGGTTCCCTGTTAAAGGGGTTTCTGAGGGGAGGCTTTGACCGTATGCCGAGAGGTTGTCATTGCTCTCCCCTGTGACGGCGGCATAACAGGGGCGGCTATCTCTGCTTGAACATATGTTCTCCAGAGCCGGCCCATCCCCCCCCCACTGGATAACCCCAATGTTCCCTAGGTCCCCGGCTGGGGACGGGGGAGGGATAACGCCCAATGCCTGAGCCAAGTTCTACCCACATCTGAAATATAATAAAGTTGTGGCCAATTTAATCCCATAGCACGGTTGTCTTGAGTCGTTATTCCACATGGGGGGGGGGCGCCCAGGGTTTGGGGGACTCCGCCTGCCCACACAATCTAGTAGAGATATATTTCCTTGGAAGGAATCTTTTCAATGGAGCAGACACCAGACTGCCATCTCTCAGTATGTGAAGCTGCTAGGGGATGTTCATCTTCGTCACATTTGACTGGAAACAGGAAAACACAAGGAAACAATCAGACGGCATAGAGGGGGCCTTTGGACAGGAGTGGGTTTCAGCTTTTCTGAAATGGAGCGAGCTCTCCTTTCCCCCACCTTTACTCAGGTATCAACACAGAAAATCATAAAATTGCAGAGTTGTAAGGGTGATCCAGTCCAACCCCCTGCAGTGAAGGAATCTCAACTAAAGCATCCATTATAGGTGGCCACCCAACCTCTGCTGAAAAACCTCCAAGGAAGGAGAGTCCACCATCTTCTGAGGAAGCTCGTTCTACTGTTGAGCAGCTCTTACCGTCAGAAAGTTCTTCCTGATGTTTAGTCAGAATCTCTCTTGTAACTTGAATCATGTATTATCTCTGAATCAAATTTTGTCATCTTCACACACACCCCTCCTCCCATACTTCTGGCTAGCTGTTTTCTTTGTTTCTATTTTCCATGCATAACGCGTATCTGATCACGTAGTTTATGCTTTGTTTTTTGACATTGTAAAGTGAGTTTTTACATTACATAAACTGCTCCAATAAGTTGGGGAGGTGGCTTCATGACTGACACAAGAGTCAGCCAATCAGCGGTTTGCACAGCCCGTGTCAGGAACGTGGCCCCCCAGAGGGGAAAGGAAGAGTTAGACTCAGAGATGGAACTAAGTGAACGAGGAATTGACTCTGCAGATGAGAATTGCCTGACAGAAGCGAGAAAGGGCTGTCTGACTCCCCATCATGGGGAAGACTTTTAGATCTCAAGAAGGGGAAGAGTTGGAAGGCAGCCAGAGAGTTGCTAGACAATCAGCAGATAAGCAGAGGTCTGGGTCTGTTTCGAGTGGAAGTGAGGAGGAGGCAGGCCAGCCTCTCAGTCCCTGTTCTAGGCATCTGAATAAGATCAGATGGCAATGGAAGGGCAAGAGGGGAAAGGCAGGAGTCTGGCGTCCTTCGTGCTGCCGGAGGGGCGAAACTTCAGACTGACCAACAAACGTAAATGCAAGCAGGTGAGAAGCCGGGCTCTGGATGTATCTTTTTGTAAATAAACGTACATAAACTTGCCAAGAGTCCTTGCTTCTTATCAGGTCTTGCTTGCCTGCCAGAGATCATTACAGGCCGCAAGAGGAAAAAAATGCCTTTGTGATTGACACAAAACCTGCCCAATCAGCACTGTGAGAACAGCGGGGGGGGGGGAAGCTTGGGGTCAAAATCCTAATGATGTTCTCCGGTGCCCTGATAATGAGTCAAGAAAAACAGAATCCTCTTTTGCAGAGGAATGAAGTTTTTGAAAAAATGGAGGGCAGATTTCAGCATGGCACTGAGCTAGCCCTTGTTTCAGAGATTAAGTACAGGACAAAAACAGTTGCCCAGAAAAACTAGACTATGGGAGTCTCCCTGGTCTGTCTTATGCAAGTAAGTCGGATTAAAGTAAGCTCTGGAACAAATTGGACAAAGCATCTGGGATAGTGCCCATCAAGATCTATCAGCCTATGACAGCACAACTCATTCCCTGTTTTCCTTTAGCATCACGTTTGGCAATTTTTGTTTTTTTTACACACCCTCCAACATTTCCCTGATGAAAATAGGGACATCCTATTCTGTAGACGTAGTAGTACTAATTTTATTATTTATACCCTGCCCATCTGACCGGGTTGCTGCAGCCACTCTGGGCAGCTTCCAACATATACAAAAACATAGTAAGACATTAAACATTAAAGAACTTTCCTATACATGGCTGCCTTCAGGTGTCTTCCAAGGATTGTATAATAACTTACTACCTTGGCTGGGGGTGGGGCTGCATAACTCCATATCCTCCAATGAAAATAGGGATGTTCTACCATACCATTCAACATTTCTCCGATGAAAATAGAAACGTTCTAAGGGACACGAGTGGCGCTGTAGGTTAAGCCTAGGACTTGCTGATCAGAAGGTCGGCGGTTCGAATCCCCGCGACGGGGTGAGCTCCCATTGCTCGGTCCCTGCTCCTGCCAACCTAGCAGTTCGAAAGCACATCAAAGTGCAAGTAGATAAATAGGTACCGCTCCGGCGGGAAGGTAAACGGCGTTTCCGTGCGCTGCTCTGGTTCACCAGAAGCAGCTTAGTCATGCTGGCCACATGACCCGGAAGCTGTAGGCCGGCTCCCTCGGCCAATAAAGCGAGATGAGCGCCGCAACTCCAGAGTCAGCCACGACTGGACCTAATGGTCTGGGTCCCTTTACCCTTACCATACCCTTCAACATTTCTCCGATGAAAATAGCAACGTTCTAAGGAAAAGCAGGGCATTCTGGGATCAGGACATCTTCTGTATATCCAGGATTGTCCTTGAAAAATAGGGACACTTGGAGGGTCTGTGATTATCTTTCTCTCTAAGTAGCAAGATTTCCAAAAAGCCTTTTTGCTTCTCCGATTGAATGTCTTGTGTTCACAAGTTACTGGGGAGATGATCCAGCATTCAGATGTGTTCTAGAATATGTCCCTCAAACAAAGAGGAGGTGGAAAAAGTGGGGACAACAGTTCCAGAAGCAAAACTTCTGCATGCGGTACATAATTAAACTACGGAACTTGGTCGGTCCCAGGGGACACAATGATGCTTACCAACTTGAATGGCTTTTAAAGAGGCAAATTAATGGATGAGAGGGCTTTCAATGGCTACTAGCCATGATGGCTGTGCTCTGACTCTGCAGTCAGAATTAGGAATGCTTCTGAATACCAGTTTTTGGAAACCACAGTTTCCCATGGCATCTGGTTGGCCACTGTGAGAACAAGATGATGGACTACATGGGCCATTGGGCAGATCCAGCACGCTCTGCTTATGTTCTTGTGTAAGAATAATTTAATCAAAGGGACAAGTTGGCTCCAGAATTCCAGTGCAGAGCAATCACACACATACTTCTAAACCTGAGGTCAGAGACACACCTTTCCATCAAGATAATATCTTTATATCCTCCCAGCCATCATGGACCCAGGATCTTAGAATCTTATCTAGTAGGAGATCGTGGATAGATTCTTCATCGTCACATAGAGAGAGTCGATTCTTGTCCTGACACTCTTCTTGAATTAAGGCCAGGAGAAAAATTGTTCATCTGTGCTATACACCCCATGGTCTGCCCTCATTCACAAATTCTGTCATTTAAAACATCTTTACTCTTATAGAGACCATGGAAATTGCTACCACTGCAACTAATAATAATAGAGAATTGAGACACAGTGTGGACTGTCGTAGCTTTAAGAAATATGCTTTATTCACCTGTTTACACCTTCAGTCTGCATGGGAGGAGTCCAGATCTTACAGCATGGTCGTTTCAGGAGGGGCTTGTCCCCGTAGCAGTGCTGCCATAGAGTCTCTCCCAGCTACCCTTCAGCCAGCCTACCCAAGATGGATCCAAGACTTTCTTCCCCTTCCTGCTACCCAGCAACCCTTGCTCAAGACTCTCGTTTCCTGTCATCTCACACCCAGTTACCCTGACAACCTTCCACCACCACCACCCCAGTCTCTGTTCACACCCCAGAGCAAAGGGGGGAGACAGTTCTCTTGCATTACCAATGGCTCTCAATAGTCCTGTATTGTTTCTTAATGGCCCTAGTGTGGCCAGGTCATTTTACATTAAGGTTACCAGATTTTTTTCAAAGAATCCGGGGACACTGTTTTTTTTGAAAAGAGAAAAAATGTTATTATTTTTTTTTAAAAAAGAAGTAATATCTTCTCTTTTATGGTCTCCTCTGTCACGTGGCCTTCCTCTGGGCCCCAGCCTGCTTTCTTGGAGTGCTAGCCACCATGGAGTAGGTTCAGATTGGACGTGGGCTTGGCCACATGTCCTTGCCTTCCCAGTGCTCTCCTACCCCTTCTCCTTAGTGGTGGAAGCAGCGCGGAAAGGTCAGGGCTCCCCTCTTTTTTCTCCTTCCTCTTTCTCTCCCTTCCTTCTCCTTCTCCTCTCCTCCTTCTCCTTGCGTCGGCTCCAGGGTTTTCCTGGTTCCGGAGCACCGCTGGGCAGTCAGCAGGGTGGCCGGGCGCTCTAGCGCCTTGCTTGATTTGTGTCATGGGGGGGGCAGCGGTTCCCCCAGTTGACGCGCTGGGCGTCTCTGGTTCCCCCTCGGCAGTGGCGGTGGCAACAGCAGTCTCAGCAGCCCGGAGCCAGCCTGGTAGCGCAGTTGGCTCTGCCTGGCTTCAGGAGCTGCTCGTTGCCGTGGCGTCCGCCATTTTGCTTCGCCAGAAGTTCCCATATGATGTGTTTTGTGCCGTTGAACCCATCACACAACATTCATTCCCCGCTAATAAATCTACAACACTTAAAATATAAATCCGGGGACATTAAATGAAATCCGGGGACATTCCAGGGATGGATTTTGTCCAGGGACAGATTTGTAAATCCGGGGAGTGTCTCCGGGAAATGGGGACGTCTGGTAACCATATTTTACATAGCCTAGGTCAGGAATTACTCTGCAGCTTGTAATTCTCCCTTCATATCTCAAATAATCTTACCATTTAATAATTTCTAGGGTTTAGCCGCCACCCCCAATCTATAACAATATTTACTTCCCCTGGCAGATCCAAGAGACTTTCGTGAATTCTTATATTGTAAGGGAGTCTATTTATTTAAGGCACGCCCTGGCATTTCTAACCTGCCCTTCACCATATGGTCCTGGAGCAGGGATACATACATAATTAAAGCAACAAATAGCAACAAAGGTAAAATCACATAAATTTAAATAAGCATTCATATAATTAGCATCGTGTGCTCTGTCACTGTTGGTGCATACACTATTTCAAACTGAATAGTGTATTATAATCTCATCACCTCCCAGGAGTGCCAACTTGATCCCACGACCATGGGTGCCCAGGGCTGTGGGTGCCATGCCGCGTGCATGGCCCTGGTACAAAAGTTGTGGGTGCCTAGGCCCCTTCGTGGGGAATTTTGTGGGTGCAGGAGCACCCAGGGCCCCAGGGATTTGGCATCTATGCCTCCTCCCCAAGACCTGCTGAGAAAACGTCAGTGCCAGACATATCAGAATGTTTTCAAACTTACTCTGTGTTCAAAACACATCAAATGGTTGCAAATATTTCACGATGAGTTCTGCATCAAAGCCATTCACTTGCTCTTACCACCATTTTTCAGGTTGCGGGTAGATCTCCTTTAACTAGAATGTAAAGAGGATTCCTTGGTTTGAGACCACGCTAATGTGTCAACTGACAGCCAAACTGCCTCTGTCGTAGGAAAATATATAGGCAGTGGCTATCGCTTTTGTTTGTTGCTGTTGATTTTTTTAAAAAAGCTCCTAGGGACAACCATTTAATGAGCTTAACAGAAGCAAAAGCAAAAATCCTTTAGGCAAAACCACAACATAAAATCTAGTTGTTCTAAGAACCAACTGAACATTTGTTGACATCTCATCCTAGTCCATCGTGTCAACAGGACTGAAAGGCATGTTTAAATGTTAGCAAATTCCTTTCTGACTGAAACTCCAGGAAAATGTCTTGGCGTAGGATCCAGGCCTTGCAGAACATAGGAAGCTGCCTTATATCTGAGCCAACTATTTCATAGAATTATAGAACTGTAGAGTTGGAGGGTACCATGAGGATTATCTAGTCTATCTCCTTGTGATGCAGGAATCTTTGGCCCAATGTGGAACTCAAACCCAGGACCCTGAAATTAAGAGCCTCATGCTCTACCGATTGAGCCATTGTACACAAACTATTTGTCCATCCAGCAGCAACTATCAAGGTCCTAAACCAAATTTACCATGCAGGCTCCCAATGTGGTACCTAATGCAGAATTTGTCAGCCTTGGTTTCCGTAGATCAGACAGGTTTCTAGCCCTTATTATTGCTATGGAGTGCTAACAGTTTGGGTATGTGGGGACAAATTAGGACTGCATTGGCATCAGCCCTCAGCAGAAGGTAGTCCGAGCGATTTGGAGTTGCTGGCACTGCAAGTCCCGGCAGGATTGTACAGCAGAGGAATGTGTAAGCGGGATCTGAGAAGCAGGTTTGCACAGATGTAAGGCGGCGAGGGTAATCCAAAGAAAAGGTCATTCACGCAAGCCGGAGCGAGAGCCAAGGGATTGGGGAAGGCGGAGAAGCAGCCAAGGCAAGTTGGCACACATACAAAGGGAGTCAAGGGAACGAGACAGACAAAGGCACAAGCTAGGTGTTGCTCAGGCAAAGATCCAGAGCTGACCCAGACGAGATGGCTGGTCAAAGGTTTCTTTGTTTTTTGCTGTCCGAGACAGATTGATTTTTTACTGCCCTCCCCTCCTCCCATACCTTATTGTGTGCTTAGCAGTAGAGAGGGAAAATAAATTTGCTGTGTGCAGATTTTACCAGATTTACGCTTCCCAATCCAATACACAAAGGGACGCTCTCCTTTGAAATTTGCACCTCTCTGAATTTTGCGATGCAACTCTCTATTCGTTCATTTGTTCCTGTTTATCAGCTACTTCCCCCCCCCCCCAAGCCTAAACTCAAGGAGACTTACAAAAACAAAGATCGAAAACAAGAATAAAAGCAACCGGAAATATAACAAAATGTACAGATGAACAAATCCAACTCGGCCTCACCTGACTTAACAGTATGCAAAGAATATCAAACTCCAAAGGCCTTGAGGAATAAAAATGTTTTGATCTGCTGTCTAAAATCAGATAGCGACTATGCAAGGCATGGGCAGAGCACCCCACAACCAGGGAGCCACCACTGAGAAGACCTGTTCTCAGGTCTCCACCCTCCAAATGTTAATGAAAACATAAAGTCACATTCTCTTGTGGGAAAATTGCTTTCAGAACTGTCTACATTAAGGGGAAATGTACAAAAAATATATTATTATATTATATTATATTATATTATATTATATTATATTATATTATATTATATTGTTATATATTTTATTATATTATAAAAATGCATGCACAAAAGTATGAATTTTCTTATGAACTTTTTTTAAAGTCACCAGTTTATGCAGAAATTGCCCCCCCCTTTTGTATGCAAAAATTGGTTGAACTGAACTTAAGAAAAGTGAGAAACTCAGAGAAGGCGAAGTTAATTTTTCCATCCCTACTCAGCAACACAAGGGACATGGGTGGCTCTGTGCTCTAAAGGCCAGCAGTTCGAATCCCCGCAACGGGGTGAGCTCCCGTTGCTCAGTCCCTGCTCCTGCCAACCTAGCAGTTCAAAAGCACATCAAAGTGCAAGTAGATAAATAGGTAGCACTCCAGCGGGAAGGTGAACGGCGTTTCCATGCGCTGCTCTGGTTCGCCAGAAGCGGCTTGGTCATGCTGGCTACATGACCCAGAAGCTGTACGCCGGCTCCCTCGGCCAGTAAAGCGAGATGAGTGCCGCAACCCCAGAGTCCGTCACAACTGGACCTAATGGTCAGGGGTCCCTTTACTTTTACCTTACTCAGCAACACAGCCACAGCAAAATCAACTGGGAAGAAGTAGCACTACCTTTTCCTCATTCTAATCTATCCTGGGATGAATCGAAATGATTCAGATAATCAGTTGTACGGTCTGTACCTTCTGTGCTCTGCACAGCTCAATGTTGCTGTTTCCATTTCCAAGACCCTGTTCCCCATGCCTGCCTTTTCCCGGTCTCCCCGCCCCCTTCCTTGATTTGCTACTGCAACTCCCCACGCCCCCAAATCTAATGCACCTCAAAATCCCAGCACATGGAAACAGAATAAATTTCCCGGTGGCAGACGTCAATATGTATGATATAGTCTGATTGCACAGTTAGATGGAGGGTGTGTGTGGGAAAATATATATATACACAATTAGGGCCATTGAGCCATGCAGAAAATAAGATGCAACTGAATAGCAGCAGTATCTTTGAAGACATCGCCGAACGTATGCAGTGAAATGCCTGAAGACTTGGCAGAACTTGGCACCGTCTGCAGAAATTACTAGCTTTGCTTTTTCTTCCCCTCCTCCCATTTTATTGCTGTCTATTAGCGCAGCGTTTTGTACGGTATCCTGTAGGCACAAATTATTGCCCTAATCAGGACTATAAAACACTGACAACTTCAAATATGTTGGGCAAGGATCTGGCGCTCTGCCTGGTTCTTTTCAGCAACTTACTTGCCCTTAATTCCTTTTAACTAGACTTCTGTCGTCATGGGCTGCCTGGCTTATGGAGAAAGCTCTGGGCTAGGTGTAACCCAGATATCGCTGCTCGGCTTGACCTAAATAGCGCTTGGCACGTTCTATCAGAGTTAGCAAAAGTTAGCAAAAAGCAGAAACCGTGTTGCTATAAACACCTCGGCCCAACAAACAGAATGCAGGGGGCGGGAAACAGATTGGCAAGGCGTGTAAACATGATGAGTTGCAGACCAACTCCCAAGAGAGAGCAGAAACTGGATCACAAACTTATCTGACAACATTTCAATTGGGCCTCTCTTCTGATTAAACATTTCCCCTCGGGACAGGGACAGCCCGGCAGAGTGACATGGGTGCCTCAAGCAATAGATTTTGGGTACCTTTTGAAAGTGGTAAATTGTTATTTATTTCTCTTGCATGTCGAGGAAAAAACACAATTTGCAGCATTCAACCTCAGGTGCTAAACTATAGTCCGCTAGTTTTGTCTAAGGCAGTGGTTCTCAAAGGGGGTGGGGCTGGAGAGGATGGCAAATGTGGTAAGAACAGTGCTTCCCCCCCCCCCGGAGTACGCAGGGGTACGCATACCCCTAAACATTTTGTGAATCAAAGTTTGGCCTCAGTGAGGGGCAGTATTTCAATGTGAGTAGGAAAGTGAGAGTACCCCTAAACATTTTTTTAGGGAAAAAAGCACTGGGTAAGAAGATTCAAGGACAATCAAATAAACATTTAAACATTTCAGTGCAGTATAGTATAGTATCTATATCATATATATCTATCATCTATCTATCTATCTATCTATCATCTATCTATCTATCTATCTATCTATCATCTATATCATCTATCTATCATCTATCTATCTGTTGTCGTCATCATCTGTCTATCTATCATCTATCTATCTATATTAATATACAACCAGAAACAGTATCCACACACCATTCATTTCAATTTAATGGAAGCACAATGCAAATGTGGGGTGAGGGAAACATAATCAATCATGTGTCATTCGCAGACTGAAAACAACAGCAGTAAAAAAAGAAAACAATTGCGTTTGTTGGATTGATTTCCATTCCTAATATTGCGAATAGGCAAAAATCCACTCAAGTTTCTTTTTATATTGAATTCTTCAAAATCTCTTCAAAAACATGGGCCTAGCTTTTTCAGGATGTGCAGTTCTGAACCCAATCTTAAAATTTGATGGTTTCTCCCACTCTGTACTTGAAGTATAGAATGCATTGAGCTGGCCTTCAGGAAATGTAAAAACAGGCAGAGCTTTATCTATTTCAGTGCACTCTTAAATATCTCAGATTAGATCAGATTCCGATTTTCATCTAGTGTACAGCTGAATCTATTTATATTCAAATAACTGAGTTGGGTTTCCTTCCCCGAATTTTTTTGCCATGTAGGGGTAGAATTATGGAAAACTGAAGGATTTTAGGGGGGGAACCTTTAAGAATGTTCAGCTTCATTTGATCCATGGTTTTGTGAAGTGAAAATTGAAGTATAGCCCAGCTGTAATTGTGGATAATTTTGACATTTTTTTGTACTCTGCATTCATATAATTATATCCTGCCATTACTGATGTATTAAACAACCATCTTTCAAAAAGAATATAACCGCAATAAAAATTAAGGTAGCAATTTCTCATAATATTTATTAGTATCTTAAAAGCATGGGGAAATGGAAGAACCTATAATCACCAGAGAAGTAAGGCAGAAAACAGAGGAGAGCCAAACAGGTCCAAGTAAAGGAAAACGATGCTTTTATGGGATCATTTTCTTTGTTTCGTAAGATATTTAGCATTAAAAATGTAACCAAAAAAATAAGGCAGGCCATGCCTGATCCAGTCGCAGGAGAAGAGTTGATTGCTAGCAGGTCCTATTGTTGCACATATAGACGATAAGTTTCCTTTCTGTTTCTAAATCCAGTTTTGGAAGGCGCGCTGCGATAAGAGGTGAGAATCTATTTCCTAGAAAAAATGAGGGATGTACACTGGAACAATTGGGGAAGAGTAAGGGCCAGATTTAGGTTTGATGAGGCCCTAAGCTACTGAAGGTAATGGGGCCCTTTATATGTCCAGCTGTCCTTTGTCAACAACAAATTGTCACTGTTTTGTGTTGAATATATGCTATATGGTAATTTATGGACCTAATAGGTATCTAAAGCCATTTGCAAATGTTGCCATGCAACCAGTCCATACAGAACGTAGGCACCCTATATATAGAAATGAGCAAACCAGTGATATTTTAGGGAACAGGCTAGCAGGCAGGGCCCATTAGTTTCATCAGGCTTCCTGAACCTCAGCCCTCCAGATGTTTTTGGCCTACAACTCCCATGATCCCTAGCTAGCAGGACCAGTGGTCAGGGGTGATGGGAACTGTAGTCTCAAAACATCTGGAGGGCCGAGGTTGAGGAAGCCTGATTTACATCATAGGAGCCTACACAACACAAAACACCATTGCTGTATGTAGGTTTTATTTTATTTGTTTTTTATATTATATTTTGAAAATGTACATCCAGGTGTTTTTTTCCTTTAAATTTTTTGGGGGCCCCCAAGAGAGTGGGGCCCTAAGCTATAGCTTGTTTAGCTTATACATAAATCCAGCACTGGGAAGAGTCTGGGGTTGCAGGTACTTTGCCCCCCCCCCAAATGTAGACCTGGCCCCGCCTCCAGGGGTATTACACAACCCATAGATTATCCTTATATAGGCATTATCCCATGGTTGGGGCGTGTTGAATTTTTCAACTTTCAACTTCCCAAAATGTTAAAAATTGTCACATGACTTCGGAATTCAAAAGATATTTCACTTAAATTAATATAATTCAGTTTTTGCTTGGTAAGTAAAATGTGTGTAAGATTGCATAGAAAAAAAACAATTGCCAAGTACTTGCAATTATACTCTTTATATTATTATTATTATTATTATTATTATTATTATTATTATTATTATTATTAAAACTCTATACAGTGGTACCACGAGTTAAGAACTTAATTCGTTCCGGAGGTCCGTTCTTAACCTGAAACTAATGGAGCCTCCTGCTGCTGTGCCGCCGCTGCACGATTTCTGTTCTCATCCTTAAGTAAAGTTCTTAACCCGAGGTACTATTTCTGGGTTAGCGGAGTCTGTAACCTGAAGCGTATGTAACCTGAAGCATATGTAACTCGAGGTACCACTGTATTACCCAACACTTTCAGATAGTAAAATTAAAATTCTTTGGTTTTCCTAGAGCAGTTTCTTTGCTTCTTAACCAAACAACGGCTTAACCAAGCTAAACGTTGTCCAATCACAAAAATATAATAGCAGATTTGAATTAAATCACACCTGAAAACATATTTTTAAGAAATTTGCAATAATTCAGATTCACCCCCTAAAACAATGCACCCTAATGTATCCTATAAGCAATGATCACTGATGCAATTTCATATACTATAAGATTAGATTGGTGTCATTAAATGCATTGTGTGTGTGTGTGTAACTAAATAGAGATTTATTTAACAAGTCAAGTGGCTTTTGCAAGCACAGGGAGGTTGGACTGAACTGATTATCCTCCCATATCTGTAGACTTTTGTTCCCAGGTTGTTGCTGTCCTTTTGATGCTTTGGCATCGCCGCTCTACCAGGAGGGTTGCTAGGAATATTGCCCAAGAGCTGGTTGGGTCTCTGCATTGCCAGACTGCAAAATACGATGGTGCAGGTATGCACCGCCCAGCATTAGAGGCAGGGATATATTCCTTCACACCCTGCCCTGCCTGGCAGAGACAATGTTGCACGTATGCCTCCAGACAATGAGACGACTGCACCTTTCGCCTCTAATTAAAATGATTAAGAAGGGATGAAGTGCCTTGCAGTCTGTGCAGGTAAGGCAGCTGCAGAGATAAAACTGGAACATAGTAAAAATGCCTTACGCTAAGACCATCGACCCATTTAGAGCAGGATTGTCTGTACCTTGTGGTCTTCAGCAGGGGAGTCAGAACCCACTGTTGGTTTGGGGGTTTTGGGGTTTTTTTAAATTGAATTTATATTTGATTTAGTTTTATACATTTTAAATTTGGGGGGTCTCAGGGCGGTTCACAGAATAGAATCAAGATATAAAACCACAAAATACATAATAAAAATAACAACAACAACCCAATAGCCCTCCCACAGGGGAATAAAAACCACATTTTAAAAGGGCACAGGATGTAAATCGGATCAACCAAAGGCCTGGTTAAAAAGGAACGTTTTTGCCTGGTATCTAAAGGTGTATAATGAAGGCGCCAGGTGAACTTCCCTGGGGAGAGCATTCCACGGATGGGGGCCACTGCAGAGAAGGCCCCGTTCTCGTGTTGCCACCCTCCGGACCTCTCAAGGAGGAGGCACACGAAGGAGGGCCTCAGAAGTTGATCTCAGGGTCCGGGTAGGTTCATATGGAAAGCGGCGGTCCTTGAGGTATTGAGCTCCTGAGCCACTTAAGGCTTTATAGGTCAAAACCAGCACTTTGAATTGGTACCTGAAAATATATAATGAAGGCATCAGGCAAAGTTGCCCAGATGACCTTCGTAGTCCCTTTCAAATTCACAATTCTATGATAACTGCCAGTCGCTCCCCAGGGTTTCATGGTTTATTCCAGCCTTACCTAGAGTTGCCATAAACTATTCAGTTCTACGATTGCAGGGGACAGCAGCAGGCCAGTCTGCATTTATCTACTGCTAAATGTATGGAAGTGAGAGCTGGACCATAAAGAAGGCTGATCGCCGAAGAATTGATGCTTTTGAATTATGGTGCTTGAGGAGACTCTTGAGAGTCCCATGGACTGCAAGAAGATCAAACCTAACCATTCTGAAGGAAATCAGCCCTGAGTGCTCACTGGAAGGACAGATCCTGAAGCTGAGGCTCCAATACTTTGGCCACCTCATGAGAAGAGAAGACTCCATGGAAAAGACCCTGATGTTGGGAAAGATGGAGGGCACAAGGAGAAGGGGACGACAGAGGACGAGATGGTTGAACAGTGTTCTTGAAGCTACCAGCATGAATTTGACCAAACTGCGGGAGGCAGTGGAAGACAGAAGTGCCTGGCATGCTCTGGTCCAGGGGGTCACGAAGAGTCGGACATGGCTAAACGACTAAACAACAACAAAATACATAGAAATGAGGGTGAGTTTCCAGAATGTTCAAGGAGATTCAGGCAAGAAACTCTGGAGTCATGTGATGCCTCTGCAAGTTTTCCGTTTTTCAAAACTTGGTTTTACTTCACTTCTGTGGTTCCTAGCACCTCACTCAGGCTCCGGGATGCCAAACCAATAATTAGAGGAATAAAACATGTGAATAGAACCTCAAAGCTTTTTCCCCTCGCTTGTCTGGAAGGTGTGGATTTGTCTTAGATGATCAAGGCAATTTCTAACTCATTCGGATCAAATTCACTCTATAATTAAGGCGCGGCTCGAGAGCAGAATCTGATTGTCAGCGTTTTCCTGGGGTGTGGGGTGGGGGACAATCCATCATCCCCCATGTCTGTAGGATTGCAAAGTATCCTGGAAAAGGCACCGTTTGATACCTTTAAGCTGACTGCAGGGGTGTGTTCAAAAATTCAGGCCACAGAGAGCTCTTGTCTGAACAGATTCCATCACCTTCTCACAGCAACATATTCATAAACGACGATGGGACTGCAGGGCTTTGAAGAATCCAAAGGCAATTCCAAATAATGCCACGCGACAAAGAGCCAGTCTAGCCCATATCATCCGTATCTCCACAAGTGAAGAAGAAAAGCATGTTCACTGATAAAGAGCACATCACTGCAGATGGCTCAAGCAAGCAAGCCAAGTCGCATGCAAATAAACAAAAGGGTATTTTTGTTTTGTTTTTAAGAAGCATGAACCGCAGCATTGGTGAACCCGTAGCTCTCCAGATATTGCTGGACTACAGACTCCCATCTTTGAACATTGGCAGTCGGAGTCTAACATGTTCTCCACTACTACCCAACGGAAGTCTAGCATACACTGGGCAGCAATGTGATTCGAACTCAGATTCTCTTCCCCGATCACTTTTCATTTTGTCTTCAGTCCTCTGAAGCTAGCAGCTCTGCAGGCACTTTATATAATACATTCATTACCTCAAGATTTATGAATTGCTTAGTGGAGGGGGACGTTATTGATCTAACCAGAAAAGCAACTAGGGGCAGGAGCTGAGTAAGAGAGTGTTTAACTCTTTTTCTCTGCACTGTTTTCTTCTATTTTTTTCCTGCCCAGAGCTATTATTTGTCCTGCAGCGGGGAAACAAACAGTACTATATTTATCACAGAATTTGAGATGACTGCGAAGCAAGAGGAGTCAGAGGTCCACCGTGTTGCAGAAGCAACATTCTTGGCCAGAAGCAATATTCTTGTCCTAGTATGGACCAGATGCCTGGAGTGGTTCTCTTTCCTGCATCTTTTGAAAGTGCCTTTCTGACATCCAATAATGTTGCATGAGTAACAATCTGGGCAAATGACAGGCAATGCTATCAACACAAACATTAGGGTTTTTTAAATCTTGAAGTTTTGGAGCATTGCAATTGGCTGTAGCAACATTATTTTTAAAACACCATTAAAAAAAATGTCATTGTACCAAAATAAATGCCTGAGATAATATTTCAAAGGTGGGGGGAATTCCATGGAGGTGGGGAATTGTAGGACAAAAACCCTGCCTTCACATACCTCCTAGTGGTGCAGCAATAAAACTGCTAGCACATTTGCAAAGCTAAGCAAGGTCCGCTATGGTTTCAAACTGGATGGGGAACAGCATGTTGAGATCACTGCATTGCAGGGGGTTGAAGTAGATGAGTTTGGGGGTCCTTTCCAACTCTACATTCTGTGATATTCTTAGTCCATCAGAGTTCCAGAACCACTTTAATACTTCTGTGGTTGAAAAGGCACACCTAGTTCATACTGCTTCTGAAGTTACAGCTCAATAACGCAAATCCTGTAAAAATGCGTGTTGCCAGTTCAATATGACGTGAAGTTGTGCCACAAATAGTACTCAACAAACTTATAAGCCATGTATTCTTTTTCCCTAAATGCCAGTCAGAGAGATTCTTGACTAGTTATAAATATTAGCTTGGATAGTTTTGAATAGCGATTAAATGCACTCAGTTGGTCTCGCAATAGCTGCTAGCCATGGTAGTTAAAGGGAACGCGGGTGGCGCTGTGGGTTAAACCACAGAGCCTAGGACTTGCTGATCAGAAGGTCGGTGGTTCGAATCCCCGCGATGGGGTGAGCTCCCGTTCTTCAGTCCCAGCTCCTGCCAACCTAGCAGTTCGAAAGCACGCCAAAGTGCAAGTAGATAAATAGGTACTGCTGCGGCAGGAAGGTGAACGGCGTTTCCGTGCGCTGCTCTGGTTCGCCAGAAGCGCCTTAGTCATGCTGGTCACATGACCCAGAAGCTGTACGCCGGCTCCCTTGCCCAATAAAGCGAGATGTGTGCTGCAACCCCAGAGTCGGCTACAACTGGACCTAATGGTCAGGGGTCCCTTTACCTTTATGGTAGTTAAATGGAAACCCCATGTGCAGAGGCAGTTTACCTCTGAATGCCACATGTGGAGGACAAGCAACAGGAAAGGGCTGTTGTCTGCATTCTGGCTGGCCACTTATTGGAAACGGACTAATGATGCACTATGATGCTCACCAGAACAAGATGGTTTAAGCATATAAAGCCAATTGCGGCCCAACTGCACTGACTGCCAATTAGTTTCCGGGCCCAATTCAAAATGCTGGTTTTGACCTATAAAGTCTTAAACGATTCAGGACCTCCAAACCTTAAGGACTGCCTCTCCCCATATGAACCAACCAGAACTCTGTGCTTGTCATTCAAGGCCCTTCTCTATGTCCTATTTCCCTGAGAAGGTGACAAGAGAAAGGGCCTTTTCTGTGGTGGCTCCCCTTCTGTGGAGAGGCTCACCCGTCACCTTCATTACATGTCTTTAGGCACCAGGTAAAAAGACTCCTCTACAGGCCTTCAGCCAGTAAATAATCTATGGCCTGTTGCTGCAGGGGACTGTTATTAGGACTATTTGATTATTATCACTGTCTATTGTTATGCTTTTAATTACGTTTTTATTATTGCGCTTTTATTATTACGTGTTTTTAATGTTGTACACTGCCCTGGGATCTTTTGATAAAGGGTGGTATATAAATCAAATACACAATAATATTACAGTGCGTATTATATTTCAGGGCAGGGTAGGAGGGCGGTGGCTTTTTGGGGAAACGAAATCTGTGCTGTCAGGTACACAGCGTACTCGGCACCAGGAAAAACAGCATTTAATTCTGCAATAACTGCGCTAATAAATTAGATGACATAAAACAACACCACAATGACCTAGCTGGGGATGCAATTTCTAACTAAGCCTCGGCTCTGGCCTCATTCCCATTGGCTTCAGCCGAGTTACATCAGAGCTTGTGCTCTGCAGGCTGAGAATACTAGCTGTGATTACTAATATGAGCCTTATGAGGGCTTTACAAGCAACACACAATGCTCTGTTTGTATTTGGAGATAATTAAGGAGACTTAATGGTGCTTAATAACAGTGTGGCACAATCTGCTTTGGTGCAGGGACCTCATTCCTGAGGGGAGGGGGAGGGGAGGGGTCTTGGGTGCTTTCTCAGAAAACCCTGCAGATTTAAAGTCCTGAGAACCCAGAAATGCTGAGCCGCTGTGGGGTGCTCCGCCTAAATAAATACCTAAAGATCTAGAACTTAGCCAGGGAGCCCGAACTGTTCTTTTATCCTTACTCCTCTTCCTTTGTTAATTCCAAAGTTATCATTGGATGCAGAAGATGGCAGGATAGAATCGATGACCTCACTCCAATAATGAGATGAAGTAATGATGTATGGAGAGGTTTTTTTCATTAAAAAAAGCCATCCAAGACAGGCTTTTATTTGCTCTATTGGCAAGTGAGAGAGGCTGATTTATTCTTTAAAGGTAAAGTTAAAGGGACTCCTGACCATTAGCTCCAGTCGTGATTGACTCTGGGGTTGCGGCACTCATCTCGCTTTACAGGCCAAGGGAGCCGACATTTGTCCACAGACAGGTTTTCTGGGTCATGTGGCCAGCATGACTAAGCCGTTTCTGGCGAATCAGAGCAGCACACGGAAACGCCGTTTACCTTCCCGTCGGAGTGGAACCTATTTATCTACTTGCACTTTGAAGTGCTTTTGAACTGCTAGGTTGGCAGGAGCAGGGACTGAGCAATGGGAGCTCACCCCGTTGCGGGGATTCAAACTGCCGACCTTCTGATCGGCAAGTCCTAGGCTCTGTGGTTTAGACCACAGCGCCACCCGCGTCCCGATTTATTCTTTACCATCTTCCAAACAAGCCTAAAATAGTTTTGAGAGAACTGACTGCCAGGTAAGCTACTAGGTGCTTCCCTAATATAGCAGCCAATGCCATATTTGTTCACACATTGCAATGAATGCAGGTTCAAGACCTGTGATGTTGTGCGAATAAGCATACACTTGTCTATTTGTACAGTTAAGCTGTTGTGCATAAAGCTACGTTGTAGACTGTGCATTGGCTGAACGTGACATGTGAATTCTACAGGTGTACATTTGCATACACAAATTATACACTTGTTGCATGTAACATGTGAATACCCTAGTGCCAGATTTACGTATAAGCTAAACAAGCTATAGCTTAGGGCCCCACTCTCTTGGGGGCCCCAAAAAAATTTAAAGAAAAAACCCTGGATGTACATTTCCAAAATATAAGATAAAAAACAAATAAAATAAAACCTACATACAGCAACAGTGTTTTGTGTTATGTAGGCTCCTATGATGAAATAATGGGCCCCGCCTGCTAGCCTGCTCCCTAAAATATCACTTGTTTGCTATTATTATTTCATGTTATAGCAAGTTTCTAGAGACTAGATTATGAGTCTTTGTAAATTGTGCTTCTAAAGGAACTTTTGTTATTGCCAAATGCCAATGTGTTTGCATTATTAAGTTTGTTATGAATAAAAATCATTTTAAGATAGAGCTTAATAATTATTTCACTATTAATATACTTCTTCTTAATTGTATTTCACTATTAATATACTTCTTAATTGTATTTCAGTTCAACAATTACTTTGATAAAATGCATATTTTGTTATGTGCAAATGGCTTTAGATATCTATTAGGCCCATAAATTACCATATAGCATATATTCAACACAAAAAACAGCAACATTTTGTTGTTGACAAAGGACAGCTGGACATATAAAGGGCCCCATTAACTTCAGTAGCTTAGGGCCTCATCAAACCTAAATCTGGCCCTGGAACACCCCTGTCCTTAGCAACTTTCAAGATAGCTGCACCCAGCCTCATCGGCTCATAACAAGAGTTTTGTGGGCGTCTTCAAGTCAACACAGGGAAACCATTCAGGTCTGTGTGTGGTCGAACAGTAATTCCCTCACAGTTTGTTAGGAGAGAACTTTAGTTTGTCACAAGGAAGAAAGGAAATAACTAAATGTTCCTTTGAGACCAGAAGACTGCTGTCCACCTAACATGGCAAACTGCCTGCTCTCTGCATGGTCCACTCCTCTGGCCTTGTGGGTAAGGAAGGACGAATCGGTGTATTTCCAGTCTTGAGTTCAATTTCACCATATTTTTGCATCACTTTCAGGGTTTTTTTTAAAGAAACCATTACACAAATTCACCAGAATTTAACCTGGCTCATTGGCCCTAGCGTACGCTTTTTTTGTATGCAGTATTTCCCAATAGACACATTTTGCAAGCAATTTTGTGCACCCTTCCATGCTATTTTCACAGACCTATGCATTTTGATGCGCCCTTTCCTAATGCACATCATCTTGCACACATTCCGCATCACAAATATCCGAGAATAGCAAACGTCAAAGGGTAGCCCTGTCTTGCTTTGCAAATTGTTTTGGGAAGTGAAAATGAGGTTGGTTTGAGAACGGAACAGAATTCCCCCCCCCCTTCCTAGTTAGGGATAATTCTGCATTGCATATCAATTGTTGCAGTGGCCTGGTGCAGAGGATCATACCATAGATCATAAATAATTGTTTGTGAAGACGGGATGAGTGTTAGGACCTTTACGAAGGGTGATGGCCATTCCCCAAGCACAAATCCTCAGATGGCTGTACAGCCGTACCTTGGAAGTCAAACGGAATCCATTCCGGAAGTCTGTTCAACTTCCAAATCGTTCAGAAACCAAAGCGTGGCTTCTGATTGGCTGCAGGAAGCTCCTGCAGCCAATGGGAAGTCACGGCGGACGTTCAGCTTCCAAAAATCGCTTGAAAAATGGAACAGTCACTTCCGGGTTTTGATTGTTCGGGAGCCAATTTGTTCAGGAGCCGAGGTGTTTGAGATCCAAGGTTTGAGATCCCAGAAAGCCACTTCCACGATAATGAGGAGGTGGGGTTGCGGGCTTCATGCCCCTCCCCCACACTCGCGGGGGCTGGCTCCAGCAAAGGGAATCCCCAGCCGCATCATACCCCGGGCCAGCCAATCGGCTGGCTCCAGGGGCAGGGCCTTGGCTATTTAGATCTGCTGCAGCCGAGGCTCCCCCTCTTTCCCTTGCTGCAGCTGACCCGGTTTTACCTCCCATCCCACCCTCTTTAGGCTAGCTTCTCTGACGTTGCTATGAACTCCGGTTGGTCGCCGTCAAGGGACCTGGTAGGAATTTTCCCAAATGGCAGATTGGCACCAGCCATTTGGTTTTCGCCTACGTCATAGCAAACCGTCACAACTCTTCGGTATTGGCGGTTAGGCATTGGTGGGGGTACTGTCCTATTGCTATGCAAATGAAGGGGGAAGGTGCGCCATCACCTTCCCCCAAACAAGGGTAGTCCGGTAAAGGATTCCGGGGGGGCATGGCCTTGTCCTAAGCCTAAGGAGGTGTGGGTCCACGGCACGCCCCCACGCGGTGACACCGGAGGGAGGTCCTAGTTGACGTGCCTCAGCAGAACTCCTCCCACTGGTGATTAACCCTTCTGGCTTTTAGCCGGTTAGTAGTTAGGACCAATGCCTAAGGCCAATACCGCTCAATTCCTGTAATCAGTAAAGTTGTGGCCTAATTTGACCCATTAACCTGAATTCTTGTGTCCTGTGTCTTTATTTCCTCAGGGGGAGGCAGGAACTCACCACGCAACAAGTTCCTCACCTATGCAACTTCAAACAGCTTGCAGAAAGCTTATTTTTCTCTGTTTTCTGTGCCATATGCTGAACAAGCCCCCGTGAGAAAGGCTTACAAAACCTCATTATACTCTGAATGCACTACGGTTGCTACTCAGCTTGACGTGATTAACCGTTTTGCAGCAACACCCAGGTGAGGTTTTATGGAGTTTCTTCCATGCAAGTAGCCCTTTTTCTAGCAGGTCCGGGCAGAGTGGGGAGCAGGCGGCGGCGGAACTTTTGTAGCACTGAGGCTGCGTTTTGAAAGGCAGCCAAAATGCCATCCCTCCGCTGCTTACAAGGTTTCTGCTGTTCCCTTAATAGCTCCGAGTTGATAGATAGATAGAAGGCAAGGCAGCTTTGTTTGATAGCCTAAGGCAAGGTAGTGAGGGGAGGAGGGCAAGAAACAAGTATCAGCAAAATAAGTGTTGCAACAACCAACTCATGAGCGTTAGAGAATGCACATATAAATAGACGGTAGCCAGAGAACTCACCCCTTCTTTCTTGATGTCCCTTAATGACCCATAAGAGTGAAATGCAACACCATTTAACATCATCTCCCCTAGTATTGTAGAGGACGCGGGTGGCGCTGTGGGTTAAACCACAGAGCCTAGGACTTGCCGATCAGAAGGTCGGACCTCCAGAACGAATTAAGTTCTTAACCCAAGGTACCACTGTACAGTGGTACCTCAGGTTACATACTCTTCAGGTTACAGACTCTGCTAACCCAGAAATAGTACCTCGGGTTAAGAACTTTGCTTCAGGATGAGAACAGAAATTGTGCTCCGGCGGCACAGCAGCAACAGGAGGCCCCATTAGCTAAAGTGGTCCTTCAGGTTAAGAACAGTTTCAGGTTAAGAACAGACCTCCGGAACGAATTAAGTACTTAACCTGAGATACCACTGTACTATTATTGTTGTTGTTGTTGTTTATTTGAATACTGTCCTTCATCCAAAGACCACAGAGCAGTTCACAACATAAATATTCAAAGCGAGAACACAAAATACACAATGAAAACAAGAGCAAAATCAAAATCATGACAGTCACTCACAGTGTTGTCTATCAGGGCAAAAAGCCACGCAAAGCAAGTTTTTATTGACTGGAAACTTAAAACAAATGTTAGAAAGAAAGAAAGAAAGAAAGAAAGAAAGAAAGAAAGAAAGAAAGAAAGAAGGAAGGAAGGAAGGAAGGAAGGAAGGAAGGAAGGAAGGAAGGAAGATTCCCCTTCAAGTTCGTTCACTGTTTCCTGTACAGTGGTACCTCGGGTTAAGAACTTAATTCGTTCTGGAGGTCCATTCTTAACCTGAAACTGTTCTTAACCTGAGGTACCACTTTAGCTAATGGGGCCTCCCACTGTCACCATGCGATTTCTGTTCTCATCCTGAAGCAAAGTTATTAACCTGAGGTACTATTTCTGGGTTAGCGGAGTCTGTAACCTGAAGCGTCCGTAACCCGAGGTACCACTGTCCATGGGATTTTTGTGTGTATGAAGAGAAAACCGTTTCGTGCTGCACTACCTTGCAGGAACTATCCAGTAGCTTAATAAAATTGCCTTTATATATACAAATATATATTTGTGTATATATGTTGTATATAAGATATATACAAAGTGAAAGAAGATGCTGCCCTGAGTTTTTTATTTATTTAATATTTATATTTTATTAAAGTGATTTCAGCTAATAAAGTGATACAGAAAAAAGAAGAAGGAAAAGTGAGAGGGAGAAAAACAACAACAAAGATACATATAAAAACAAAAAAATACAAAAAAGGCAGTATACACTATTCCCATACATATAAATTGGTATAGTGTTAGTGTCCTAGTGCTTATGTAAATGCTAATAGCCTACTACATTTTGTATGAACTCATTCCAAATGTCATTGTATTTATCCATACAGAGTCTGCGCCCGTAAGCAGTCCGTTCATAAATTGCCAGTGATGTCATATCACCAGTCCATTGATTGGAGGGTATCATATCTTTATTTTTCCAGTTCTTCAGTATCAATCTCTTGGCCACGATTATGGCATGGAAAATCCATTTCCGTTGTCCCGCTGATAATTTCCATACTGGAGGTATATAGTTCAATAAAATATTCTCCGCTGAAAGATTTGACTTTCTCTGCACATAGTTACACAGTCCAACACTTTCTCTCAAAACTTTTTAAGTAAAGAACGCTGTACAAACATGTGTCTCAGCGAGGCATTGTCCTTGCCACATTTCCAACACTGAACTATCTTAGCTAACCTTTTTTTATACAACCGCAAAGGGGTCCAATAAACTCTAAGTATTGTTTTCTGTTGTATTGGTCTTAATTTTAAATCTAATGACCTTTCAGATGCTGTCCTGAGTTGTCAGCCAATCACAGCCATCGATCTTGCTTTGTTGTTCCAGGAGCTTTTTGTCCCCGCCCTCGCCCTCAGCTCAGGAAAATGATTGGCCAGACAAGATATAAGCAGAGCTTTTTTTATGTGAGGTTGCCAAAAAGCCAGCTTTTAAATAATTTACTTCGCTTTCCTTATACATACAATCAGCTGGCTGTGGCAGCTGCTTCACGGTGTGTCTAAGGACAGGGCCAACTCTGCATGAAAAAACTTACGAGAGTTATAACACAGAGATCTTGTCCATGGAAGAAGACATGATTCCCCAACAGGCGCCATTTTCAAAATTTCACATGTCTTGTCTCTACTGATTTGATCTCTGTATTAGGTATATTGCATCTATGAGGAACAATCACACCAACTTATAGCCTTATACAAATAACAGTGGTAGCCGTCAGATGTTGTCCTGTTCCTGGAAGTTGTCTAGATGTTCTCTGCTCATGATTGCTTCCTTACAGGGATTTGAGAAACTCCATAAGCACACATCTGAGTTGTTTAAAGCATGACATGTCCCAAGCAAATGCTTTCCTATAAGAGATTATCCAGGGATGACCCACCAATGAGGTAAAGGGAGGTGACTGCCTCAGGTGGCAGAATCCACAGCGACAGCAGATCCTGAGGTAGATCTTTATTCACGGCTAGCCCAACCAAGAGGCAAGATGGGGTGACTATCTCAGGAAGCAAGATCCACCAGGCTTTGTTGTTGTTGTTTAGTCGTTTAGTCGTGTTTGACTCTTCATGACCCCATGGACCTGAGCACGCCAGGCACTCCTGTCTTCCACTGCCTCCCACAGTTTGGTCAAACTCATGCTGGTAGCTTCGAGAACACTCTCCAACCATCTCATCCTCTGTCGTCCCCTTCTCCTTGTGCCCTTCATCTTTCCCAACATCAGGGTCTTTTCCAGGGAGTCTTCTCTTCTCAAGAGGTGGCCAAAGTATTGGAGCCTCAGCTTCACGATCTGTCCTTCCAGTGAGCACTCAGGGCTGATTTCCTTCAGAATGGATAGGTTTGATCTTCTTGCAGTCCATGGAACTCTCAAGAGTCTCCTCCAGCACCATAATCCACCAGGCTAGCAGACCCCAATGTCAATTTATATTCCCCCCCCCTTGTTCCTGATGTAGCTCTTCCCTCACCCCATTTTCCCTGGCAGAGGGGGGGGAATGTCATTTTGGGGTCCACCTCAGGTGCCAATATGTCTTGGGTCGGCCCTGCTCCTATCACTGAAGCCTCAGCTGATGGTTTGTAATTTACAGAAGAATTATATTCTGGACTTTACCAGTTCAGGCTGCAAGTGGGAGGGGCTCACATGATGGAATAACCCACCCTCCCCCTATGGGGGAAAAGTTATAAAAAACTAGAATGTCTGAGAGGAGAGACTAGAACTATTCTCCAAGACACACTTGTTTTTGTTCTGCAGGAATTGGTTTTCCTTTAAGCACAGTGTTTCTCAAACATGGGTCTCCGGCTGTTGATAGACTACAGCTCCCATCATCCCTGACCACTGGTCCTACCAGCTAGGGATGATGGGAGTTGTAGTCCAACAACAGCTGGAAACCCAAGTTTGAGAAACACCGAAAGCAGAAGACAGTTCAGGTGCTGGACCTCACCTGTCAATCACCTGGTGTCTGGTGATTGTTAGGAAGGTGGTCCTGCCCACCTGTCAAAGTTGGCTCAGGGAGGCGGGGGATATCAAGATCTGCTCCACTGGACCAAAAATGTTCCCCACCCCTGCTGTAATCTGTTGCATGGAGTTATTGTTTCAAGTTTATGGGTGGAATTGTTTCTTACTGGTCTGATTGTATTGTGTTTTACATGAGGCAATCCACCCTTCTTGTGTCAGAGACAGAAGAGGGCAAGAGATACAATTATGAATGCAAGTCCCCACTTGCAGTCTGAAGTGGTTAAGCCAAACACAAATTTGCCACTTCATCTGCTGTTTGTGACAGCTAGACCTACACAGATTGTTATTTCTATACAAAATGTGGTGGGGATTTTTTTTTTTTTTTTGAGGCAAAGCTCTTGGATCAAATTAAGCCACCATTATAAACCTGTATATAATAGCTGCTCAAAAACAAACGCTGTTCCCTTTTCTTTGGAGTGGGGATTGTAATGATATAATCTCAGTTCGAACTGTATCTAGATTAGAAAGGGGAAGGAAGTGGCCACGCTGCTTCTGTAAACTAAAGAAGTGGCGTTCTCTAGCCAGTAGCCAGACAAAGCTCACAACAGTATAAATTGCAGCAATGATCTGTTTATTTTCTTGCATTATTTTGGCGGACTCATCCCATAAGCCAGCTAAGCGCATTGTAGCTCATTAATTAAATTATGCCTCTCAATATTGCAAGAGCTTTTGTTGTCATCTTGTACCCTGACTCCTCTAAGATTGGTTAAAGTCCCTCAGAATATAGCAGAATAAATCCATTAAAATATTATAAACTATTTGAAAGTCTAAAAAACAGGGGGAAACAGACACTTATCGTACATGTTAAAATTATGATATTTTCTAGCTCTCGAACATATGGGTGGCAATAGATGACATATGGGTGGCAATAGATGACACTATAATTTTATTACCAAAGTTTTGTTTATCAAGTTTGGGCTGCCCAATTATATGTTGTTGTATAGTGTCGGATGAGGACCTGGGAGACCATGGTTCAAATCCCCACTTGGCTATGAAGTTCACCTTGGACCACTCACTGCCTCTCAGTCTCACCTGTCTCACAGGGTTGTTGTGAAGATAAATTGGGGAAGAGAAGTATTTGCACCACCTTTGAGGAAAGGTGTCATGTTGTTGTTGTTGTTGTTGTTGTTTAGTCGTTTAGTCGTGTCCGACTCTTCGTGACCCCATGGACCAGAGCACGCCAGGCACTCCTGGCTTCCACTGCCTCCCGCCGTTTGGTCAAACTCATGCTGGTAGCTTCGAGAACACTGTCCAACCATCTCGTCCTCTGTCGTCCCCTTCTCCTTGTGCCCTCCATCTTTCCCAACATCAGGGTCTTTTCCAGGGAGTCTTCTCTTCTCATGAGGTGGCCAAAGGATTAGAGCCTCAGCTTCTAAATACTTAACTATTCAAACATCCAGCAACTTGCACCAACATTCACAACGTTTCAAAACACTTGGGGGGGATCTATCCAAAGTCAAAACAGGGCCAAAATAATAATAATAATAATAATAATAATAATAATAATAATAATAATAATTTTTATTTATACCCCACCCTCCCCAGCCAAGGCCGGGCTCAGGGCGGCTAACAAGCAATAATAAAAACAAGTTGGATGAATATAACTTAAAAACAAGATTAAAATACAACATTAAAATATAGAAACATTAAAATATTAAAATGCAGCCTCATCACAGGAGGAGAAAGGAAAAAGGAAAAAGAAAGAGGGGGAGGGAATCAAATTGGCTCCAAGCCAAAGGCCAGGCAGAACAACTCATGAGGCAGAGAGTTCCACCAGGCCAGTGTTGAAAAGGCCCTGGCTCTGGTTGAAGCTAATCTAACTTCCTTAGGACCCGGGACCACTAGGGTGTTGCTATTTATGGACCTTGTGGCTCTCTGTGGGGTATACCGGGAGAGGCAGTCCCGTAGGTACCAGGGTCCTAGCCGTGAAGGGCAAACAATTTTAAGACAAACAATTTAACAGGGATAGGCGACAGAAAATCAGAGGGGTCCTTGATGAATAGGGATGATTAGAGCTGAATGCAGTGGGGCTCCACAAATGCTTCAGTTCATCAGAGGACATGTTCCAACTGGCTCTTTGCTGCTTCTGGAATGAAAGCTTATGTTGACACAGGCTGTGCTAAGTCCTGACTTGTATTCTAGAGACTTTCCTCTTTACCGCTGATACTCCAGGTGGGACTGGGCAGAGGGGGGGAGGATAGAGACAAGCGAGCAGCTTAACAGAAGAGAAAAACAACAGGGGAGGAAACAAGAGGATCAGTGTACAAGTTCAAAGACAGCACAGGGACCATTTGGCTTTCCAGATGTTTCTGAATTACAGCTCCCATTGTCCCAGGCCGTGGCTCAGGCTTGGTGAGAATAGCAGTTCAGCAACATCTGGAGAGCCAAAAGTTTGCTACCCCTGATTTAAGGTAAGTTTATATGCAATAAAACAGGAGTGGTTATAGTCCAATGATGGTGTTAGACACAGGTAAAGATAAAGGGACCCCTGACCATTAGGTCCAGTCGTGACCGACTCTGGGGCTGCGACGCTCATCTCGCTTTATTGGCAGAGGGAGCCGGCGTACAGCTTCCGGGTCATGTAGCCAGCATGACTAAGCCGCTTCTGGTGAACCAGAGCAGCGCACGGAAACGCCATTTACCTTCCCGCCGGAGCGGTACTTATTTATCTATTTATCTACTTGCACTTTGACGTGCTTTCAAACTGCTAGGTTGGCAGGAGCTGGGACCGAGCAACGGGAGCTCACCCCGTTGCAGGGATTTGAACCGCCGACCTTCTGATCGGCAAGTCCTAGGCTCTGTGGTTTAACTCACAGTGCCACCCACATCCCTTTTAGACACAGGTAAGGATGGGCAATTCCGTCAATTTTGATTCCTCTCAGTTTCTAATTTTCCCAGGCTTAAGTTCAGCTTGACATGTTTCTGCATCTGTTGGTTTAGTTTAAAATAAAATAAAAAGTCCTCCTGAAAAATAATCACTGCTTTAGTGTGCATTTCTCCTATTATACTTTTTGGGAGCAACTTTGCCCAATCCTATGTTTTTCAAAGCAATTTCTACTAAAATAACTGTGTATCCCCCCACTAACGTGAAACTAACACACACGTTCCATAAATATGAACATTTTTCATTGCAGTTGGAGAACACCGCTGCAAAATTTGCATCTTAATGCAAACATGACAAATTTCCCACTGCCTGAAACATTGCAGAACCCAAAACATAGCTCTCATCAAAATTCGGGTTCCACTATGTTTCAGGTAGTGGAAAATCTGTCAGGTTGGCATTAGAATATGAACCAGATTTCTCCCCCATCGGTAGAGTTGTCTCTGGCTACTCACTTCTAGGCTGGCAGTTCTTTTCTTTTTTTACGTTTTTATTTATACTTTTCAAGTTTATACATTTCATTAGTTTTACAGTCAATTTAACATTTCAAAGTCTGACTTCCTTCCCCCCCTCTTTCTGCGGTTCCTTAAATTTATTTTTTAATATCTTCTGTATATCCAAATTCATTTAATTTGCTCATTTAATTATCTGCTTTAAATATGTACTCTAATGAAACTGCAGGGTTTTACAATAATCCTGCCAATGTTTTATCTGTTTACAATTTATCTGTAAATATTAAATAAACCATTTCCATTCTTTTATAAAATGTTTGTTATCTTGATTTCTTACTCTTCCGGTAAGTTTTGCCATTTCTGCATATTCCTTAAGTTTTTGTATCCATTCTGCCTTTGCTGGGACTTCTGCTTCTTTCCACTTTTGGGCAAGTAGCATTCTTGCTGCTGTAGTAGCATACATAAATAAATTTCTGTAGAATCTAGGTAGTTCTGTCCCTATAATTCCCCAAAGAAAAGCTTCTGGGTTTATTTTTACAAAAGTGATTTTGAATTTCCAATTCATTGTATATCATTTCCCGGTAAGCTCTAACCTTACTACAAGACCACCACATAGGTTGGGCTGTAGTTCTAGCTTTCAGTTCCGTGTCACATTCTGCCATCAGCAATACTGAGATGCCCAGGTACACAACAACGTTAGTGCCACTGTTCCATGGCACTATCCCTTCCTACTAGCTACTACTGGAGATCAGGAACATTATTTCTGCATCGTGGCAACTAAGTAAAATTTATAGGTCCTTAAGCTACTGTCTAGAGGGACACGGGTGGCGCTGTGGGTTAAACCACAGAGCCTAGGACTTGCTGATCAGAAGGTCGGCGGTTCGAATCCCCGCGACAGGGTGAGCTCCCGTTGCCAGGTCCCTGCTCCTGCCAACCTAGCAGTTTGAAAGCACGTCAAAGTGCAAGTAGATAAATAGGTACCGCTCTGGCGGGAAGGTAAATGGCGTTTCTGTGTGCTGCTCTGGTTCACCAGAAGCGGCTTAGTCATGCTGGCCACATGACCCGGAAGCTGTACGCCGGCTCCCTCGGCCAATAAAGCAAAATGAGCGCCGCAACCCCAGAGTCGGTCATGATTGGACCTAATGGTCAGGGGTCCCTTTACCTTTTAAGCTACTGTCTACCACTCAAATTACAGAATTCAAGGGCCCTGTGTTGAGTTGCGTTTTTTCTTGCTCATCTGCTGCACACAAAGACTGGCTTGTGCCCATGCATGTTGAACCTCAAAGCTTAGCATAGAAATCAGCCGTTCTTAATCACATCTTCCAACATGGGCAAGGCAGCCCCTTCCATGGTTTGCACAACTGATCCAGTGGCTTCAGAGTAGGTGTTAGGAAGTTGTATCTCATGTTTTAAGAAGTGTGCATTTCAGAATGACCTCTCCTAGCCTTGACTAACACAGCAGAGAACAGGCATTGTGTTTGTTTTATACATCAGCAGAGGTTTGTGCCAGGCCTTCAGTATTCAACCCAGAAGAGCACTTACGAATCTGTAAGAACTGATGTTTGGCGCTCCAAGTGCTCCCTTTCCCCCGCTCTCCAAATAATAATAGTAATAATATAATCGCAAACTGTTCCAGACTGTAGCAACTTGTATTATTTTTAGCCTCCGGCCGTGATGGATGGGCTTAGAGAAACTTCTGCCACAATCGCCAAAGGAGAGGTGAGGAAGGGGATTGCGGAGACATAAATTTCCACCGGTGATAAGCTCACATCTGTTTTGCGCTGTAAAAATGGCAAGCCTATTGTGAAATCCTCCCCAAGCCTCCCTCTTGGATGCCAAGTAAGCAAGCACCGAAAAGCACATAAAGGAATAATTGAAAGACGTTGGAGGGAGGCCAAGAGAACGTGGCTAATGTTTCACCTAATCTTTCCCTTTTCTCCTTCCTGTAACAGTTCTGCCCGCATGACGCGCACTGCGAGGCTTGAGCAGGCAGCCGTTCCTTGACTGTTTGCACTGTCTGCCTGCCCGCTGGCAGAAGAACCACACACACACACAGAGCAAGAGGAACTCATAGAAGCCCCAAAGCATAAAGCTACTAGAGATTAGTGGTGACTGAGAGGCTAGACGTATTCACCTTCCCCGCAGGGGAGCTGTGAAGAGCTGGTTGCGTCGGTTCAACCGAGCAAAGCCTTATGTCTCCAAATTACCTACCACAACGGAGACCCATTTGGCTGCCCGCTGAGGAAAAGCCAAGAAGAATCAGCTGGTGGCTGAAACGTTTGTGACAGAAATGACGGCAGTACTTGGTGGGTGGTGATTCCTGTATCTTGGAGCCAATGGCAAGAGTGGAACGAGACCTCATCTGCCAGAGCAGGATCAGGCAGTGTTGTAAACTTGGGAGCATGAAGTGTGGAGAACACATCTGGTTTAGCACATGTTGCCTTTGTTAGGCAGGCTGGGCTCAGATACTGCCTGGCCCAAGGTCACCCAGTGAACTTCATGACCGATCAGGGATGCGGGCCCAGGTGATTCCCCCACCAAAGTCCAACATACTTTTCAGCTCTCTCTTCTAAGATTACCAGCTGATATAATAGATCAACATGGCTGCCTTCCTTTTTGGATTCTCTTTGGTGGCGTGGTTGTCACAAGGAGCTCCTGAACTTTGAAATTTACCACTACTTGGGGCAGAGGTATTTAAAGGTAAAGGTAAAGGTACCTCTGATGGTTAGGACCCTCCAAGTGTCCCTATTTTTCAAGGACAATCCTGGATTTACAGAAGATGTCCTGATCCCAGAATGCCCTGCTTTTCCTTAGAACGTTGCTATTTTCATCGGAGAAATGTTGAAGGGTATGGTAAGGGTAAAGGGACCCAGACCATTAGGTCCAGTCGTGGCTGACTCTGGAGTTGCGGCGCTCATCTCGCTTTATTGGCCGAGGGAGCCGGTGTACAGCTTCCAGGTCATGTGGCCAGCATGACTAAGCAGCTTCTGGTGAACCAGAGCAGTGCACAGAAACACTGTTTACCTTCCCGCCGGAGCGGTACCTATTTATCTACTTGCACTTGATGTGCTTTCGAACTGCTAGGTTGGCAGGGGCAGGGACCGAGCAACGGAAGCTCACCCCATCGCGGGGATTAGAACCGCCGACCTTCTGATCAGCAAACCCACCAGATCTAAGCCATGGTGGTTGTTATGCCTTTCGCACACACAAACAATTCATTTAAGAAATCCACTGCTAATCTGAAGAGTCTTTCTTCTCTCACATAAATGAATTAAATTCCGCCCTGCATCTTTCAGGATCCCTTAACCAGGCAAACAGAACCAACATCCACCATAACTGCCACACTTCATCAGCCATGGAATCGCAATCTAGCAGGAGCACAGAAATCCTTCTGTTCTGCTGCCTTCCGGAAACTGCAAAGATAAATTGTCCAGAATCTGAGAGGCTGGCATGCTCATCGCCTAAGCTGCATTCAGCTGGGTGGGCTACATGTTTCCCCATTGAGCCAAACAACTCCAGCTACTACTGGTAGTAAGATCTATGAGTTTCCATATTGGTTGTTGCATTAAGAAGCTGTTCTCAGACCGGAAATCGATGAGGAACCTATGGGAAGTCACTCTTTCTCAACCTCATCTTCAGAAAGGGAACAATATTGGCCTGTGCCACAAGGGCATTGATTAGATGGTGATTGTAAACAAATTTAAAATCCATTTTTGAAAATGTTTTCTGTGAGCATCCTCTTTGCATAGATGAAGCGGCCTTGCAAAATCAAGGTATGTACACAGCTTACTAGCTGAAGGGCTGTACTGAAGGACCTTTGATGACTGGCAGCTACTAATTAGTAGACAATTGCCTGGTCATGAGCTTGGAGGAAAATAGTTCAGCAACAGTAAAGCATAAAGATTTTGAATTTTAAAGCTGTTTAGAAAGCAGGGCCTTGTAGAGAGATGTGGGCCCTCCAAATATATGGTATTGTTTTGAGGCAGTTATAGCTGCCTTAGAAGCTAACCTTTTCCATCTGGTTATTTCTCTAGCAGCCCCCAGCCCACACAAGGTTTGTGTTTTTAAAAAGTGCTATGCAAGAACAACCTTTGCCAACCTGGTTCCCTCCAGCATTGCCTTCCCATCAGATATCAAACAGATAATCAACTATTTGAGTTTTAGGAGGCATCTGAAGGCGGCCCTGTTCAGGAAAGGTTTTAATGGTTGATGCTTTATTTTGTTGGAAGCTGCCCAGAGTGGCTGGGGCAACCCAGTCAGATGGGAGGCATATAAATAATAATAATATAATTCTTTTTCTTATTCTTATTCTGCCCCATCAGTATGTGTTGGCTGGGCCTGATGACAGCTGTAGTCCAAAATATCTGAAGATCATCAAGTTGGCGAAAGTTGTGCTGGAAACACTATCGCTAAAACAATGATTTCTAAGACTGTTCCAACCATGCACAGTGACAAGGAGAGCATTCAAAGCTGAGAGTAACTGTGGTGCAAGAAGCTTGGTCCTTACCGGTGGTCTGGGTACAAGCATGAAGTTTGGAGCTCAACCTATGAACATCTCTCCATGGTGGAGATGTTCTCCATGTTCTCCAGGTCACACAGCACCATACACTGTGTGCCTCCCAGGAAAAACCTGTGAGGGAGGAGGTCCCTTTCTCCAGATGTGGGTTTCAGGGTAATCAGAGGAGCGATGGAAGGGAAACTCAGTTCCGAAAGCAGCAAGAGATGGGAGGGAACTGCTGCAAGAAGGAAAGGAGAGGTTCAAACAAGGCCAGCTATTTCATAACCCAAAGGCCAGCGAATGCGGAGAAGTAACAGAAAGGAAAAAAAGAATATGCAAACATTTACAACAAGCCCAGTAAACTTACCTTGACCAGCCCCTGATGAGTCAGAGTTATTTGTCAGAGTCTGTCTGAGGCCAGAGCTATGTGTTGGGAGACAGGGTTCCCATCTCCGTAGACCTCCTTCATAATCCTAAGGTGAATTTGAGGGCATTTGCCCTAGATAGCTTGCAAGGTAACTCTTTCCCCACTTACAAATTCTTCCCTACAAGCCTCCCGCAGAGTCACCCAATTAATTCCCTTCCACACATTGGACCAGAAGAGGGGGGAAATGACACATGAGCAGAGGATGGAAATCTCAATGCAGGTCTCCCTGTCTGGACGTTGGCTCTCATTCCAGGGCATGGCCCTTCTCAGGCCCACCCAAGTACTGTCATACCTTGTGTTGCGTGTGCTTCAGGTTGAGCGTTTTCAGGTTGCATCCCGCGGCGACCCGGAAGTACCGGAAAGGGTTACTTCCGGGTTTTGCCGCTCACGCATCCACAGACGCTCAAAATGATGTCATGCACATGCGCAGAAGCGGCGAATCACAACCCGCGCAGACGAGGGTTGCGTTCTGCTCATGTTGCGAACGGGGCTCTGGAACGGATCCCATTCACAACCAGAGGTACCACTGTACTTGGGATGTGCCCTTGAACTGTGATAATTATGCCTCTTGCTCACCTGGTTGGAGAGAGGTGTGCATAGGTGTGCATAGGGACCTCTGGCTTTCACATGGTGGGAGTGCAGCTGTCAGGAACAAGCCAGCAGTGAGCCCCACAAAGTAAATGGAGTCAACTCTTCATTAGAAAAAAACAGAATCTGCACAAGAGTGTCGGGCCTAGTGAGCACAGCAACTCTTCTTCAGTTGGTCTTGCCCCTATGAAGCAGTTGCTTAGACTGAAGGTCCCTGCCACCCCACAGCTGCCTAAGTCCCCTCCTCTCCAGGGTTTCTTCCAAGCAATCTGAGACTGCGTCTGTGTAAAGCTAACTTCTCGTCCGCCCTCTTCATGCCTCTCCTGGTTCTGGGAGAACCTGGGCCAGATCTAAAAGGTAAAGGTAAAGGGACCCCTGACCATTAGGTCCAGTCGTGACTGACTCTGGGGTTGCGGCGCTCATTTCGCTTTATTGGCCGAGGGAGCCGGCATACAGCTTCCGGATCATGTGGCCAGCATGACTAAGTGGCTTCTGGCGAACCAGAGCAGCGCATGGAAACGCCGTTTACCTTCCCGCCGGAGCGGTACCTATTTATCTACTTAAATTTTGACGTGCTTTCAAACTGCTAGGTTGGCAGGAGCAGGGACCGAGCAATGGGAGCTCACCCCGTCGCGGGGATTCGAACTGCCGACCTTCTGATCAGCAAGTCCTAGGCTCTGTGGTTTAACCCACGGTGCCACCCGCGTCCCCTGGGCCAGATTTAGACACATAAAAAAAGTGATTCAGTTAAACGCATTGTAAACTTCATAAAGGGAAATCCCATTGGCGAAAGACGGGACTCCACAGTGCCATCTGGTGTCCCAGTGTTATAACTTGCATAAAGTGCTTTTTCTTTACTAATGTAGCTGAGTCCCAGGAGGGAGGTGACCTTGTCGCAGTGGGAGAGGGAGACACCCATGACTCTTTATCAGCCTGACTCATCTCTGCCTCTTGGCCTCCCTCATCCTACTCTCCTGCTGCAGCTTCTAGCTCTGGTTCTGGATTGCTCTCCACCACAGACTCTCCCCACTCACGAAGCCCTGTTCGGCTTCTGACACCTCCTCCCAGCCTCCTCCTTCTGGCCACTCATCGCCGTCCCACCACCCATGCCCAGGCTCTGAGCCTTCTTCCATTGGTGGTTCCCCGGCTGGCTCCTCCCACCTTACCTCTGCATCCAACTGGTCCATGCCATCAGGCTAATGTTGCTCCACCCACCCTCCACCTTGGCCCCACCCACCACTGATGGGAAAATCTCATCCTCCCCTCTGTGAATATTTGGCTTTAGAAATACATAAAGCCAAAAAGGTCAGACTCTTTTGTGTTTCTATACCATACTGGCAATGGCTCTCTTTCTCAAGCACAAATCTTTCAACTTATCTGCTAACTGGAGGCTCTAGGGATTGAACCTGGGACATCCTGTATGCAATGTGCATGCTTGCCATGGGTGGCGCTGTGGTCTAAACCACTGAGCCTCTTGGGCTTGCCGATCAGAAGGTTGGCAGTTCGAATCCCCGTAATGGAGTGAGCTCCCATTGTTCTGTCCCAGCTCCTGCCAGCCTAGCAGTTCGAAAGCACACCAGTGCAAGTAGATAAAGAGGTACCACTGCAGCGGGAAGGTAAACAGCGTTTTCATGCGCTCTGGCTTCCGTCACGGTGTTCCATTGCACCAGAAGCAATTTAATCATGCTGGCCACATGACTTGGAAAGCTGTCTGTGGACAAACGCTGGCTCCCTTGGCCTGAAAGCGAGATGAGTGCTGCAACCCCAGAGACACCTTTGACTGGACTTAACCGTCCAGGGGTCATTTTACTTTCCCCACTGACCTATGCCCTCCAAATGAGGTTAAGGGTCCAAACAAGGAAATGATAAAGAAGTGATCAGGCAATTGACAGATAGTCATGGTGATCCATCCTTGACAAGAAAAAGCAACTGAGTTTGAGTGAAGAACTTCTGCCACCCCATCTCATACATCTGTACCTTTTGAAAGGAGAGCGAAAACAGGAAACATACCTTTTCAATTGTTTAGGATCCAAGAAAAAAAAAAGATTGGATAGCTTTCTATTCTCCTGTGGTTGTTGAAAGCACAGTGAAAATAATGAAACATTGAAGAACAGGAAATTCTTGTGGTCTTGAGGGTCTCGTGGTCTTCCTGGAGGGGCTTAAGGAGAAGCCAAGCACTAAAAATCCCACCCCCTGAAATGTTAAGAATTCAGAATTACACGAGAAAGAGTGTTTGTACAAGATGGCCAGCCAAGTTTTTCCCCAAATACATTTGATGGTGGCAGATCAATTTGTTTAAACTCAGGCCTTTCTCAAATCATGGAGAGTGAGAATAAAAGTATAATCTCACTTTAGAGCAAAATAGACACAGGGACGGGAAGAACGCTGCCATTGCTAAATCTGCTATTTATCTCCTCGCAGCACCCCCCTCCCCAAGTCCTCCCCCCGCCTTTAGGTTACTTCTTAGCAGAAGAAGAAAAGCACCTTTCTGCATAACCTTCCAAGGATTGCATGCCAGTGGCAAAGGCGTGTAGAACAATTAAATTTAAATACGTGAAATTCACCTTTGTACAGGCGGCTAGTTTCTGCACACACTTATCCCCTCTCTTTCGTTTTTATCCTCCATTCAGGGAAGCAAAACGCATGATCAGAGTTGAGGAATACATTCCAGCCACGTAAAACCACTTAAGGAGGGTGCAAAGCAGGGCTGGTAAAGAGCGAGGGTGGCAGTGATTGGGGAGAATGCTATGGACTATGGAGAGTCCCAAGGGCTAGTTACAAAGGCCTGTTTCTCCCATCCTTGATCTTGGATTCAGAATATTGCTTTGAGATTTTTGCACAGCTGAATGACTGCTGCATATCGGGACGCAGAACAGGAGGAGACAGGAGGCGCAGTGCAAACACGACGGCAGGAGCACTGGCTTGGCTCTGCAGGTACAGGACTTGCAGGGCAACATCCTTACTGCTGCCTCCCTGCTCCCTCTCTCCATCCTGCCATGCAGCAGCCATGAAGGTCAGGTGTGCGGCATAGCCACACACACCCCTCCATGCCACCCACAGCTAATACAGTGGTACCTCAGGTCAAGTACTTAATTCGTTCCGGAGGTCCGTTCTTAACCTGAAACTGTTGTTAACCTGAAGCACCACTTTAGCTAATGGGGCCTCCCGCTGCCGCTGCGCCACCGCTGCACAATTTCTGTTCTTATCCTGAAGCAAAGTTCTTAACCCGAGGTACTATTTCTGGGTTAGCGGAGTCTGTAACCTAAAGTCTATGTAACCTGAAGCGTATGTAACCCGAGGTACCACTGTACAGAGTCTACCTGAAATGTTCCTGGACCACTCCATAGGACAACACAGAATCTATCTGCCTGAGCCAACAGACAGACATGCAAAAGGTTGTGGACTTCCCGTGATTTGACACACAATGGTAACAAGCCCCAGGTACCTGAGATAACGCTGCCAAGTGAACACAGCGCTGTACTGCCAAATGGAGTCGAGCCACCAGTGCTTTCCAAAAGCTGTAAATGATACTTGTAAAGAGCAGCAGTAGCATTTTGTTTCAATACGATGCAGGTATGGTGCTGCGAGGAAGAATTCCTGTGCGGTTTGGCCCGTGTCGCTTTTATTTATTTATTTAAGGATGCCTACAGGTTTCACTTTTTTAAAGTTTTGGGAAAATAAATTCCCCAAATAGCTAAAAGTAACATCAGCCCTTCCAAGGGCTTCGTCTAATTTCATGCTCAAGCTTTTTTTGTTCGGACTTGTTGATTTGCCACTGAGGAACACTAACATCTGGCTGTGGAAGAGTTCTGTCAAGTTCAAACTGTAAATCAAGGTTTCCCGAACTTGAGTCTGCAGCTGTTTGGGGACTACAACCCCCATCATCCCTAGTCACCAGGACCAGGGATGATGGGAATTGTACTCCCAAAACAGCTGAGGACCCAAGTTCGGGAAACCCCACTGTACCAAGGGGAGACAAGGAGGGGCAGCTGCCCCCCAATCAATACAAAACAATACAAATACATAGCAAACTGAGTTTCTCCCCCTCACACACAAAAGGCCTGCCCTCCCCAACAATAGGCCTGCCTTCCCCTTATAAAAATCCTGGCTAAGCCCATGCTGCTGTAAATAGAACTCCACCTGAGGTTGTACAGACCACTGGGCTAAAAATAATCTGGCATGGTTTGCCTACACACCAAATAATACAGTACATTTATATGTGTCAGTTTGCTAACATGCAGCCTGAATGGACATACAGCCAGCATGACTAAACCACTTCTGGTGCAACGGAACACTGTGATGGAAACCAGAGCTCATGGAAACACCATTTACATTCCTGCCACAGCAGTACCTATTTACCGTCCTTTTCTGTGTATAAGACTACATTTTTTTACCCAAAAATGTTAGAAATTGGGGGTTGTCTTATACATGGAGAGTGCATTGTGGGGACTTGAGATCAGTTGCTGCCATGAGTCATAGATTGTCATTGGTGGCTGCTTTTGTTGGAGAGGGTACAGAAGATCGTTGGATTTTGCGTTCTGGTGGATGTGCGATTTTCAGCAATCCCCCCTAAAAAAAAACTCAACAATTTTGGGGGACCCCCCCCATTTTCTTAATTTTGAAAATTAAAAATTAAATTGGGGGTGTCTTATACATGGAAGCATGTTATACATGGAAAAATACAGTATCTACTTGCACTGGTATGCTTT
Organism: Podarcis raffonei; assembly: GCF_027172205.1. NCBI lineage: Eukaryota > Metazoa > Chordata > Lepidosauria > Squamata > Lacertidae > Podarcis > Podarcis raffonei. Next base: position 26,194,254 of record NC_070610.1, on the reverse strand, counting down.
CGAACTGCTAGGTTGGCAGGAGCTGGGACAGAGCAACGGGAGCTCACCCCGTCGCAGGGATTTGAACCGCTGACCTTCTGATCGGCAAGCCCAAGAGGCTCAGTGGTTTAGACCACAGCGCCACTCGCATCCTTTGCCACAATAATGAAAGAAACCCTGACAAAACCTGAAAGAGTCCCTGCTATGGCTGGTCTCCATATCAGTGTCGTTCCTTAGGAAACACCGGCATGAGGAAGAGCTGTAGGGTGGGCACCTCCTCTGTGGGTAGGGCTATTTCCTGTGGCAATGTGGTTAGGAGCAGCATCACATCAGCTCTCTCACATCTGGTGTCATGTGCAAAGTCAGCTGAATCTCTGAGGTTCTGCTGTCTGGCCTCTTATCACTCCTCTTGTGTTTGTTTGATCCTAGATAGGCAACATTCTAAATTATCGTTTTTCTATATGTATGTAACTCTACGATTGTCTGATCTTATGTTTCCGGTGGGGGGGGGGCTGTGGCGATCACACAGGGTCCCCGAACGTTTCACCGTCTATTGATCCCTGTGCCACCACTTTATTTCTCGCTGCCACCACCCAGGCCCTACCTGGGACAATACTGAGTCCAGTCAGGGTTAAATTGAAACATAGACTTTTGTTTATTTACTGCAGTTTAACAAGCGTGTGGTTTCATAAACAGTATCAGTCAATTACATTCATGGGGTGCCTATCCAGACCTATAACTTTCTCTACCTGCTCTCACTCACTAAACCATCTCTCCGATATTTACTTCTCTGCCTAGCCCCTAACTGTTCCTGACTCAGCCTATTTCGCTACACTAACTCAACCTACCCACAGACTCTATCTCAATTCACTCCCACTCCAACCAACCACCCAACTCCCAACGAACTCCTCCCAGAGCTGGTTTTATAGTCCCTCTGACTCCACCCCCCTGGGTCCTGATTGGGTAACCTGTTTAACTATTTCGCCTCCAGCACTCTCTCATATGTTAACGTCACAGGGGCATCTATAATAAAACATGTGGCACAGAACCTAGGACCAAACCACTTCATAGCATAGACAGATATATCTGAAAGTTTTCCCCTTGCTCATTCTCCATGTGTGGAGAAAACTGACACATCAGGGGAAAGGCTAAATTGATGATCTTCTTTTCACTAGGTGGAGGAAACTAGAGGTGTTGAAACATTTTAGCATGCTGTACCTGGAGTTGAAAACTACACATTCTAGGACCTGTCTTCCCTGTGACTGATCTGACTGTATAGATCAGCCTTTACTTCCATTTAGGATTCCAGCCATCGTCATATCTCATTCAATTGCTCCCCACCCAATTCTCATTTAGTGCAATTTTCTGTAGTCTTTCCCCCCCCCTTCAGTCCAAGAGAGAAAAGAAACAAATTGACTTCTTAGTGTTACCGACATGCAAAAAATGTCGCTAATAAGATTTCCATTAAAATCATGATGGAGAGATTAGATTAAACAGCGAATAAGTTTTTCCCCCTGTGTGTACGCATTTACTCAAGATTGAAACAGCTGTTCTTGCATAAGCTGACATCTCAATTCGACAGCTCTGGAAAACCTCGCCTCCACTTGGAGAGGAGAAAAGTTGGAGGATCAAAAATTGAAGCGTTCAAAAATGTCCGGCTGCACAGCTATCAGAACATGCACATGTAAGTTTTCTCCCAGTTAGGCCTTTGGCCAAAGGATATATCACACACCATTCTCCAGATTCGTGGTGTTGGTTTTTTGAAAGAAGACATGGATACGTTATAGATTTGGGTCAGGGACATGACCTCCAAATCAAATGCAGAACGAATGCACTTAACTAGAATAGATGCCTGCTGGCAGAAGATGCTGAAATATTGAGGGCTAGCAAGGTGCTATCATTATGATGGGCCAAGGGCATGGAGGCAGAGCGCATTGCAGAAACCCTTATTCAGAGAATGCAGTGCCTCCCTATATTTCACCCCCTTGAGTAATAATAATAGTAATTTATTTATTATTTATACCCCTCCCATCTGGCTGGGTTTTCCCAGCCACTCTGGGCGGCTCCCAACATAATATTAAAAACACAATAAAACATCAAACATTAAAAACTTTCCTATACAGGGCTGCTTTCAGGCTGCCTTCAGGTGTCTTCTAAAAGTCAGACAGTTGTTTATTTCCTTGACATCTGATGAGAGGGCATTCCACAGGGCGGGTGCCACCACCGAGAAGGCCCTCTGTCTGATTCCCTGTAACCTCACTTCTCGCAGTGAGGGAACCGCCAGAAGGCCCTCGGCGCTGGACCTCAGTGTCCGGGCTGAACGATGGGAGTGGAGACGCTTCTGCAGGTATACTGGGCTGAGGTCGTTTAGGGCTTTAAAGGTCAACAGCAACACTTTGAATTGTGCTCAGAAACGTACTGGGAGCCAATGTAGGTCTTTCAGGACCGGTGTTATATGGTCTCAGCAGCCACTCCCAGTCTAGTGTCTAGCTGCTGCATTCTGGATTAGTTGTAGTTTCCGGGTCATCCTCAAAGTTAGCCTCACATAAAGTGCATTGCAGTAGTCCAAGCGGGAGATAACTAGAGCATGCACCACTCTGTCATGAGGACCATCTTAGTGGAGGATGTCTACCCTAGTTGTAAAGGCATTGTTTTCTCTACATTTTGGGGAGGAGGGTGGCTTGAGCAAGAGCGTCTACCTCCCTAAATGAGCCCCCAATATCATTTATTCCAAAGCTTCTTGGTGTCTGTGTGTCTTGAAATACAATCAAGTGCGCCTCAGGGGTGAAGCCAAACTGCTGCGCTAGCTGTACTGAATTGATCTCTCTTCTGGGCGCAAGCCTGGGCAGTATGTATGGAGGTCCTGGGCTGCCCAGAGAACAAGATCTCCCTCTTAGCCTTGCTGATGCAGTCAAAAGAAAAGCTGAGCGATACATTTGGCACCAGCTTGGCTGAAGAGATGCTAGAGGTGTACAAAGCACCATCCAACTGCCTTAGGAACTCCACTCTGGATTTGTGTGGGGTTTACTCCTAAGCCCTTTCTTCTCCCAAATACATCCCCCCACCAGAGGTACTACCCCTCCTCTAACACCCCATAACCCCCATTCCAAAAGATTAAAATGTGTCGGATCCTAGGAATTTTGGGGACGGGAATTGGGAGAGGAACCATGTAATTTTATGCATGTCTGATAAGAAGTAAGCTCATATGGTTTAATGGGACTAAGTATATGTGGCCCTGATTCCCAGAGACCAGGAAGTTTCTGATCTGTATGCCAGGAACTGCCTCATCTTTCTGGTGCCTTTAGTTGAACAAGCAAGGTCTGTTCTTCCACACCAAATGAGCATTGATTAAAGGTGAAGACAGATGCAATGTTTTGACTGTGGTGGAAGTAGTTTGAGCACACATTTGCTGCATTCTGAGAGCCATCCGTTTGCAGGACAGAAAAAAATGTGCGCAAAAACCACTTGTGCTTAACTTTTACGTTGCATCCATCTTCTTCCTAATTAGATTAGATAAAAGCAGGATTCACTTTCTGCACGGTTACTGTGCAACCTTATAACGCAAGCAAAACAATGCCCGAAAACTGCAGAATAACTTTGGTGTTTCAAAGATTTGCTCTTGACTGAGTCCATAATCAGGACCAGGGGAAATGAGAAGTGCTGAGTTTTTACCCGTGGTGAGAAATAACACACAGGGCCCTTCAGCATCTGTTCCTCTCTACGTTTATCTGAAAGGGAAGGATGCAGCCTGACCTCAAGGGAGTGGTTTGCTAGGTGGAGCCGAGTGCGATTTAGTGAGAAAACAACAACAAAAACCCAGCAGTCACGCTGGACAGAAAAAGGAGAACAAATTGTACTGAATGAAAAACATGTTACGGAGAGGTAGGTGCTTCACAGGAAAGCAGGGCTGTCACATGAGAACATGGTGAGAGGCTGTGGTCTCTCCTTTTCTATTAAATAAGAATTTCAGCTGCAATCTTACCTGGAACTGGGAGGAAGCCCTTGCAAACTCAATGAGACTTACATCTGAGTAGGCATGTATAGGACTGTACTCGTAGTATGGACAAGGAACCATTTTTACCCTAGAGAATAACCAGTTCCAGAATTCGCTTGTCTTTCACGCTCCCTTCTATGCTTTCTGGTTTTCTGCCAATCTGTCTATGACTGGAAGGAGAGAGAGCCTTCCTTATATACGCTGAAAATAACTGTCTAAAAGCCTTGCCTTTTATTCTCTTAGTTTCAGTTGTGAACCGCTTAGCAGTACTGGTTTCGTTTAGTTTCTGGTTTGGATCCAAGGTAATAGGGAGAGCTACATTGCAGCTCCTTGAAAAATCGCCTTGGAATTCTATTTTTTGAATTCAGGTTCTGTTTGATATCCTTTGGATCAGGAAAGTTTACTCCCTTCTAGGGTGCTCCTTGCAGAGTGACATATGTTTGGCTTTCTTCTCCTGGCGGTATCTATTGTTTATCAGGTGAAGTAAGCTTTGCCTCAAAGAACACACCACAATAAATCAGGTTAATCTTTAAGGTGCAGCCGGACTCACTCCCTGCCAGTGGCATGGTGTGGGGTCACAGGGGTGGTTGTCCCAGGTGCAAAATTGTTAGGGGGCACACAATTTCAACACCCGGTGCTGCCTCAACACAGCTGTGTGCTTCCCTGACTGGGCTCCACTGAAAACAGCTTCTCCATGCAAACCAAGAAGTGACCTATCCAGACAATGGAACAACTCTTCTTTTCTTATCTCTGCAGCTGCAATCTCCTGGGTGACACGGGTGCAGTTGGGCAGTTGAATGTGCATGCATACTCTGTCGGTTTCCCTCTCTCCCACCCACCTCCCCTGCGCAGCCCTGGGCCCTGGCAACCCACGTTACGCCACTGCTCCCTGCACCCTTCCACTATGTCGTTTTCTAAAAAGCGGGAGAGCACTTGGCTCCCAGCTGGAATGTGAGGAACATTATAAGGCAAACAGTTTGGGGATTAAAATGGGTCTGGGAGGAGCAGAGGGACTATTCCCCAAAAGGGCTACCTTTATTGCCAGTGTGGTGTAATGGTTAAGAGCGGTGGACTCGTAATCTGGGGAACCGGGTTTGCGTCCCCACTTCTCCACATGCAGCTGCTGGGTGACCTTGGGCTAGTCACACTTCTCTGAAGTCTCTCAGCCCCACTCACCTCACAGAGTGTTTGTTGTGGGGGAGGAAGGGAAAGGAGAATGTTAGCTGCTTTGAGACTCCTTCGGGTAGTGATAAAGCGGGATATCAAATCCAAACTCTTCTTCTTCTTCTTCTCCCTGTTCACTTCCCCTTTGTTTCAGAACTATTTCGGCCCACATCACACTTATTCTTCCTTCCAAAATGATAACCTATCCAGAATCATGTTGGGAATGGTAAAGATGTGACAAAGCGGAAGGGCTGTAGCCCAGTTGTTAAGGCATCTGGTTTGCATGCAAAAGGTCACAGGTTCAAATCCTGGCATCCCCGGGTAAGGCAGGAAGACACCCTCTCTGAAACCCTAGAAAGCCCCTTCCAGTCACTCCAGGCAATACTGAATCTATATAATCCTGCTTCCTAGGTTCCTAATGCCTAACAGCCAACCAAATTTGGCATATTGCACACAAACACCCCTCTCCAAAGGCACACTTGCAATTGTATTATTAATTTAACCAGGTACATACCAAGCCGCTCTAATATATGAAGGAATAATAGCATGAATTCCAATGTTCCTTAGCAAGTCCGTGCGATAGTAGCTGTTTAAGCAATTAATCTGACAGGGCAATTCTATGCATGTTTACTGAGATGTCCCACTGTGTACAATGAGCTTACTTCCAGGAAAGAATACACAGAATTATAGCCCTAGATCCTTTGTTCCATTCTCATTGCTTTCTCCTGAATCTTACTGTATTCTTTATTGCGTTCTTGTTTTTTACGTCCTAAACTAATGTTTTTGAACAGGAAAAAAAGACTCCCAAGCATTTCTGATGGAGGATCACACGACCAGCGCTTTAAAAAGAAACAACATGTACTCGTCTAACACTGGCAGCTGACTCCAGCAGATAAGATACGCAGGGCTCACCCCCCGTCTTCAAAGGACACACCCTGTTGAGGCCATCCTAAGATGGATAGCCCCGCCCTAACCATCTGCAGGGCTCGAGCCTGTGTTTTGCAACACACAGCAGTCTCCAGGGAGACTGAGATCATCACGAAGCAAATGAAAATGAATGTTGTGCTGGTTTTGTTAGCTAGTTTTCGGTTGACCCAGCAAAGCACCCTCCAAAGTCAGATTCGGCTATGAAGGTTGCAGCTCCCAAGTTTTTAACCCTCCCTGTAATCATTGCCATCCATTACAAAGGCAGTGTGGGAATGTACCCCACTCCCAATTAACTCGGATTGATCTCAAATGGATCAGACTTGCACTCCAAATCTAAATGTGGTCCACTAGGTCTGAAGTCATGTCCGCAAGGCAATTTACAACTTAGTGCATTGTTTGCTGTTGTGATGGTTATTTAAAGCTGATAACATTTTTAGGAAAAGTGCACGTAGAAATACAAAATGAATAAGAATCAGAACAGGGTCCCCCTCAAAAAAGAGAAACCCCCATGTTTGATTGATGGCCAAATAACATCAAAAGCTTGTGATACAATAATTGTATTTATTATAAGTATTTTTTCTCCTTTCTGGATAGGATATGAGCCCTGAGTGCTCACTGGAAGGACAGATCCTGAAGCTGAGACTCCAATACTTTGGCCACCTCATGAGAAGAGAAGACTCCCTGGAAATGACCCTGATGTTGGGAAAGATTGAGGGCACAAGGAGAAGGGGACAACAGAGGACGAGATGGCTGGACAGTGTTCTCGAAGCTACCAGCATGAGTCTGACCAAAATGTGGGAGGCAGTGGAAGACAGGAGTGCCTGGCGTGCTCTGGTCCATGGGGTCATGAAGAGTCGGACATGACTAAACGACTAAACAACAACAACAATTTTCTCCTTATTGGCTAGGTCTCCATTCTACCGTTGCATAGAAGAGAATTCAAAGTTCCAACATCTATTTGATTTACATCTTGAAGTAGGGGGAAGTCCTCAAAATTCATTTTATATAATTCTCCAAATATTACTTCCCAAATATAGTAATTATTCGTCTTCTGCTAAATAATGTGGCTACAGGGATGATTTGGGTACATTCCAGGCTGTATTGCCAATTCAGACAGGACAAGATTAAGTTGTCAGTAGGGATGGAGGACAAATTTGATTCGGTACACAGTTAAAGCCAGCTCTAACTAATTCACACTTTCCTAAACAAAAAGTGAACCGAAACACAGCCATCCTTTGAAATTTGCACTCGTCTGAATTTTGTGATGCAGCTTTCCAACCAATGGTTACCAAAATGCACATACAGTCGTACCTTGGTTCTTGAATGGAATCCGTTCCGGAAGTCTGTTTGACTTCTGAAAACATTTGAAAACCAAGGCGCAGCTTCCGATTGGCTGCATAAGCTTCCTGCGCCCAATTGGAAGCCATCACATGTTCGCGAACTGGATCACTTCTGGTTTGCAGCATTCGGGAGCCAAAATGTTTGAGTCACAAGGCATTCAAGAACCAAGGTACAACTGTATTAGGCAAAACTGTGGGTAAAAATGAATATATTACTTAAAATAACATATGAAATATATTATAGGGGGAATTGCTTGCAAAAATGTGTACATTAGTCCAAACTGCATTTAAAAATTATTAGGAGATATTTGCACGAAAATGCTGATTTTTTTTAAATGTAAAAATATCACCACAAAATGTGGAGGACTGAATTTCAGACTGGAAAAATGAGAGTCAAAGTCGACATATCCTTCCATCCCTACTTAGGAGTTCTTTGAGTTCTCCTTGGGTCGTGACGAGGATCAGCTGAGGTATCACATCTGTTTTCAAAGCGGGGGAAGAAAATCCAACGTGATAAACTATCTCCAGGCACTGGAATAAAAGTAGTTCTGTGGTCACTGAGGACAAAGTTATTAGGTCTTTCACAAATGAGCACCAGTTTGACCCCACGCCCATGCAAAACGCTATACGATTTGATATCTCCCTTGAAGGTTGTGGCAGTCAATTGAAAGATGGCATTTACTTTCAGAAGGCCGCCTTTGAAGTATCTCTCTCTCACACTCCTCCCGAATAATCTGATGCAAAAGAGAGCGCCATGTGCAATGCCCTTTAAAGATGCAGACATTGCAAAGAATGCTGGTTAGCGCACTCAGACCACTACTCACATTCCATGTTTCGCCACACCTGTTTCCAGGGTGGGGATGCAAAACTCTTGTGACTGCCACATCTGAAGCACGGCCTCATCAACCATGCGCTTCACTGGTATAAATTAAATTAGATTGAAAGTGCAAGATAATATTTAACAGGCAGGACAAATCCAACTGTTGTGTGGGAGGGGAAACCTGTTTCAAGTTGATCGGTGTCTCAGGTGTTACAGAGAAGACCCTCCATTTATGTGGAAATAGATGTTCAGAGCTGATTACTTGAGGGAAAAAGGCTCCACCTGAATATTCAGCAGATTTTTGCTGTTGTGGGTTTGACAAATGTTTCCCCCCCCCTCCCAGCTGTAAACTCTACTGTAGTTGGCTTTGAAGTTCTAAGCACACCTGTGCAGATCGCAAACAAAGTCAGGCTAGACCTCCCACACCCTTGCTCGAAATTCACAATGCAACATGTCAAGTAAGATATGCCCTCCAGTCCCTTGTTTCAAAGCCAAAGCCATACCTGCTAAGTTTCTGCGAAGTTTAACCCTCGGTCTGAAAGAAATGCCGGAAGACCAAAGCAGAAAATCACAATGGAGGTATTAGGTACATTCAAGACGGAAAGGTGCGCAGACTGATCAGAGTTGCATAACAACAGCACAATTCATGAGAGCAGAAGTCTCTCTGGGCTCAGTGTCCTGGTTCTAATGTAGAAGGGATATTCTTAAAAACCCAGCAAATAATTTTAGAACTTTGATCAGTAGTTATTTTTGCTCCTTATACCTGAAGGAGCATCTCCCATCATTCAGGTCTAGCTCCAAGGGCCTTCTGGCGGTTCCCTCACTGCGAGAGATGAAGCTACAGGGAACCAGGCAGAGGGCCTTCTCGGTAGTGGCACCCGCCCTGTGGAATACCCTCCCATCAGATGTTAAGGAAATAAACAACTATCTGACTTTCAGAAGACATCTGAAGGCAGCCCTGTTTAGGGAAGTTTTTAATGTTTGATCTTCTATTGTATTTTTAATGTTCTTTTGGGAAACCCAGCCACATGGGTGGGGTATAAATAATAGTAATTATTATTATTATTATTATTATTATTATTATTATTATTAGTTGTTGTTGTTGTTGTTAGGAAGTTGACTATGGTATGGGCCAAGGCTTCTCTGAAAATGGCCTAATGTCAAAGGACTTCCAGGTAAACACACACAAAAGTGACAGAGACCAGAAAGAGACTGACTTGCAGAGCTTTTTTTTCAGCTGGACCTTACTGGAACTCAGTTCCAGCATCTCTCAGGTGGGTGCTGTTGCCATTACAAAAGAACAAGGGAGGTGTTCATGGTGAGTCCTGGCACTGGGGACACGGCGGCAAGGCCAGGCCAGGCTCCAGATCCCCGGTGACAGGCAGAGCACACCTGGTTCACGCCCCATCAAAATCATGCTATGCCCCTGTCCGTGAGGAACTTATAGTCCAAAGCTAGACAGCAGTTCTCTCATGTTTTGTTTTATTTAAAAAATGGCACTTTGAATGCACTGTTTATAATATTTAAAAGAGAAAAGAAAAGGCATGGACATTGTTTTAAAATGTTTTGTAAGATTTTGGCACGGAGTACAAGAAACTAAAAGTTAGTTATACTACCATTCATGCGATATAAATAAAAAGAAGGGGCGTGGGTGGATCCAAGAGCCAGTTCTGTAACTTGATCCATCGGTATGAACACTCCACACTTGTGGACCTTATTTGTCACCATTAAATCATGTCCAGCAGCAAGATAATATCTTCAATTTTAATAAAAGTTTGCAAATTCATGTTTGCATAACGATCTATCACTCTCGGTTCTTCATACTAAATTCTTTCACTAATTTAGGCTACGCTATATATCTTTTTTTGGATCTCCAGATGCTATAACATAGCTTTTATGTTTACTATTGTCAGCTCTTCCAGACTGATCAGGGCAAGTCTTGTTGGGACTAGTTAATCTTCATTGGGCCATTCAAGCTTTAGGTGAGAGGAAGGCCCTATAGACCAGGGATAGGGGATTGCAGCCCTCTAGGAGTTGTTAAACTACAGCTCCCATCATCCCTGGCCATTGGCCATAGCAGCTTGGGGCTGACAGGTGCTGGACTCCAACAACATCTGGAGGACTAGATTCTCCGTCCTTGTTGTAAACAGTTTGAGACAGGTTGCTAATCCCATAACCCAGAATCCTCCTGTTCTTAGGAAACACGTGGTTCTGGAGAGACGATCCCAAGTCACCTGCTGCTATATTGCTTCCATTCTGTTGGGCTCCTTCAGTGTGAACAACTTGTTTCTGAGGGAGGACGGCAGTCTTATAGTTTCTGGACTCATATCAGCATTCGGACCTTATTTGTCTGAGTAGAGTAAACCCCACACAGGACGTAGCTTAGGTGGATGCTTAAAGCACAAGAATTCCAGAGGTTCTGGGATCATCAGGATGTTTGTGTGGAAAGAACCACATCAAAGAACCGTTAAGAGTTTGGGTGTAATCTTCGACACCTCCCTTTCCATGGAGGCGCAGATTGCAGCTATAACAAAGGCGGCATTTTTTCATCTCTGCCAAGCTAAGCAGTTGGCTCCTTACCTCTCTCACCCTGACCTAGCTACTGTGATCCACGCGACGGTCACCTCCAGACTTGATTACTGTAACTCGCTCTACGTGGGGCTGCCCTTGAGAGTGACCCAGAAACTCCAGCGGGTGCAGAATGCCGTGTCGAGTCTCCTTATGGGATCCTCGCCGCGGGATCACATTCACCCGGTACTATACCAGCTGCACTGGCTCCCGGTGGAGTACAGGATCAGGTTTAAGGTGCTAGTTTTAACCTTTAAAGCCCTATACGGCCTAGGACCCAATGTATCTATGGGACCGCCTCTCTTTGTATGTCCCACGGAGGACCTTCAAACAAAAACATCTTGGAGGTCCCGGGCCACAGGGAGGTTAGGCTGGCCTCGAGCAGAGCCAGGGCTTTTTCGGCTGTGGCCCCGATCTGGTGGGAAGCTCCGTCACAAGAGACTAGGGCCCTGCGGGACTTGACATCTTTCCGCAGGGCCTGCAAGACAGAGCTGTTCCGCCAGGCCTTTGGCCAAGGCACAGTCTGACCCCCTCCTTTGGTAATCCCCGTAGAACTCTAGCCCAATGGTTGACATTAATTTGATTCTGATTTGGTTTTAAAATGAATTGATTTTAGAATGCTGTGTTACTTTTATTGTTGTTAGCCGCCCTGAGCCCGGCTTCGGCTGGGGAGGGTGGGATATAAATAAAAATATTATTATTATTATTATTATTATTATTATTATTATTATTATTATTATCAGCACCTACCTGCTTCCTTCCAGAACTCTCTGCTGTCTGGGCTTTGAAGCAGTCCCTTGGCCAACTGTGCGCCAGGCCCACCTTGAGGTCTTTTGCCTATCTGCAGTGTCTCATGTTTGCTTGGATGGAGAGAGGTGTGCGCATAAACCTCTAATGGATTCTGCACAAAGACAAGAGTCGCATCCATTGCTCTGCCCTCGTTTGCTTCTGGCTCCACCCCCCATTGCATTGTGTCTTCCGGAAGATTCTTCACAAGGGAATGTGACCTTCAGGCTGGTAAAGTTTTCCCACCCCTGATCTACACACTCCCAAAGCAATGTGGAATGCGCATCGTGGGAAAGCAGTTTCCAAACTCTTGCAGGCAATTGAGGCCAAGCCGTGAGATATTTATTTGTTAATCAAGGCTCGCTAAGGACATGTCCACACCCTGCATTTAAAGCACTCTTATATCACTTTGACAGCTATGGCTTCTCCTCCCAGAGAATCCTGGGAAATGCAGTTAGTTAAGGGTTCTGAGAGTTGTTAAGAGACCCTTAGCAAACTTCATTTCCCATAATTCTCTGGGGAAAGCCGTGACTGTTGAAGCGGTGTAAACCTAGGTTGTGGGAGTGACCTAAATCAGGGCAATTCTTGCAGCCACCACAACTTATAACACAAAGCCTACACAAACCTAAGAAAGCTTACTCAGTGCGTTAAAAAAAATGAAATGCACCTTTGTACTAAAGTACATGGCTAAAGTAGAGTCTCTAAAGTCTCTAAAGTAGAGACATCACCTTGCCAACAAAGGTCCGTATAGTAAAAGCTATGGTTTTCCCAGTAGTGATGTATGGAAGTGAAAGCTGGACCATAAAGAAGGCTGATCGCCAAAGAATTGATCGCCTTTCGAATTATGGTGCTGGAGGAGACTCCTGAGACTCCCATGGACTGCAAGAAGACCAAACCTCTCCATTCTGAAGGAAATCAGCCCTGAGTGCTCACTGGAAGGACAGATCCTGAAGCTGAGGCTCCAATACTTTGGCCACCTCATGAGAAGAGAAGACTCCCTGGAAAAGACCCTGATGTTGGGAAAGATGGAGGGCACAAGGAGAAGGGGACGACAGAGGGCGTGATGGTTGGATAGTGTTCTCGAAGCTACCAGCATGAGTTTGACCAAACTGCAGGAGGCAGTCGAAGACAGAAGTACCTGGCATGCTCTCGTCCATGGGGTCACGAAGAGTCGGACACGACTAAACGACTAAACAACAACAACAACATGGCTAAAAGGTCCAAGTTGTGTACTCTTGCTTTAAAAGGGGGTTCATAACATGTATTGCTATAGACCTTACCAATAATCTTCCTCCCCCTTGTAGACACTATGAAATCTTTCTCCCCTCTAGAGAAATCTGAAATGTTGCCCATCTCCATCACAGTAAAGGTATTTCCCTGGCAGAAGAATTTCCCCCACCTCATGTCTTACATTTTCATTGTGGTGTTTTTTAAAAAATAAATAAATGCATGATTATAGTAATTCTGCATGTATGGCATGATCAAGCTGTACCACTGCAAGAATAATTTACTGGGTTCTCATAAAGCATCCTGGAAGAAAAAACGAAATACAGCGCAGTGTAATAACTAGATGTACCAGTCTATGCATACCAAGTTCCCAGAAGTGTCCTAATTCCCAGAAAGAATCCCAGCCATTAAAGGTCTGGCATATAAGCTGAGCTTCCAGACACTGTTGGGTAACAGTTTTGATTAGGGGCACAATGAAATTCCTTCCGCAAACCCAATACTTAATATGTGTTTTAAATCAGGCAAGCACCAATGGATTTAAATCCATAACCAAACACAGGAGAATTTCAGAAAGATCCCACGGGAGGAGATAAGCAATTTTTAAATTATTCTTGACTTGCCACTTTACTGAATGGCCACTTTACACTAGGAAGCTAAACTTGTGTATGTGCTCAGAGCACACATCAAGAGTGTGCAATTGTTTCTGTTTTGACTTTTTTATTTTAAATGCGGAAAAGGTGTTTCAGATTTGTATGCAACAAAAGAACGTGGTTGTGCATAAAATGAGCTTTGATGTCTGGGAGATGTGCACCTCCTCACAAATCGATACCCAGCGTCAACATGTGTGCCCAAGATAAGGAGGGATACATGGAAGTTAGCTACTTTCCTTCCTTCATTCGATTGGCTCACCGGAAGACCAAAAGTAGTCCATTATTGTTGTTGGCATTTTCCTGTCTCGGGAGACAATGGAGGAGTGAGCCTTCAGAGGGGAAGCCAAACAATTGGGGAGTTACAGTGCCTGCTACAGTGACTGTAGAAACCAATATGGGAGAGACATGTTTTGTTGCAGCTGGGGCAGGTGAAGGCATCCAGATGTGCTGCTACAGATGTGCCATGGCGTTTCTTCTCTGTACTCCCTGCAGTGGCAGTGGAGAAACTAGGCTTTATTTCACCCAGGTTAAAGAGCCAGTTTGGCACACACCCCATGTACATTTACACACACACACACACACACACACACACACACACACACACGCTGAGAGCCACAATGGAGCCCCTCTAGAGATGTAAAAAAAAACAATAACTGGCTACCCCCACCCCCAGGCTCTGACCAGGAGTCATTCCTTTTCTGGTTCAGTAGTCTACATAAAAATATCAGCAATGCAGCATCGCCCGCCCCCCCAAGAATTAGAATATTTTTAAAAAGAGAAAACCAATGTGTGTGAGGGTGCTGCCTTGTGGAGAAGTGGAAGACAGGAGTGCCTGGCGTGCTCTGGTCCATGCAGTCACGAAGAGCTGGACACGACTAAACGACTAAACGAAATGGAGGCTAGAAGCGAGAATGACATACGAAATATGGGGCTCCAAAGGAGTAAAGAAGAAAGTCACATCTTGGAGGTGGGGTGTGGCTCCACTGTGAATTGCTGTGGGAGCAGGTAGAAAGAGAAGGGAACGGCCACGATCCCTCTGGGAGTGGCTATAGCATAGCTGTCAATGTTTCCCTTTTTTAAAAGGGAAATTCCCTTATTCCGAATAGGATTCCTCACAAGAAAAGGGAGAAGTTGACAGCTATGGGCTATAGGCTTCTGAGAAGGTTAGTTCAATGGTATTCTGAGCACAATGTAAAGTGTTGGTGCTGAACTTTAAAGCCCTAAACGGCCTTGGTCCTGTATACCTGAAGGAGCATTTCCGCCCCCATCATTCTGGCTGGACACTGAAGTCCAGCTCTGAGGGCCTTCTGGCGGTTCCCTCGCTGTGAGAAACCAAGTCATTCCTTTTCTGGTTCAGTAGTCTACATAAAAATATCAGCAATGCAGCATCGCCCCCCCCCCCAAGAATTAGAATATTTTTAAAAAGAGAAAACCAATGTGTGTGAGGGTGCTGCCTTGTGGAGAAGTGGAAGACAGGAGTGCCTGTCGTGCTCTGGTCCATGCAGTCACGAAGAGCTGGACACGACCCTGTGGGGTGCCACAGGGTTCTGTCTTGGGCCCGGTCTTATTCAACATCTTTATCAACGACTTGGATGATGGACTCAAGGGCATCCTGATCAAATTTGCAGATGACACCAAACATGTGAAAAGGATCTAGGAGTCTTGGTTGACCACAAACTTGACATGAGCCAACAGTGTGACGCGGCAGCTAAGAAAGCCAATACAATTCTGGGCTGCATCAATAGGAGTATAGCATCTAGATCAAGGGAAGTAATAGTGCCACTGTATTCTGCTCTGGTCAGACCTCACCTGGAGTACTGTGTCCAGTTCTGGGCACCACAGTTCAGGCAGGACACTGACAAACTGGAACGTGTCCAGAGGAGGGCAACCAAAATGGTCAAAGGCCTGGAAACGATGCCTTATGAGGAACGGCTAAGGGAGCTGGGCATGTTTAGCCTGGAGAAGAGGAGGTTAAGGGGTGATATGATAGCCATGTTCAAATATATAAAAGGATGTCACATAGAGGAGGGAGAAAGGTTGTTTTCTGCTGCTCCAGAGAAGCGGACACGGAGCAATGGTTCCAAACTACAAGAAAGAAGATTCCACCTAAACATTAGGAAGAACTTCCTGACAGTAAGAGCTGTTCGACAGTGGAATTTGCTGCCAAGGAGTGTGGTGGAGTCTCCTTCTTTGGAGGTCTTTAAGCAGAGGCTTGACAACCATATGTCAGGAGTGCTCTGATGGTGTTTCCTGCTTGGCAGGGGGTTGGACTCGATGGCCCTTGTGGTCTCTTCCAACTCTATGATTCTATGATTCTAAGTTACAGGGAACCAGGCAGAGGGCCTTCTCAGTAGTGGCGCCCTCCCGTGGAACGCCCTCCCACCAGATGTCAAAGAGAAAAACAACTACCAGACTTTTAGAAGACATCTGAAGGCAGCCCTGTTTAGGGAAGCTTTTAATGTTTGATGCATTACAGTATTTTAATATTTTGTTGGAAGCCGCCCAGAGTGGCTGGGGAAGCCCAGCCAAATGGGCGGGGTATGAATAATAAATTATTATTATTATTATTATTATTATTATTATTATTATTATTATTAGAAATGGTTACCAGCTCCAATCCTTCAGGGTGCATTCTGAAGCCATGGATATGCCACTGGGATGATTATTTCCTCTTCTCTTCCAATCCATTTTCCTTTTGTGTCCTTTTTAATATATTGTAGGCCTGAGGGCAATTTTTATTATTATTATTATTATTATTATTATTATTATTATTATTATTATTATTATTATTTTAGTGATTTGCAAGCTGCTATGGGAGCCTTTTTTGGCTGATGAGCAACCTAAAAAAAAAAAATCTGTTGAAAATGACATGAATGTCAGGTTTGGTTTTTAACAAAACCTTCCATGAGCTTCTGCTCTCGTGCAGTTTCTTCTTGTTTTTTTGTTTTAATTGCTAAATTCGCTTTCTGGCCAGGACAATTCTACTAAGGCTTAGTTGTTGGGGCAACAATAGGTTAAAAACAAATTACAAATAGGTCATAATAAAACAGAATTTAAATGACTGAAAACATAACAGAGTTTTTAAAAAACCCCACCCTTGGAATTGGCTCATCCCCAGAAGCCAGCCAGTCAGCCAGACATTTTAAAAGGTTGCCAACGCTTCTGCGTCAGGCCCTGGCGGGACTTCGGTAAAGGGAGTTGCACTGGCAACACGCTGTGTATGGCTAAAGCTGTGCTAAATAAAATGGAAATCTTGAGCCACGTTAAGCCAAATTCTGCATCCGTGTCAGCACATTGGGCTCCTGCGGAGAGCCCAACAGAACACACTTCTGATGCCAGCCTTTGGTTGTTGTTTTTACTAAGCATCTGGGCCTGCGAGACACCCCCAGTGTGGTGTCCCTCCCCCCAGTGCCATGGAGCATATTTGTGGGTAATTAAAATGGTTGGCAGCTTGGAGACACCCACTGAAGATGTGTGTCTGCCAGCAGCAGGTAAGCCTGACAAGAGAGCCTTTCAGAAGACATTTGGTCAGGAGGCGGCCCCTCAAAACTGCTGCCAGCTTTGCTCTGCACCAGGAAGGCTGGATTCTCTGACTTGTAGAATATATGTGACATATACTCGGAGTCGAGAGTGGATTTCATGCTCTTTATTCAGCTCATAGTGGTGAGGAGGAATGGAAGTTCCCCCACAATATCTGCTTTATATACATTATTTGCACAATGGGCTGCACGTGATTGGCTAATTCCGGGATTCTCCTGTAGGCCAATCAGGTTATGGATTCACTTCCACCTGGAGCTGAATTGGGTGGCTCCTGCGGACCAATCGTACTGCTGCATTGTTCTAGGACCAATCAGACTGCTGCATTTTGGATCCTATTGTTCTAGGACCAATCAGACTGCTGGATTTTGGATCCTATTCAACTCAGTACATAACAATATACAAACATATGTCTGGTTTTCCATTTTGCAGAACCTTTTCTGCTTCTGTCACTCAAGAGTGCTCTGCTGCCCAGGAGGACTCCCCTGTGAGTGTCTGAGGGCCCTGCTCTTGCCACTTACCATCTGGCCTGGGGCGGGGCCTGAAGCCTCAAAGGACTGCTCTGCTGCCCAGGACGACTCCCCTGTGAGTGTCTGAGGGCCCTGCTCTTGCCACTTACCATCTGGCCTGGGGCGGGGCCTGAAGCCTCAAAAGGACTGCTTGGCTGCCCAGGAGGACTCCCCTGTGAGTGTCTGAGGGCCCTGCTCTTGCCACTTACCATCTGGCCTGGGGCGGGGCCTGAAGCCTCAAAAGGACTGCTCGGCTGCCCAGGAGGACTCCCCTGTGAGTGTCTGAGGGTCCTGCTCCTTCCTGCCACTTACCATCTGGCCGGGGCGGGGCCTGAATCCTCAAAAGGACTGCTCTGCTGCCCAGGAGGACTCCCCTGTGAGTGTCTGAGGGTCCTGCTCCTTCCTGCCACTTACCATCTGGCCTGGGGTGGGGCCTGAAGCCTCAAAAGGACTGCTCTGCTGCCCAGGAGGATTCCCCTGTGAATGTCTGAGGGCCCTGCTCTTGCCACTTCCACCTGGCCCAGGGCGGGGCCTGAAGCCTCACAAGGACTGCTCATGCCACTTACTATCTGGCCCAGGTGGGGCCTCACAGGGACGGTTGTTGCCACTGATGCTGCTACTGCCCAGGAGGACCCGGAGGGGTGCAGAGTTCTTTTTAACATGTTTTAAAATGTTCCTTTTCCTTTAGATTTTCTATATATGGGGGTGGGATGGATGTTTGGGTGGGCTTGGGAATTTGTTAGATTTTGATGAATTTGTAATTTTTGCAGTTTTTATTTGTATTGTTTTATTGTTTTCTGGGTTGTTTTGTTTTTTGTTTTTATTGTTTTAAGGTTTTATTGTTTTAGGCTGCGAAAGAATAACATTAATTGCCATCAATGGAGGCTACTATGAGGCTTGGGATTGCTACCGTGGAGGGGCGAGGGAGGTATGGCGGTGGGGGCAGATGTTATAGGCGAAGGGGATCGAGATATGGATATGCTCGTACCCCTTCCAATCTGCGCCTCATCCCGAGGGACGAGGGTAGGGCGAGCAAGGACTACTCACCTCCGTCACTGGTGCTGTGCAATGCCAGGTCTATAGGCAACAAAACCGCCACCCTGCGAGATTTCTTTATCTCGCAGGGGGTCGACCTGGCTTGTGTGACGGAGACCTGGGTGCGCGAAGGGGCAACAGTTACCTTACGAGAGATGGCGCCCCCGGGTTTCTCCGTCCTCCACCAGTCACGGACTGTGGGCCGGGGGGGAGGGGTGGCATTATTAATCCGGGAAGATTGTTCTTTCAGGGCTCTACCATCACCATCGATCCCCGGCATTGAATGTGTTGGCCTAGTGTGGGGCTCCGAGGAGAGCTTGGCTGTCTGGCTGGTGTACCGGCCACCTAGCGCACCAGCAGCCACCCTGTCAGGCCTATTGGAGGCGGTGGCCGGCTGGGCCTTGGAGTTCCCTAACCTATTGGTATTGGGGGACTTCAACATCCATGCTGATGCCACTCCCTCCTCACAGGCTCTGGACCTGGTGTCTTCCATGGCGACACTAGGGCTCTCCCAGTTTGTTTCGGGCCCCACACATCAAGCAGGCCACACGCTGGATTTGATCTTTGGTGTAGGTATAGATGTGATCATGTCTCCTTCGATGAAGGTGCCATGGTCTGATCACTACGCTCTGAAAGCCAGGATTGACTTTCCACCCCCACCCTGCTTAGGTGCCGAGCCGATTTGGGCTCGCCCGCAGAGGCTGATGGACCCTGATAGATTCCGCCAAGCCTTGCGGGACCTTGCTCCCCCTGGCGACTCATTGACTGAGCTTGTTGAGGGCTGGAATATCCAGCTCCTGGCAGCCATCGATGAGATCGCACCGAAGCGCCCTCTGCGACCCCGCAGAAACCGGGCTCCCTGGTTTACCGAGGAGCTCCGGAAAATGAAGCGGGACCTCAGACGGCTAGAGCGAGTATGGCGGGGTGCCCGTGACGGAGCCTCAAGAACATCTTATAGGGCTTTTATGAAAACCTACGAGATGGCGGTGAAGGCTGCTAAGAAGTCTTACTTCTCGGCCTCCATTGCATCCGCTAGCTCTCGCCCGGCGCAATTATTTAGTATAATCAGGTCTTTAACGTCCCTTGAAGGACAGCCAAATTTAAATAACAATTTGACACACGGCTGTGAGGCATTTGCGAGCTTTTTTGCGGAGAAGGTCTTGTTGCTCCGCCATGACCTCCCTGCCAATTTGGATACAATAAAGGAACTGGAGGCCCCTCGACTGTCCTCGGGTCCAGTATTGGACCACTTTGACCGGATATCCCTAGCCGATGTGGACAGACTCCTCCGAGCTGGAAAGCCCACCACCTGTCCTCTTGACCCGTGCCCGTCTTGGCTGATTAGAGCGTGTCCAGACGAGGTGCGGGCCCTCCTGGGGGATATCATCAATTTGTCCCTTGGCACGGGGACATTCCCAGGGGAACTGAAGGAGGCAGTGGTGCGCCCGCTCTTAAAGAAAACATCATTAGATCCTTTAGATCTATCCAATTACCGCCCGGTTTCGAATCTTCCGTTCCTGGGTAAGGTGATTGAGAGAGCGGTTGCTGAACAGCTTGGTGGGTTTCTGGATGAAACATCGGCTCTGGATCCATTCCAGTCTGGCTTCCGCGCTGGTCATGGGACCGAGACAGCTCTGGTTGCCCTAACAGATGATCTTCGTAGACAGCTGGATCGAGGCGGGTCGGGGCTGCTGATTCTTCTAGATCTGTCAGCAGCTTTCGACATGGTTGATCATGAACTTCTGGACCACCGCCTTGCCGACGTGGGGATCCAGGGCACAGTCCTTCAATGGCTGCGCTCGTTTCTCTCTGGTCGGGGACAGAGGGTGGCGCTTGGGGGGGAATTGTCATCACGCCACTCCTTGGTGTGTGGAGTACCTCAGGGTGCGATACTCTCCCCAATGCTTTTCAACATCTTTATGCGCCCCCTCGCCCAGCTTGTCCGGAGTTTTGGGCTGGGTTGCCATCAGTATGCCGATGACACCCAACTCTATCTGTTGATGGATGGCCATCCTGACTCGGCCCCAGACACACTGACCAGATGTCTGGAAGCTGTGGCTGGATGGTTACGTGGGAGCCGGTTGAAGCTAAATCCTTCGAAGACAGAGGTCCTGTGGCTGGGACGGGACGATATGGGATTGGGGGGGGCAACTCCCATCTCTTGCGGGGGCGCAGTTAGTGCCAGCACCGTCCGTTAAGAATCTGGGTGTAATCTTCGACACCTCCCTTTCCATGGAGGCGCAGATTGCAGCTATAACAAAGGCGGCATTTTTCCATCTCCGCCAAGCTAAGCAGTTGGCTCCTTACCTCTCTCGCCCTGACCTAGCCACTGTGATCCACGCGACGGTCACCTCCAGACTGGATTATTGTAACTCGCTCTACGTGGGGCTGCCCTTAAGACTGACCCAGAAACTCCAGCGGGTGCAGAATGCTGCAGCGAGACTCCTTACAGGGTCTTCGCTGCGGGATCACATTCATCCGGTGCTATATCAACTGCACTGGCTCCCGGTGGAGTACAGGATCAGGTTTAAGGTGCTGGTTTTAACCTTTAAAGCCCTATACGGCCTAGGACCCTCGTACCTACGGGACCGCCTCTCCTGGTATGCCCCACAGAGAAACTTACGGTCTTCAAATAAAAATATCTTGAAGGTCCCAGGCCACAGAGAAGTTAGGCTGGCCTCAACTAGAGCCAGGGCTTTTTCGGCTGTGGCTCCGACCTGGTGGAACACTCTGTCACAAGAGACTAGGGCCCTGCGGGACTTGACATCTTTCCGCAGGGCCTGCAAGACAGAGCTGTTCCGCCAGGCCTTTGGCCAGGGCACAGCCTGACTCCCTCCCTCGGCAATCTTCGCGGAGCTCTGGCCCAATGGTGGCCAGTGGCTTGAATTTAATTAATTTTATAATGAATGATTTTAGAGTGTTGTTTGTGTTGTATTTTTGTATTGTTTTATTGTTGTTAGCCGCCCTGAGCCCAGCTTCGGCTGGGGAGGGCGGGATATAAATAAAATTTATTATTATTATTATTATTATCATTAAATCCCTACATTTCCTCTCTCCTCCCAAATCAGAGTGTGCACCAGACATTTTCCACACACATCCCAGCCTGTCTTTGCAGCCATGTGGTCTAGACTCTCCTGCTTCTCGCAGGGGAAAAATATGAGCTGAGAGTCTCAGGGTACCAAATCTTTAGCAGCAAATCCCGTGCACAAAAGCACCTGCACAGATCTGCAAAATACAGAGAGCCCTGCATCTGGCTTTCACGTTCTAATATATTGCCATTTATTTTATCATTGTTTATTACACTTGCAACCCACCCATCTAACTGGGCAGTTTACATAAACGCTAACATACAAAACACAATTTGCAATTAAAACCCAAATAAAATAAATCACAATAACAAAAAGCCCAGCAAGAAATGCCAGTTGAAATTAGCATAAAACTTATCAGCAAATGCAATTTTTACAATTAAATGCAGTATTAAGCTAATATAAAAGCCAACTTTTGTATTGTTTTATTGTTGTTAGCCGCCCTGAGCCCAGCTTCGGCTGGGGATTGCGGGATATAAATAAAATTTATTATTATTATTTATTATTAACAAGACTAAACGGCTCAGGGCTGCCTCTGAAGACGGTTCGGAAACTTCAGCTGGTGCAGAACTCAATGGCCAGGTTGCTCACCGGAACAAGATGGTTTGAGTATATTCCACCCGTCCTGGTCTGACTGCACTGGCTACCAATTAGTTTCCGGGCCCAATTCAAAGTGCTGGTTCAATGGCTTCTTCTTCTCTGGAAGGGTCAGGCTGGGAAAGTGGTCTCCACCATTCCTCCTCTGCCCAGTCCCTGACAACTAAACACCTCAAGTGACTACGTGAGGCAAAAGTTGGTGGAGTTCCATCTAGATGTGGTGGAAGAGAAGGAGGAGGAGGAATAATAGTTGAATGTATTTCACCCAGATCTTATATTTAAAATGCCCTGGTTGAGGATGATGCACAGGCAACTTGCCAACTTTGGTCATGGCTGATCAGGGTTTTCCCTGCGCATCTCAAAGCAGGAGTAGCGAAAATGGTGTCCTTCATACATTGTGGTCTGCAACTCCCATCAGCCCCTACCAGCATGACCAATGTCAGGGCAAGTTGTAGTTCAAAACATCCGAAGGGCACCCCATTGACTACCTGTGTCCCAAAAGATTCAGGGGTCAGTTTAAATACCTGAAAGTGTTGGCAAAGGAAGGTGCTTTTACTGAAAGGTGGAGCTGCCTTTTCTTCTCAACTTTCTCACAAGGTAAGATACACTGTGGGACTAAATCATTCCTCCTTGTCAGGCTGCAAGGCTAAACTGGAAGCCAGAAGATGGATGTGTGATATTAATTAGATTTACGTTTCCAAACACAGCTTATGCAAACACCCTAAGGCACAGTTACACATTTACATAAAATACAAATATCAGGGAAAGGTACAAAAAAAAACTACCAGAAAAATATGCTTTTGCATCCACTGAGATATAGCTAGAATGATCGCAAGCTGATATTTCTGCATTGCGATGTAAAATAAACGTCTGTGATAAATTATGGCTCTGACTAGGTAAAGAAATCAAAATATATTGCATGCTAGAAGGAGAGGAATAATCTTCCCTCATCCATAGGGGATCAAACAGAACCTCAACTTTTTTTTCTGGTTAACTGGAACTCAACAATCTCTGTTACTTTGGATCCAAGCCAGAAATTCAAAAAAATAATAATGAAATGATACTAGAATTGGTAGCCAATTCAAAATTTAGATAAAGGGAATAAAGGGTAGATGTTCAGAAAGTTCTTTTCACGGGATATGAAGAATCATAAACAGAGTGGCAGAAAACAGAGTAGATGAGAGCATAGAATACTTTTCTGGGTCCAATAATTCTCCAGAGTAAAACTTGTTCTGGCTTCATAGAAAGTTCTTGCTTATATCTCCACTGTCAGAGGAAGTATGGTTCTAAAAACCAGTTGCTGGGACCATGCTCTTGTACGGCTTGCAAGTTTCCTGTGGGCATCTCTGGTTGGACTAGATGGGCATTTCGTCTGATCCATCAGGGCTGTTCTGACATTCTAAAGAGTGCAATGCATTTCTGCGCAGAAGTCCCATAGAGTTCAATGGGTCTTACTCCCAGGTATGTGGGTATAGGATTGCAGGTCCAGTCCCACTGTAGCCAATGGGACTTTAAGAACTGTATCCAACAAAGTCATTGTATTTCCACAATGACTGCTGCTTGTTCAACAGGACTTACTGTCCCCAACCACAAACACATCTGCTCCAGAGACTGGGGGGGGGGACCAAGATAAGAATGTGATACAGTCCAAATTATTTATTAATTACATCTATATCTTGTAACTTCATTACAATAGTGCAATCATAGGGCAAAGGAGTAAAAAAAAATGCTATCAATAAAAAAACCCAGCAGAACAGAACAGTAAATATATGATGTGCAGCAGATAAACGGCAGGACTGCCTTTTGACCATCAATTGGTGTATTGATTTTGTGAAATAAAAATATAAATGAACATTCACCGTGGTTTAACAGGTTTTTAAAGCCTTGTTTAGTCGTGTCCGACTCTTCGTGACCCCATGGACCAGAGCACGCCAGGCACTCCTGTCTTCCACTGCCTCCTGCAGTGGTCAAACTCATGCTGGTAGCTTTGAGAACACTGTCCAACCATCTCATCCTCTGTTGTCCCCTTCTCCTTGTGTCTTTCCCAACATCAGGGTCTTTTCCAGGGAGTCTTCTCTTCTCATGAGGTGGCCAAAGTATTGGAGCCTCAGCTTCATGGTCTGTCCTTCCAGTGAGCACTCAGGGCTGATTTCCTTCAGAATGGATGCGTTTGATCTTCTTGCAGCCCATGGGACTCTCAAGAGTCTCCTCCAGCACCATAATTCAAAAGCATCAATTCTTCGGCGACCAGCCTTCTTTATGGTCCAGCTCTCACTTCCATACATCACTACTGGGAAAACCATAGCTTTAACTATACGGACCTTTGTTGGCAAGGTGATGCCTCTGCTTTTTAAGATGCTGTCTAGATTTTTCATTGCTTTTCTCCCAAGAAGCAGGCGTCTTTTAAAGCCTAGGCATGCCTAAAACCATTTATTGCTGTGTGCATCCTTCTAGACTGTGTGTGCCCATTAGGCAAGAACTTAAGGGCAGTGGAGCAGTTCCTTCCTCCCTCTTAATTCCAGAGTCTTATTTTGAAAGAGCACACATAGGATAGGAGCGCACATCCTTCAAAAGCAAGTCCCTGGCATTAAGGTGAATCTGCCACCAGGTTCAGTCTGCAGCTCTTAAAGGACTCCTAGCTAGAGGAAAAGAACCTGTCGTCCCTTTCCTTATTCCTCACTCACTCAGCCTACTTCCATCTGCAAGCCATCTGCTGAGTGATGACTCCCTTTGCAACCTCTAGTCTGTTTGTTTTGTACACACAGGGAGAGAGGTTGGCAAGATTCCTGTCGCCACCCCCCTCTGGCTCTTTCTCCCTACCTCCTCAGGTCCTTAGCTGCCTACTCTGCTTTTGTTTTTTCCATCCATGTTTCTTCACCAAAGCTCAACTACAGATGATCAGGCAGATCTGCTGGCAGAGGCCCAGAGGAGATTTTTGTGTGTGCATCCCCTCTCGTTGCCTTTTGTCAGTGAAATATTGTTCAGAATAGAGCTGTTACATCTTGCATCAAAATGAAATTTGCTTCCTTCCTGCCTCAAAGTCCGAAAGGGGGTCTGTTGGCTTGGGAGTTTCCATGTTTATTTTTAAAACCTTCAGCTTTGGCATGGCAGTATAAAGCACAGGACTCCAAGCGATCTTATCTACCTCTGTTTCCCTTAACAACTTCCAAACACGAAGCTAATTCTCCATCACTCAGAAAGAAGGTGATAATATCATCTCGTAGATACCAATGAGCTGAAGTATAATCTCAGATCTGTATGGAAGCACCTCTCTGTACAATAAAATCTCATTGCCAGGTAACCACTCATGTTGGTGCGTAGTGTTAGTTTGGATATCACTCAAAATATAAATTGTTCATATTCCCCAAAGCATTTCACGTGCCTAAATATAGCGCTAACATGAGCTGACGATCTTTATAGCACTTTATAGCACTTTCCCAAGTTACTTAAGTATTATTGCAATCTACCTTTAGCTGGTTTTAGGGAGATTAGAGAATTATTAAGTCTGCTTTGATAAGTACATTTTCACAGTTTACAAAAATTGGCACCTGAATTAAACAATACTATGGAAAATGATGGGTGGCGCTGTCATCTAAACCACAGAGCCTAGGGCTTGCCGAACGGAAGGTTGGCAGTTCGAATCCCCGCAACGGGGTGAGCACCCGTTGCTTGGTCCCTGCTCCTGCCCACCTAGCAGTTCAAAAAGCACAAGTGCAAGTAGATAAATAGGTATCACTCCGGCGGGAAGGTAACTGCTGCTCTGCTTTGCCAGAAGCAGCTTAGTCATGCTGGGCACATGACCCGGAAACTGTCTGTGGACAAACGCCGGCTTCCTCAGCCTATAGAGCGAGATGAGCATGCAACCTCAGAGTCGTCGACGACTGGACCTAACTTACCTTTACGGAAAATGATTTATAAGGTTTTTTTCTAGGTAAGGCTATTTAGGGTCCTATTAATTTTATGTAATGTGTGGAGAAGATTTGGAGGTGTTTAACATGGAGCGCTTGCATTTATAGCTATCATGAACATAAGACTAAAGGCACCTTGCTTCCCACAGTGACCAGGAAGAATTGCCAATGTGGTAGTGCTGCTCTTCAGATACCAACATAGTTGGATGGGGCAGGGGCAGGGGCAAGGACAGGGCTGTGCAGATGTACCAGCTGTGCCAATCTGGTGTTCCCACCAGGTTGGTCATACAGCATTTTCCTCACCACTGCCCTCCCACCATCAAGTTAAGCGGCAGCAATGTTGGTGGCAGGAGGGTGGCCCCTGCCACACTGCACCCGTCACTCTTGGTGACCAATGATGTTTATGGGAAGCCCATAAGCAGAACATAGGAGCAATAACCCTCCCCCAGTGGCATTCTGGGGCAGACTGCCTTTTATCCTGGAGGTAGTCTATATCCATCATGACTGGTAACCATCAATAGCCGTGTTCTCCATGAATCTCCATTTAAAACCATCTAAGCTGGTGGCCATCACGTCATCTCATGAGAACAAATTTCATAGTTTACCTATGAACTGTGTGAATAACTTTTGTCTGTCTTGAATCTCCAGGTCTATCCACCACTCACCTTTTGCCTTGTTCTTTCCAGGCACAAGTGTGCACTTAAAAGCTCAGTGTCTGAGTGTTTGGTTGGTTTTTTGTTTCTTTTGTTGATGTTGTTATTTTGCCCTATAGGTTTCCTCACGAAAACCTGCTCTTTAGCGCTCAACCAGAGCATTCGTCACTTCAGGTTTTCTGCTGATTGTCATTTGCTCCAATTGAGCTCCAAAGAATGAGTTTTCATGGGAAAGCTCTGGAGCAAAAAAAACCCCAAACCCCAAAGCAAGAAATATTGTAATATTCCAGATAGGAACATCCCTCCCACTCCCCTTTCCTTTTTTAAAGGATTGCAAGTGTCTTTTTACACTCTTCCAAGTCTTCTTGCAGCACAGATTTATATAAAGGCATTACCAGTATTGGCAGTTTTAGTTTCAATCCCTAAGTTTCCTACAATGGAATTTGCCGTTTTCACAGCTGCTGCACCCTGGATCAATGCTTTATTGAGTTATCCAGGTTGACTTCACCAAGCGCGTATACCCATGACTTGCATGATCAGGTTTGAAGAAGGAAATGAATTCCAGACTATTGATAGTTGTGTGGAGGAGGAAATTTCAGATTCCCACTAAAATAAGTTCTCGAACTAACATAAGATTAAAACAATCTATTAAAAACATGAAGTAGAATATGAAACTTAAAGATGTTACTGAAACTAAGCACATAACAGAAACAGTGGTCATTTGATGGTCAAGGAAGCTTGTTAGATATAGGAATGTTTTCATCTGGTAACAGAAATAAAGTAGGCGATGAGATTGATAGATCTCAGACTCTTAAGTGGGGCATCAACAAATAGGAAGTCACACAGCGTGACCCAGGGGATTTTAAACATAAGAAAGGGGGTAAACAGAGGAAAGTCCTATCTTCTGATCTACCAAGGAGTATACTGGGTGAAACAAAACCTGCAAAGTTACACATCTCCACAGCTTTTTAATAGACCAGGATATCTATCTTCTCTTGAATCTGACTATGGACAACATGGGAATAAATGATCGCAATATTGGGATGCACTATGGGAGCTTCTAGCTTTTTACAAGAAGAAACAGAAATTAATAAACCGGAAAATATTCAATGTTTATTACAAAATGCACAATCTTTGTCAATAAATCTGTATTTGCTTTAATAATTTAGCCATTCTGGCATCTATGTGCATTACCTAATACAAAACATAACTAACAGGAATAACTATGCCAGCTTCGCTCCAGCCTTGCTTGTTGACAGGCATATCAAATTCCTCAAAGGGTCAAGTTACAATATTGTTTGAAAGAAAGTATTGGTGGAATTAAAGCCGTTTAGATGCCACACCTAGCAACAAGTTGGAGGGATTAAAAACTGAGCCACAGCTGCTCTTGCGGTAGGGAAAGCTATTTTTCTAATTGTAAGAGGAAATTTCTCCATGGGCAAACAGGCTGTGCTTATTCTTTTTAAAGAGAAGCACTCCCAGATCTAAGAGCCATGTGTCTGCCTGGCAGGTGATGGTTTATTTAGATTTATATTCCTCCCAGGGCAGGTAACAATAGAGCCAGTATTGTAGCGTAGCAGCAAAGGAATCAGACCTGAAACGGACAAATATTTGCTGAATGATGGACAATAGTATCAGATGATAATGTTTCAGAGGGCCTCTCTATATGTTACCACAGCGACGTGGAGCTGATTTCCCCATGTCTCTTTCCCATGACTCCGCAGGAATGTTTGGAAGCCCCTGGAGTCATGTTGACATGTGTCTTTCTCAGGAGACAATGATCAAGTGTGCCTTTTGGGATGAAGTCAAACCTTGGGAAGGTTGCAGCAACTGCTGTGGTTGTAGAGACCGATACAGGAAAGAGATGTTCTGTTGCAGCTGGGGCAGATGATGGCATCCTGTTGTGCTGGCTGGTTCGCTTATTTATTTGTTAAATTTCTATAGCACCCTTCATCCAAGGATCACAGGGCAGTTTACGATATAGAAACACAAAAATGCTCACCAAAATAACAAACCGAAACAATGACCCACACGCATGTTGTTGTTTAGTCGTTTAGTCGTGTCCGATTCTTCGTGACCCCATGGACCAGAGCACGCCAGGCACTCCTGTCTTCCATTGCCTCCCACAGTTTGGTCAAACTCATGCTGGTAGCTTCGGCCTTAGCCCAGTATACCTGAAGGAGCGTCTCCACCCCCATCGTTCTGCCCGGACGCTGAGGTCCAGCGCCAAGGGCCTTCTGGCGGTTCCCTCATTGCAAGAAGCAAAGCTACAGGGAACCAGGCAAAGGGCCTTCTCGGTGGTGGCGCTCGCCCTGTGGAACGCCCTCCCATCAGATGTCAAAGAGATAAACAACTATCTAACATTCAGAAGACATCTTAAGGCAGCCCTGTTCAGGGAAGTTTTTAATGTGTGACATCTTAGTGTATTTTTGGTTTTTGTGGGAAGCCGCCCAGAGTGGCTGGGGAAACCCAGCCAGATGGGTGGGGTACAAATAAATTATTATTATTATTATTATTATTATTATTATTATTATTATTATTATTTGAGAACCCTATCCAACCATCTCATCCTCTGTCATTCTCCTTGTGCCCTCCATCTTTCCTAACATCAGGGTCTTCTCCAAGGATTCTTCTCCACATGCATAGATTGTTTAAATAGCCAGAGCCCTGGGAGAAAAGGAATGTTTTTGCCTGGCGCCTAAAGATATGTAATGAAGGAACCAGGCGAGCCTAACCAGCGAAAGCATTTCACAAACAGCAAGCCACCACAGAAAAGGCCCGTTCTCATGTTGTCACCTTCTGGACTTCTTGTGAAGGGGGCACACGAAGAACGGCCTCAGAAGATGATTGCAGGGTCTGGTTCGGTTAATATGGGGAGAGGCGGTGCTTGAGATATTGCAATCTCACAGGTCCTTCTCACTTGTGCCCCCACAGTTGCCCCCATAATGCTTTTGCAACATGCCAAACACGGCCACAGCCGCGTGCGAAGAAGTGCATTCAAAGCGATCCTCACATTTTTGCTGCAATATATGAAGGGGGACATGACAGTTATCAGCACTATAGGTAAAGGTAAAGGGACCCCTGATCATTAGGTCCAGTCGTGACTGACTCTGGGGTTGCGGTGCTCATCTCGCTTTATTGGCCGAGGGAGCCGGCATACAGCTTCTAGGTCATGTGGCCAGCATGACTAAGCCGCTTCTGGTGAACCAGAGCAGCGCACGGAAACGCCGTTTACCTTCCTGCCGGAGAGGTACCTATTTATCTACTTGCACTTTGATGTGCTTTCGAACTGCTAGGTTGGCAGGAGCAGGGGCCGAGCAACGGGAGCTCACCCCGTCGCAGGGATTCAAACTGCCGACTTTCTGATCGGCACGTCCTAGGCTCTGTGGTTTAACCCACCCGCGTCCCATCTATCAGCACTATAGCAGTGTGTAATCTGAAGTGGCTTTATACTTATTCCGTCAAGGGGGTTACTTATTTCCTGCCGTTGCAACTGGGAGAAGTGAATTTCCCATGCTTTGTAGGTGTTTGGGGATTGCCGACATAATCTTTGCTGTCAAAATTGTGCATTGCAGTTAACACGCAGCACCGTTTTATCTTTGAGGCGCCCTGGTACTGCTGACTCCGCAAATGCACACTGTAGATGCATCCCCTGAAGCCCTATATGTCATATTATCTGGCATAAAACACTGTACTTTTCAGGTGCCAAAATGTCACTCATAGAACACAAATGTTCGCAGTGCAATTAATTAATTGGAGTGGTTATTCATCTGTTGCTAATATTGCACATTATGATTCAGATGTATGTCTTTTTAAAAAAGCATGGCTTGCCCCATGCCTTTCTTTCCCCCCTTTTATTATTCATAAATAATGAAATGATAATATTTTGTTCATTTACTTACGTTCAAACACATAAGCTGCCGTTCTGTGACTGGCACACTCAAAGCAATTTACGGAACATAAAATATGTAACACAAAACAGGTTAAAATGCAATTATACCACTATCCTGCAGCAGTATCATTAATAAAGGCCATTAAGGTAAAGGTAAAGGGACCCTTGACCATTAGGTCCAGTCGTGGCCGACTCTGGGGTTGCGGTGCTCATCTCACTTTATTGGCCGAGGGAGCCGGCGTACAGCTTCCGGGTCATGTGGCCAGCATGACTAAGCCACTTCTGGCGAACCAGAGCAGCGCACGGAAACGCCGTTTACCTTCCCGCCAGAGTGGTACCTATTTATTTACTTGCACTTTGACATGCTTTCGAACTGCTAGGTTGGCAGGAGCAGGGACCGAGCAACAGGGGTTAGTGGAGTCTGTAACCTGAAGCGTCTGTAACCCGGGGTACCACTGTATGTGAGAATCTACTTTTGGTCACTGCAGAGGGGAAGGCATTTAATCTTGTGAGCATAAAGGCTCTTCGGTGGGAAGGGAGTAGTAGATACTTTAGATATTTGGCACAGGTATATAAAACATCAGCCAATCTGTAAAAGTACCAACATAATCAGTGCAAAACACATAATAAAAGTTTTAAAGTGTGATGAGATATAAATGTTTCTCCTGGCTCTGAAATTACATCAGAAGAGGCCTATTTGGGGAGAGTGTTCCACAGTGAGGGTGCCACCACCGAAAAGGCCCTCTTTTTAGTAGACACCTGCTATACTTCAGATGGGGCAGGGAACCTTTCTTTGTTTAACTGGTGGATAGACTGCCCATGATTTCTTGGGTAAAAGCTGGCAAACCTGCAAGTAGATAAACATTTAATTACCTCTTATATAAACAGGTGTTTACATTCGACATTGGACAGGATCCAGTTTCATCCAGCTCAAAATTATGTTTCAAAATATCCCTGTATGTCTCGTATTTTCATTGGAGAAATGTTGGAGGGTATGCTGTACTTGGGGAGGAAATACTCTGCAAGGTAGTGCTGGATAAAACCTTGACCACTGCAGAGTGGAGTCCCACGAATGATGAAACCAAGATCGAAAGAACATGTCCAGATGTTCTTGAACTGCAACTGCCATCAGCCCTAACCAGCAGCGCCTATGGCCAGGGATGATGGGACCTATAGTCCAAGAACATCAGGCAGGTGCCATCTTGGCTTAGCTCAGCCTACTCAATATTATAGCAACACAGGAAGTTACCTTCTGCTGCCTCTTACCATTGGTCCATCTAGTCCACGATGTCCCAAAATTGGGTCTCCAGCTGTTTTTAGACTACAACTCCCATCCTAGGGTTTCCATATTTCAAGAAGAAGTTTTTGAGATATATTTAATGAAATTTGCCAAAGTGTACATTGCCATACGCCTGGATTTTTCATACGCCTGGATTTTCCAGTGATTTCCGCCCGGACACTGTTTCTGACAACCGAATCCCGGCTATTGTCAGGGAAATTCCGGACATATGGCAAGCCTAATCATCCCTAGATAGCAGGACCAGTAGTCAGGGTTGATGGGAATTGTAGCCCACAAACAGCTGGAGACCCAAGTTTTGGAAACCCTGGTATAAGTCATTATTGTTAGCTGGTTTTCATCTTTTTTTTTTAATTAAAGATTTTCTTGATTTACAGAAGTATGTGTAATGTCTCTCTCTTGTATTTTTCCCATGTAACATTTTTACAAATCAGTTTCATTTGTTGAGACATTAGGAAGAAAAGGGAGAGAGGGGGGGAGGGGGGGAAGGTGGGTGGGGTCGGGTGGCGATGTTTCTATTTTGCTTAATGTATGTAGGGTTTGGTGTCCGCGTTGCTTGTGCAGGTTCTCTGCTGTTCATTTGTGTTCCTTTGGTGGTGAGAGAGGTTGGGGTTGGCCTAGGGTGTGGTTGTTGGTTTGTGATTGGCTGTGGTGATCTTTGTTGTCATGTGTGAGTGGGGTGGGTGGGTGGCTGTTTCGGATCAGGTTAGCCATATTGATTTGTCTGCTGTTGGTGGATTATTGTCTGTTAGCTGGCTTTCAGACAAGATTCTCTTCTACAGTAGTTCGACCTGGGTATGTCAGAGATAGAACTTTGGTCCTTCTACACTGCTGAGCTTTCCCATTTCACCAGCCCCTGCAGTTCCCTTCATCTTCACACTTGGTTTTCTGTCAAGGCTGGTGCATTGGGATCTATTTTTCCTATAGGCCAGCGGAATGTTCATGGGACTGGTTGCAGCAAGCTGTTTCTTGGAGAAAGGATTGCCTCTGTCTTCCCGGAGGTGAGGGTTGCACAAAGCTAGGCCTCTGTCATATTAGCTTGCTTTGCCCTGCCTGTCTTCAGCAAACTCCCTTCGGTATTTATAAACGCATGATAAACACAGAGATGATGAATGCTCTCAATCTGCATACCCTGAAGCTACGGCTCACTTAATAAACAGTTGCTTTTGGCATTAGAGACATTAATCCGCACCTCCCTATAGACAGCAAGACGCTTGCAGGAGGCCCAACCCCTTGCTCTACTTTTCTCATCTTGCGTCGGACTTTTAAAAGGCTGCATTTTAGAGCAAAAGCCCAAAACACATCATTCCCCACCCCCCGTGCAAGACTGCTGTTTTCGTTGGCAGAGATAGCGTGATAACTATGATGAATCCGAGTTTATCGTTTCAAAAATATACCCAAAGTGAGTTAGGGGATTCACACAGCTTGGCTTCTTTCTGCTGAACCAGACTGACACAGCCTGAGCTTGGGAACTGCTGAGCGTCTTATTAAGCAATAGGATGCTATTTATGTTCCTGGTAAAACTTGCACCCAACCCTGTAATAGTTGTAGAAAGCCATTGTGGAAGATTGGGGGGGTGGTGGATTCCAATGAGACCAAAGGCTTTGTGGTCTATAGTTCTGTAACTTCTAGCCACTGATTAAAATCTGAAAGGAGAGGTGCCAGCTGATCAAAGCTACCGATGTCAACACCCTCTATCTGGGAGCCTTGCTTTCTAATCACCAGCCTGCAGGACATTCTGAAAGTACTTGTCCTTAATTCATACCTTCACCTCGAAAGGCAACTCCACAAGTACAAAAGCCTCCACTTGCCTTTAGTGGCTGCTGGTTCTGACAGCTACTGCAGGCACCAAGGCAGGAAAGCCCCCTTTCAGTCATCTCCTTGTCTAGTGCTCCGAGTTGTGGGCAGGAATTTGATCTGAACCGACCCGAGACCATTGGGGCAATGTTGTGCGTTGCATTACATTACTGCAATGTGTTGTACGTAGGGCTGTCTCTGAAGACGGTTCGGAGACTTCAGCTGGTGCAGAATTGCTCACAGGAGCAAGACAGTTTGGGCATATTACACCCATCCTGGTCCAACTGCACTGGCTACCTATTAGTTCCCGGGCCCAATTCAAAGTTTTGAATTGGTTTTGACCTATAAAGCCTTAAATGGCTCAGGACTGCAATACCTCAAGGACCGCCTCTTTCCATATGAACCTACCCGGACCCTGTTATCTTCTGAGCCCTCCTTCATGTGCTCCCTCCTCGAGAGGTCCAGAGGGTGGCAACACGAGAACAGGGCCTTCTCTGCAGTGGCTCCCCGTCTGTGGAACGCTCTCCCCATGGAAGTTCGCCTGGTGCCTTCATTACACACCTTTAGGCGCCAGGCCAAAACATTCCTTTTTAACCAGGCCTTTAGTTGATCCGATTTACATTCTATGCCCTTTTAAAATGTGTGTGTGGTGTTTTTTTGGGGGGGGCTCTCTTTTTATTTTTATTAGGTATATCTTGATTTTATTCTGTGAACTGCTCTGAGACCCCTGGGTATAGGACGGTATATGAAGAAGAAAAAGAAGAAGAAGAGGAGGAGGAGGAAGTGGAGGAAGAAGAGGAGGAGGAGGAAGAAGAACAACAACAAGAAGAAGAAGAACAACAACTTCTAGATCACTGGGACACCATATTCATACTTGGAGTGTGGGGTGCGATCTCACTTGTTCAGTCCACTTGTGCAATGGAACTCCGCCCCCCTCCCCGTACATCAGTGGCATGTGGTGAAAATTTTCGTAGGGGAACAGTTAGGACAAGAGGCGCCAGTTTGCGAGGGTGATTGGGGAAGGGGGGCAATGTTGTGCATGTGAGCATCGCTCCTCCCTCCCTAAGCTGGGCAGAAGCTTCCCGGGTTTTGGGAAAGAGGCATCAGGGGAACATTTAGGGTGTCTTAGTACCCCTAGTCCACTGACCCCATGCCACTGCCTCACGTGTCCTGTGTCCTCTCCAAAAAATTTCTGGAGAGTCAGGAGGAGGCCCAGAACACTGACTGGGGTGGGGAGGAAGGCTGAGAGTTCCATTGCATGAGTGGAAACCCAAGTCAAGTTAGATACTGCCTGAGGTTTCTGTATGCGGCCGCTGCTAAGCACATTGGCAGAGTTTCCCATAATGCCAATCTGTTTCCTGGTCCGTACATCCTGAAATGGTAAGAAGTTTACAGGACCGATTTCTTTGTTGGAGGAGAGAACCAAGAGTGCATTGAGTGCAGCAAATCCCAGAGCAGCATCTGAGCTGCTTATCTTCACATTATTACTATCACATTATTCAGAGCTAGACTCCGCAGTACAGTGGTACCTCGGGTTACATACACTTCAGGTTACATACGCTTCAGGTTACAGACTCCGCTAACCCAGAAATATTACCTCGGGTTAAGAACTTTGC
This sequence comes from Podarcis raffonei, assembly GCF_027172205.1. NCBI lineage: Eukaryota > Metazoa > Chordata > Lepidosauria > Squamata > Lacertidae > Podarcis > Podarcis raffonei. The sequence continues at coordinate 26,158,872 of NC_070610.1, read as the reverse complement.
TTCAGGATGAGAACAGAAATCGTGCTCCGGCGGCATGGTAGCAGCAGGAGGCCCCATTAGCTAAAGTGGTGCTTCAGGTTAAGAACAGCTTCAGGTTAAGCACGGACCTCCAGAACGAATTAAGTACTTAACCCGAGGTACCACTGTATATGAATCTTTCCTTTTGTCTACTATGAATCCGCCCCCCCCCCCCAGGCAACTAAAACCCTAGGTGGGCTTCATAATCTGCAAACTTTCATATCAGATACCCAGCGATGCCCCAAACTGCAATTGTCACACAATGGCTCCTTCTGTACTTGAGGCAAACCAAGAAACTGGCAAAATGTGCTCATTTTAAGTGCCTTTGCTGGCTTCCTCCCCTCTGAGCTTCTCTAAAAGTCTTAGTGTTTGGTGCAAATTAGAGACTTTACTAACGGTCAGCGGCAGCGCTCTCTGCTTCTCCCAAGACCACTTCTGGACATCGCGATGAATGTTCGCAGTGGGATGGGGGAAGGGCAGGAGGTTGGCTAAGATAAATGCTTTCTTCACCATTGCACACACACATTCATAGAAAAATAAAATAAACATTAACAGGTTGTTGTTGTTTTGAAAAGTGCATTTTTCCACCTGGCTCGCTAATGCAAGAGCATATGTACACATCTTTTGCAGCTGTTGGCAAGAAGGGACATCCCAGAGTAGATTTTTGCTGTTGAGGGAAAGGACAATTGGTTAAGCTCTGGTAATAACAATTTTTAAAACCTGCCCAGGCATGTCTCAATCAACCTTTGTGTGTGGGAAGACCAGAAATTGTAGCCATTCACTGGTAGGGAAAGGCACTCTGCATATGCCCAGGAATATATTTTTTCTGAAGTTGAGGGCCCAGAGATGCTACTGAAAACAGAAAACTGAGTTCTGGTGAGATATTCTAATTCTAATTATTTTCCTTTTACATTGCCGCTAGGCAATTTGCAAACATACCATAAAACAGCTAAAAATAGTTTTAAAAACAGTACAGAGACAACTAAAGATAGGTTTAAAAACAATGCAAGTGATACAAAATAAACACCTTGTCATCTAGCTGAGAAAGCTTGTTGACAAATATATTGGCATAAATTTAATCAGTGGGGTGGGGCGGGCTATTTTAAAAAGTTGTTTTGTGAGGAATTTATAGAGGAAGGGAAATTAGGAGTGCAATGTTGGGTGGAGCTGAACATACCCTTTGTATTCTCTGGTGATAGTTTGCTTGCAAGAAAGCTGGAATCAATGGTTAATTCCTAAAATGAGGGTGTTTAGGATTTACTCTGAAAGCCCTGTGACTTAACTTTATGCATGGGAGGAGGAGACTGTAATGGCTCAGTGCAAAGGGGGAAAGCAGTCTGCATATGGTCAGAAAAAAATCCCTATATTATTTTCTGGATATTTTTTGCTTACAGTTTCTGTGTCATGGATTCACTGACTGACCTAGGGCAAATAATGGACTGCTATAGTGTTCTTCTGCTACAGAAAGGAGCAGTATCTTTCAATTGATGTCAATGCAACATAGAGGATATATAAGTGTCTTTGTTTGGCTTGTCACAGAACAGCTGGCTTGCATCTGTTTACATGCACTTTTTGTTCTTGCTTTCAACTTGGGCCACATCTTCCAGCCCAGACACTGAGATCCAGCTCCAAGGGCCTTCTGGTGGTTCCCTCATTGTGGGAGGTGAGGTTACAGGGAACCAGGCAGAGGGCGTGTGGAATGCCCTTCCAGTCAGTGCCAGATTTACGTATAAGCTAAACAAGTTATATAGCTTAGGGCCCCACTCTCTTGGGGGCCCCCCAAAAAAATTAAAGGAAAAAAACCTGTATTAATTGTATTTCAGTTCAACAATTACTTTGATAAAATACATATTTTGTTATGTGCAAATGGCTTTAGATACCTATTAGGTCCCTAGATTACCATATAGCATATATTCAACACAAAAAACTGTGACAATTGGTTGTTGACAAAGGACAGCTGGACATATAAAGGGCCCCATTACTAAATAGCTTAGGGCCTCATCAAACCTAAATCCGGCCCTGCTCCTAGTGGATGTCAAACAGATAAACAGCTATGTGGTTTTTAAAAGACAGGGAAGTTTTAGTGTTGTATTGTGCTTTTACTATTTTTTGTTGGAAGCCGCCCAGACTGGCTGGAGAAACCCAGTCAGATGGGCAGCAGATAAATAAAAATTATTATTATTATTATTATTAAAGCCTGGATTGTGTTGGTCCACCACTAGCCATTGGGAGGGACATGGCCCTGGGCTACTGGACTCCACCCCTGTCCCACCAAACCAATCACAAGAGTGTCCTGTCCCCTGATTCCGTCTGTGAGATGTTGCAAGTTTCTATGCCTGGTTCCCTTCCCGATCAGCTCCAAAACTGTTCCCTGTCAGATCAAACCCCAAATCTGGCTTTCATCCTAGCCATGTAAGTAGATGTGATATCTCTTAACTCTCTCTGTGGGTGTGCAAGTGTGTTTAAGCAAATGACAGCTCATCCCAGATCACCCCACCCCAAGGGAAGAGCTTCTCTGCATAAGCAAGGAGCGTGTTTTCAATACTCATGTAACGCCACCAACTCCAAGCTGTTGTTGTAGCTGTCACAGCTCTTGGTACACCTCATCCTAGGCATTATTTGCTGGTCCAGCAAGACTGGGCTGCTAGGCAGCTTCATTCCCAGCCTATCTACCATGCTACAAGGTAGGCCTGCACAATTTTGTGAGCTACAAAGCCCAACACAGGCCATGAGACACTGCAGAAAAGTGGCTGGTAGGCACATGTCTGGCAATAAGTTGTGCAGGCCTGCTCTGTAATACAGTCGTAGCTTGGATCTCGAAAGCCTTGAGAGTCGAATGTTTTGGCTCCCGAACGCAGCAAATGAGTGTTCCGGTTTGCGAATGTTCTTTGGAACCTGAACGTCTGATGCAGCTTCCGTGGCTTCCAATTGGCTGTAGGAGCTTCCTGCAGCCAATCAGAAGCCACGCCTTGGTTTCTGAACATTTTGGAAGTCGAACGTGTTATGTACTGAAGTTCTCACCCTGAGCCAGCAGGGGGATACTGTAGATAGTTCAGGTCCACATATGCAAATAAGGGATCGAAAGTGACGTTCAGTGACTGGATAGTTACAGAAAATGGTTACTGTTGCGTTCTAGTGGAGCTCTATATAAGCAGGCTGGCTGAACCCTTCAGTTCAGTTCTGTTCTGCCCTGTGAATAAACAAGAGCTGTTTGAAGAATCGCTGTGTCGTCTGATATGTTCACCCACAACTTAACAGAACAGACTTCTGGAACAGAGTCCGTTCGACTTCCAAGGTACCACTGTATTGTCCTCGGCTCTCTCCACAAAGTCTTCATGCTCTTATCAACTTGCATTTTCCCCGCCCCAAATGGTTAAGAAACTATTGTGTTGGCCAACTATTGGCATTTTTTCAGAATGATTAAGAAGCCAACGCAGGCTTTGATTTCCTCTTGTATACATTCATTAGTCCTATATGACAACTTGGGAAGGAAAATGCAGGAAAGACTCATAGGCAAAGCTATGCTCTGGAGCAGAGTCTGTTCTGAGCGTGTTTGGCACAATAATAGTGGAAATGCAATTCAGCACAGTGCTGAGATTGAAATATTTCCAAAGGGCAGAAACAAAAGAGAGTGTTTAAGAAAGAGGTAGCAGAGCTTTTTAGGAATCTGTGGGGCAGGAAAGCCATTGATAATTGTTGCATTTGTTTCTTTATTAACATGTTTATATCCTGCCCTCTCATAAAATATTAAGGTGAAGTGCAGCAATATAAAAACATTGAAGGCAATGCAAAACCATCTTTAAATCATCTGGCTACTCAAGAAAAGTTTTAAACAACTGCCTAGGCCTGCTGAAATTAAAAAGCCTTCAAGAGACACCTGGAAGTCAAAAGCAAGGAGGCCTGCCAAATCTCTGCTAAAAGAGTGCTCCACAGCATGGGATTAACAACCCTCAAAGCTACTCCACCCTCTGTAACAAAGGGGACAACTAACATCTGGGTGATCTCAGGGATTGCTCGTAATACAGTGGTACCTCGGGTTAAGAACTTAATTTGTTCTGGAGGTCCGTTCTTAACCTGAAACTGTTCTTAACCTGAGGTACTAGTTTAGCTAATGGGGCCTCCCGCTGCTGCCGCGTGATTTCTGTTCTCATCCTGAAGCAAAGTTCTTAACCTGAGGTACTATTTCTGAGTTAGCGGAGTCTGTAACCTGAAGCATCTGTAACCTGAAGTGTCTGTACCTGAAGGTACCACTGTAATGTTGAGTTGGGCTATGGTACCTTTCCTTGAGAAACTATCCCTCTGGCGTCTTCTTGGGCCTGAGTAGGCTCAAAGGCTTTCTGCTTGCTCCTCCCCTCCCCAATGGATTGGTCCCTGTCCCTGTGGGAATCTTTGGTCCTCCAGATGTTTCTGTACTCTAACTTCCATTAGCCTCAGGTGACATGGCCAATGGTCAGCGATGATGAGACTTGGGATTCCCATGTCCTGGTCATCACAACTGGACAAAGAACTCTCATCTTGGTTTCTGCCAAAGTCTTTACACACACTCCAAGTGTCCCTATTTTCCAGGGACGGTTCTGGAATTACGCAAAACATCCCAGCTTCTTAATTCATTTCAGAATGCCCCTATTTCCCCCCGCCAGTGCCGTCACCACACTTGGGGAGGAGGAGGAGCTGGCGCTTGTCCTGAGTGACTGCAGTAGTGGATGAGGAGGAGGGACATCTCAGGATGATCTTTGGGTTTCTGCCTTATCCTCCAATCCTAGACAGGTATCAGAATTTTATTTTTATTTATTTGGTTTGAATTTGAATGCTAAACCACAGAGAAACCAAAGACTAGGAATCCGTAAGCACCATGTGGAAGGTGACATTTACTTGGGGTGGAGGTTCAAGGGAGCACTGCAGAATCTCAATCAGCAATTGAAATTCTTTCAGTTTACGACAACATGACCTGTATATCACTCAAGAGTCAATGGAAGAGCAAGAAGTTCTGGCAAGTCAAGTCCTCATTTGCTCACCATTTCTTGTGACACAGAGGGCAGAATCATGGGCATAAGCTTGTTACTTTTGTTGTTTGACACAGCAACACTTCCTACATTCATGTTCTCACACATTCAGCCGAAAAATTAGATCTTGAATATTCATCTCCAGTGAATCTAGGACTCTTGTTTACTAAGGTACTCTACAGGAGAAATTGGGTGGAATTACTCACTGGCTTTTTATTCAAGTATGATATATTCACAGATAAGAGTCGTGATTGCAGTGTGGAATTAGGAAAGGAAGCTGCTGAGCATATCGTATCCTCCCATGAAATGTTGCCATAATCACCTTTGCTTTATCTGCATCAGGTTTTCCTGTCTGTTACTTATCAAAAGCAATTCCCACCCTTCTAAGGAAACAACCACCACCACCACCACCTTCCGGAAGTTTACAGGGTGTAAAATTAAAGTAACTTGAATGAATTACAAGGCAGAATGATGTTTACCAGCAGGAAATTGATTTAATATTAGTACAACTGCAGTGATGACTATCAAAGCATTATCAATCTCAAAGTTTGATTTTCAGCTTGGCAAAGTGGGAAAGGAGCAGGCTCTCTTCCAGTTAATTAACTAAAGTTAATTAAATATAGGAACACTAATGCTAGAGAGGGGAGGGGTAGCTAAGGCCACAGAAGACAAAATCGGGATTCAAGAGGACCTTAACAGATTGGAGGACAGAGCCCAAGCTGACAGAATGAAATTCAAAAGGAACAAATGTAAGGTTCTGCACTTAAGCAGGAAGAATGAGCTGCACGAATATAAGATACAGGACACTTGGCTTGCCAGTAGTACATGTGAAAAGGATCTAGGGGTCTTAGTAGACCACAAGCTTGACATGACTCAACAGTATGATAATACAGCAGTAGAAGCAAAAAGCTAATGCTATCCTAGGCTGCATCAACAGAAGTATAGTGTCCAGATCAAGGGATGCAATAGTACTGTTCTATTCTACCCGGATCAGACCACACCTGGAATACTGTGTCCAGTTAATGGCACCACAATTTAAGAAAGATATTGACAAGCTGGAATGTGTGCAGAGGAGGGCAACCAGGATGAACAAGGGTCTGGAAACCAAGCCTTATGAGGGGAGCTGGGTATGTTTAGCCTAGAAAAGAGGAGCCTGGGAGGAGATATGATAGCCATCCTCAAATATCTAAAGGGCTTTCACATGGAGGATGGAGCAAGTTTGTTTTTTCTCCTGCTCTGGAGGCTAGGACCCAAACCAGTTGTCCTAATTAAAAAAGAACTGTCTGACGACCAAGTCCCCTGATTAAAAATGGAGGATGATAGAAGTCAAGACTTTCCTAGACTTTCCTCAGTCATTTCCCTCATAAACAATGAAACTAGCTAGCCATTGCTGTTTTGTTATCCACAATGGGATGAAGCCCCATCTATACTTTCATTGATAGAAATTATTATGCTTCAAGAAGTCTCCTAAAAACATCCAGGATTTTCTTTGTTTGGCCCACATGTTATTATTTTATTTAATGGGTTTTTAACCCGTCTTTTGGATAGGTACACTTCAAGGCAGGTTACAGCAAAGAAATACAATACAACATTAAAATTCCACTAATAAATAGCAAAAGTTTCAGAATATAAAAATAATAAAACCACCCAAATGCAGACCATATTTTTTTTAAAAGTATCTAAAGTTTTTAAGACGCTAATAGAGAGGGTGCCTACCCTCTGCATAAGTTGGAGTTGCATTTAATTAATTTATAAATGCCTTACCAGCTGTTATTAAAGTCAAGCTACAATAGGGCTTAAGCCTATCAGGACACAGTGAAAATATGTGGTGCAATGAGTAAGAACTGGTAATGTAAGCACAATAAATAAATCAGCTCCAGATAACACTAACTAATAAGGCTTAGTTTTCACAGAGGAGCTAAACCTGTTTCTGGACTATTCAACTTCAAATTACAGGTGGGAGCTGACATAATTGAATATTCTTAGTATAAAACAAAACATCCTCCAGAAAAACTAGCATCTCAAGGTGTATGTGGCACACTCGAACTATACCTCCTGATATTCTAGTTTTCTGTGTGTGGGGAAATGTTACGGAGGAGTATTCAGCCTTGTGAGCTGCTGTCAGAACTGACGTGTTACAGCTCAAACACAAGTTGACGCTCAATGCCAGTGAAAAATCAGCCTGAGCAAATCTAGGATGAACAGGGTGTGCCCAGCTCAGCCCAAATGCCCTGCCTACCTAGGTGTGTCAATCCAAACTAATTTCAGGCCCATGTTTTTCTTACAGCCTTTTCCTCAGGGTGGGGCAGCACCTACACCTGCACAAACATTTTATTACTCACCTGGTCAACTCGTGGAAGATGTCTTCCTCTTCATGCAGCAGCTATCTTATATTGACTTGTTCCAAGATGTTGTGATACTAAAACACACACACACACACAACCTTTCCAGCAGTGGATAGTATGGTGGGACACTGAATTGCTCCTGATAGGTGCGTTGCTGGAGCTTCTAGGATGGAGAAGGGGAAGGGCAAGGCACTGGGGAGGTCAGCACAGTGAAAATACACTATCAGGAACATCAGATTGGCTTTGCTGGTGTGTTTACATCATGTCGACTCTCTGCTGCCTTGCTGCTCCTTACAGTACCAGTAGGAAGCAGTGACTCAGTTGTCAGGGTTTCAGGTATCATGGACTGGTTGGGTGCCGAAGAATGGTGGGAGGAACCAGCTGGGGAACCACCAAGGGAAGAAGGCTCAGTGCCCAGGGAGTGGTGGTGTGACAATGATGAGTGGTCAGAGGGAGAAGACTGGGGAAAGGAGGTGTCGGAAGCTGAGGAGGTACCAGGAGTTAGTGAGCTAGGAGAGTATGTGAGAGAGGGAAGTCCAGAATCAGAGACAGAAGCTGAAGCAGAAGATGAAGGTGACCAAGAGACAAGAGATGAATCCAGCAGGTGAAGAGTCATGGGTGTGTCCCCCTCCTTCTGTGACAAGCTCCCCTCTATGCTCCTCTCCCAGAACCATAAGAGGCATGGAAAGGGCAGAGGAGAGATTGGTGGCGTGCAGGCACAATCTCTGATTGCTTGGGAAAACCCTGGAAAGGAGGGAACTTAGGCAGCTGGGGGGAGACAGGGACCTTTAGTCTGAGCGACTGCTTCACGGGGGCAAGACGCATTGGAGATAAGGTGCTGTGCTTGGCCTGGCACTCATTTGCAGATCATGATTTTTTTAATAAAGAGCTAACTCCAACTTACTCCGCCTCTCCTGGTATGTCCCACAGAGGACCTAACGGTCTTCAAACAAAAACATCTTGGAGGTCCTGGGCCACAGAGAGGTTAGGCTGGCCTCAACCAGAGCCAGGGCTTTTTCAGCTGTGGCCCCGATCTGGTGGAATGCTCTGTCACAAGAGACTAGGGCCCATCTTTCTGCAGGGCCTGCAAGACAGAGCTGTTCCACCAGGCCTTTGGCCAAGCCCCAGCCTGACCCCCTCCTTTGGTAATCCTCACAGAACTCTAGCCCAATGGTTGCCATTAATTTGATTTGAACTGATTTTATAATGAATTGCTTTTAGAATGCTGTATTATTTTACTATTGTTAGCCGCTCTGACCTGGCTTCGGCTGGGGAGGGCAGGATATAAATAACATTTTATTTTATTTTATTATTTCAGTGCTGGCTCACTTCCGACATCAGGTGAGCACCACCGCTCTAGCCTGCCTCCCATTACTGACACTTTTGTAGCTTCCGAGAACCAGTTCCCACTTGAAGGTGACCACCTTTTCCACCCTTTCCCAATCCATACAGTTTCTTTCAATAGTTGCTGGGAACAAGTCTGGATGGGAACCTGTATTTTTCATACTAGCTGACAGCCACTCCGATGAAGATGAATTTTACTACCATTTTGATGACCACAGTGACATTTTTAAGAGCTAAGGGTAGGTTGCATGTGCTGGGGAGAAAGTGTTGCAAAGATTCCCAGCCTTTTCCCGAAAGTGTTTTTCTTTTAATGAATATTTATAGACAATTATAATTATCAGATAAAAGAACCCCAAATATGTGTATTTTTAGATATAGTTTTATATCATTACAGTGGTACCTCGGGTTACATACGCTTCAGGTTACATACACTTCAGGTTACAGACTCCGCTAACCCAGAAATAGTGCTTCAGGTTAAGCACTTTGCTTCAGGATGAAAACAGAAATTGTGCTCCGGCAGCACAGCAGCAGCGGGAGGCCCCATTAGCTAAAGTGGTGCTTCAGGTTAAGTACAGTTTCAGGTTAAGCACGGACCTCCGGAACGAATTAAGTACTTAACCTGAGGTACCACTGTATATATTTCCAATATATAATGATAATTACAAAAAAGGGAGGAGGGATAAAAACAAAATCCCCTCCCACCTTCAGGATGGATCAGTCTATTTAAGAGCCTAGTTTGTAATTTCGGTGTTTGCCATTCTTCCGGGTTATTTTATAAAAGGATGCCATATTTCAACAGAATCACCTGCATCATTTGTGTAAAGAATCTTTGGGCATGATCCAACCAATATGAAGCACTCTCATGTCCCACTGATTTTTCTGGGAGTATTTAGCATGTGGTTATGCATACTTACTTGCGAATGAGCAACGCTGGACACAGTTAGACTTAGTTCCAAGTAGATATGCATGAAACCGGGCTGCACATCTCTCTCGTTGAAATCCATGGAATTTAAGTCTAAATTAGGGTTCTAAATGGCACAGGGAGTCTATTCTCTTATAGCAGGAACTATGCTGCATATGTTTTCCCATACAATACATTAGAAGTGAATGGATGACGCAATGGAGATGCAACAGAGTGGTTGGGGGCAGGAAATGTTACCCCCCCTCACTCCCTCCCACACAATTATAATCATGAGAGGAGGAGTACCTGAATAGGAGTATAGGTAAAGGTAAAGGAACCCCTGACCATTAGGTCCAGTCATGGCCGACTCTGGGGTTGCGGCGCTCATCTCGCTTTATTGGCCGAGGGAGTCGGCATACAGCTTCCGGGTCATGTGGTCAGCATGACTAAGCCACTTCTGGCGAACCAGAGCAGTGCACGGAAACGCCGTTTACCTTCCTGCCGGAGCAGTACCTATTTATCTACTTGCACTGGTGTGCTTTCGAACTGCTAGTTTGGCAGGAGCAGGGACCGAGCAATGGGAGCTCACCCCGTCACAGGGATTCGAACTGCTGACCTTCTGATCGGCAAGTCCTAGGCTCTGTGGTTTAACCCACAGCGCCATCCGCGTCCCTGAATAGGAGTATAGTCAGGAGCAAATAATGTATCACCACCCATCCTTAATCGCCCCTTCTGTTCTCTCCATCTGCTTTCAATCGTTTCGTTTTTACAAAATTGCAAAATTACAGGGAGATAATACAGAAAGGAAGGGGCGGGGGACATGAAACAGAGCTCCAGTATATTGGCTGTAAGCAAGGCTATAAGATTATAACATGCATAATTCCAAAAAAAAGTACAATTGTAACACATTCATCTGCTCTGTTCTTTTGTTAGTTCCATTCATTTATCTGTCATTAATTAAAACTTAATTAAAACATGCAAATCTCATTCATTTCAATAAGGCTTGTGCAATAGACTATCCTAGCAGATGTGCTTAGGGAACTCAAGTCATGATCACTACGTAACCTAAAAGCCCTCTCCCCAGTGTAAGAAATGTAAGACCCAATCCAGGCAGATCCAAGCACTTTTATGACCTATTTATTTCAACGGAAAAGATTAAAGCATATTCAAAATCCTATGGGACTTAATGAGATTGCACACACTTTTTAGAGGAAGTAGTCATTTCAGATATAGGTGGCATTTTATATGATACGAACCACCAACCGACACACATCTTATGTGTAAGAATCTGTGCAAAAGCTTGCATACATAAATTTATAAATTTATAAATATTACATATAGTGTCTACTTAGATATCCAAATAGAATCCAATATGTTAAGCTTAAAAGGTGTTGCATTTTCTTTTTCGTCAATTCAGCATTTCCTGGAAGGTATTTTGAAAGAAATGCATTACACAGGAGGAAAAACCACAGTTTCCAGTCAGACATAACTGGGTACTGTTATCTGGAGCTATATCGTTTACTTAATACCAAGCTTAGATATGGCACCACATTATTTAGAGAGGCAAGCTGAGCAAGAATCTATAAGCATCTCCCTGATCTGAGATGAATAGTTTAAAGACACATGTAAACTCAATGCAGGAGCAAATACAAACAATGTTTACAAAAATGCATATATTAGGAGGAAAGTGTGCATAAAAATAAATATATTGGGGGAAAGAACATAAACATGCATTATATTTGAGGAAATTGCGTACAAAAATATGTACATTAGTAACAGCTGCATACAAAAATGTGCTTATTGTGAGAAATTTGCACTAAAATACTGATGAATTTTCATTAGCAAATTGCTACAGAAATGCGGAGAACTAAATTTAAGAATGGAAAATTATAATATTTAGGGCTTAGCCGTACTTCCACTTGTCCCATGCCTGGGAAACATGGGTCTGAGTCGTTTTGTCTTTACCCCATTGCTTTCCCTGGGAAAACCCACTTTTTACTGCTAAATCAAAATAACCTTCAATCTGGAGAAAACGTAATTGACGCTTGCTCTGAATCGGCACTAAAGATTTTATATTCTCAGGGGGAAGTGACAGGGCCATGCGGATGAGCCTTGGGATAAACAAACCTGACAGATCCTTCCCTCTCTGGTTCAAATAAATAAATACTCGAAACCTCATTGGAGACAGTGCACACATTTCACTGCCTGTCATCAAGTGTTAAGTCATTAAACAGTCCCAGGATATGATTTGAACTTGGCACACAATTTAGCCATCTTGCTGAAACCAAACATGTCTGGGTCTGATCTGTGCCTAGGTGAGAGAGGAAACTTTGAAACTCTGTGTGCTCTGATTTGAGTTCCATGACAAAAGGCAAGTTTGCAGAACTTGATTTCATCTGCAGAGGAACCAAGCCTTAACTAGCTCTTAGAAGCTAGGCATCAAGCTTCAGTGCCCTTGAGTTCAAGTTTACTTGGAAGCAAGTCTTGCCATGTTCAGTGAGGCTTATTCCTAATTAGACATGGAGGATAAATTTGACTCAGCTCAGTTTTGAAGGAGAACCTACCTAATTTGCTCTTTCCAAAACAATATAAAAACCAAAACATGGCCATGTTTTGAGCTTCACACTTCTCCACATTTTGCAGCGCAGTTCTTCAGTCAGGTAACATGTGGACAAATGCATGGGCTAGGACAAAAGCATGCATAAAAATGCGTATATTTGTGAAAACAACCAAAATGCATCGTCTGTGGGGAAATTGCTCTGCAAAAAAGTGTCTGTTAGGCAAAACGTGTATATTAGGAGAATTTTGCACCAATACACTGATAAATTCTTCTTTTAAAAAAATTGGCAAACTGATTTGGGAATGTGGAGAACTAAACTTAAAATGGGGGAAACAAGAAATGGAGAGAACCCAGAATTGAGAGATTTGCCCATCCCTACTCTCCTGGGTAGCAGGTGGCGCTGTGGGTTAAACCACAGAGCCTAGGACTTGCCGATCAGAATGTCAGCGGTTGGAATCCCCGCAATGGGGTGAGCTCCCGTTGCTCGGTCCCTGCTCCTGCCAACCTAGCAGTTTGAAAGCACATCAAAGTGCAAGTAGATAAATAGGTACCACTCTGGTGGGAAGGTAAACGGCGTTTCCGTGTGGTGCTCTGGTTCGCCAGAAGCGGCTTAGTCATGCTGACCATATGACCCGGAAGCTGAACGCCAACTCCCTCAGCCAATAAAGCGAGATGAGCGCCGCAACCCCAGAGTTGGTCACGACTGGACCTAATGGTCGGGGGCCCCTTTACCTTTACTGTTCTGTAAGTGTGCATAAGTTTGCAGTGAGGGGTAGCTTATGAAACTTTGCTGCCTGAGGCAAATGACAAGAGGGCACAGCCGTTCCACACACAAAGGACAGGCAGTTCAATTTTATTTCCATGATTGCATGGGGACATGGGCTGGTGGGGAGCATAGAAACAGCACACATGGATCTGCCTTCCAGTACCTCTGCACTAGTCCCAGCCCCCAGTCTGCAACATCTGAAGTGCCTTCTTTGCTTTGCTTACTGATAGGGCTGTGCCGGCTTACAGCCTTAGGGTTACATAACTTCAACAGTCCATTGTCAACATGTACTCATAAAAATCTAATGTTTGGCACTCCAAACATGTTTAATAACAAGTGTATGATAAGAGTACACATGCTGGGTACTTGAGTCAGTAATTTCCTGAATTAATTAACTCCCATTGCCACTTCCAGGCACAGCCTCCTTTTCCAATCTATTTCAACCACCACCTTCCCCACAAAAGATACTATGACTGAATGGGTTTTGGCTGCAGTCTATCTGGCGTATAACCAGCTTTCACTGGAGCCGGGCAGGAACAGTTGCTGAAAGCTTGCACCTGTTTAGTAAAATAGCACCATAAGCTTCAAAGAAGCAAATCCCCTCTCATTATGGATGCGCAGATTGAAGTCAGTGGCAAGATTCCCAGAGACTTCAGTATGGCAATTGTTAACCCCATGGAAAAAGACGCTGACTCAAGAGAACAGGGTGAGCACAGCACCTTCTATGGCCTCTACTATTGTTCTGACGGAATAACCAGGAAGCAGGAAATTGAGTTCAGTCTGTGGCGAAAGCAGAGCAGTCAACATTTTAAGCAAACATTACATCCTAAAGAGTCGGGGACAGGGGTTCTTGACTAGTGCCAAGCCTGACTGATAGAACTCGTACCTTGGCAGTGTTGCACTCAACAAACTGCAAACAGGATACTTAGATAAGAAACAGTTCGGTCCCCTTTGTGTCTGGGGATCCCTATTGCATGTTCAGACCCAGAGACCTCCCCCCTAAATAAATTGACATTTGAATCAAATTTTAGTTTTGGTTTTTGGCAGAATTTAGGCCACAACTTTGTTGATTACAGAAAGTGAGTAGTTGCATGGGCTCTGGTTTGACTAGCTCCCTGCACACTTGCAAGTAGCGCTGACCCAGGGTTCCAGCATAGGTCAGCCAAGGGTGAACACCTGGATAGGTGAAAAGTCGGGAACAGGCTATCTCCACCACCCAGATGTCCCCCTGAACTCAGGCACGGGCACAACCCCCTCTCAGGGGTTGACCAAACCATTTGAGTGCCTAGATTCCTTTAACAGAATATCCTTCAAATAAGGATGACCAGAGCATTCTCCCATCCCTATCACCTGAACCAGAGCCTATCTGCAACCTTACAAGTTGTGACAATTTGCTACGCGGCAGGCGAAACCCAAATGGCACCAGCCAATCACCCAAATGGGGAAAATTCCTGCCGTGCCCCTGTCCCAATGACAGATGACACACAACGGCATAGCAGGGTCAAGCGCACAAGCCCTAAATATAGGGAGAGGTGGGTGGGTGTTCCGAAGCAAGAGCCGAAAGATGAAGCTCTGGGTCACATGCATGGGTATATATAGGTCCCTCAATCCATTTGAACTGCGCCCCATTGGCCAGATTGTACCCAACATCAAGGGACCTACCAATCGGGTGTTGTGGCTGACCAATCTTACCCACCCACAACACAGGGGATTAGTCTCCAGGTCTCACTGCAACACATGCCCTCTTTTAGGGAGGACACAATATCCCTCTGTTTTCAACTTTCTTTAGGTTTGTATCCCTGGTGCATGAAGGAGTATGTGCTGAAATTAAAATTGGGCCAAATACTTTGACTCAGCTTTTGTCATCGTTTGATAGCCAGTGGCAAAAAGGCACCACCCATATATCAATTTAATATTTTTGTAGCAGAGGGGGGTGGAATGAAATTCCAGACACTCCCAAGTGTCCCAATTTTCCGGGGATGGTCTCAGATTTACAGAAGCCGTCTTGGTTTCTGATTTGATCCCGGAATGTCCTGCTTTTCCTTAGGGCGTCCCTATTTTCATTGAAGAAATTTTGGAGGATATTGAGTTATGCGACCCCCCCCCCCAAACCAAAGAGATGTAACTATACCACCTTTAGAAGACATCTGAAGGCAGTCCTGGGTAGGGAAGGTTTTTTAAAAAAAAATGTTTAGTGTTTTAGCATGTTTTTATATATGTTGGAAGCAGCCCAGAGTTGATGAAGCAACCCAGTCAGATGCATAGCTGTCGACTTTTCCCTATTTTAAAGGGAAATTCCCTTATTCCGAATAGGATTCCACGTAAGAAAAGGGAAAAGTTGAGAGCTATGGTCAGATGAGCGAGGTATAAATAATACAATTGTGGTGGTTAAATACTACGTCCCTACTATTTTCATAAATAAATAGGTACCGCTCCGGTGGGAAGGTAAACGGCATTTCCGTGCGCTGCTCTGGTTTGCCAGAAGTGGCTTAGTCATGCTGGCCACGTGACGCGGAAGCTATACACTGGCTCCCTCGGCCAATAAAGCAAGATAAGCGCCACAACCCCAGAGTCGTCCGCGACTGGATCTAATGGTCAGGGGTCCCTTTACCTTTACTATTTTCATTGGAGAAATGTTGGAGGGTATGAAATTCTAAGACCCTCCTTTAATTACTGTAGTCATTCCAACAGTTACCTCAACAGCACCTTTGCCTACAATATGCTGCCCTGAGATTCCCCAGAATGAATTCGCCCACACCACAACATCGTTTTCATATGCTGCATTTTGCCACACTTGGAGAGATCAGCTCAGCCAATCATTGTCAGGAGCTTCGCTGCTACCAGATCCTTAGCACATTACAATAGAAAACCGTGAGTTTTGCTGTCCTTTGGATAATTGTAAAACAAAATATTTGGAGCTTGTTGCATAATGATTTGCTTCTGAGATAGCACACATCTCTTTAATTTTCGTAAAATGACAATTCCAGAAAGTCCTTGGGCGTCATAATGTGTTTGCTCAAGAGAGAGAGAGAGAGAGGGAAGCAAACATCAGAATATCGCAACAGAAAGACATCAGCAAAGAGACAGGTGGAAGGAATGTGGAAAGATACGAGAATAGTGATAACCACAGCAAAGAGAAAAAATAGCATTTGTGGCAGGAAGTGAGATATCCAAACGCTGAATCAGCATGTTAGTAGGCCTGTTGCGGAGAGTAAAATTCTCAAGGTGTTTGCTGTGTCTTTTCAATCAGCGTAAACGATGTCAACGCCAGCACAATTTCAAGGCCCATCGGGTTTTGCAAATGCAATTCTAAGGTCAGAGGAGATCTTGTGTCCTTTCTGTAGAAATCTGCTTGGTCCCGGTGAGTGCTTTGTGAGGTGAATCAGTTCAGGTCTTGCAGGAACATCAGAGAACAAAGGGATGAGGGACCTTATAGGCACCTTTGGCCTGCTGTAGTGACTAGTGTATCACCGGCTATTTTATTGTGTAACAAATATATTGTAAGCGGCTCGAGAACTTTGGTTAGTACTCCCAAATAAATAACTAAGAATAGTAACGCGAAAGAAATATACAAATCCTTTTAATACTAAAATGCAACATTCAGCATAATGTAACACTAAAAAGAATGTCTCAATCTAGCTGTAATTTTTCATAAACAAGGTGTTACTGGACAACTGATTACAAATGAATCCAATATAGGTATGTACATTTTGATTGCAAATTGGACTGTGCATCCTATTCATATCAGCACGACCCAAGTATATCTTCACGCAAGTATGTATTGTTATAGGTTGCCCCCCTCCAAAACCCCCCCCAAGAAATTAATAAATGGTAGGATTTCATTATTTGGGATATGAATGAAAATGCAAGATGCAGAACTGCGCCAGACAAGGAATCCCTGGGCTGGGTTATACAAACCAGCCTGGTTGGACTAATGAAGAGCAAAGCTGTTAACATGACAAAAGGTGTTGATTGTCCATCTAAGAGGAATTCTTGGGCCTGGAGGAAGCCAGACAGAGGTTGCCAAGGTGATGGCGTGTGTGTGTGTGTGTGTGTGTGTGTGTGAGGTTGCAAGAAAAGAGTGTCTTTAGCAAGGTGTTCTGGGAACAAGAAGAAGAACAAGAAGGGAAAACAACTCCATCTTGGGCAGGCTGGCTGAAGGCCAGCTGGGTGAGGTGCCTTGGGCTCCAGTGCTGCACTGTTGTGGGGAACAAGCTCCTCTTGAGATGACCATGCTGTAAGATCTGGACTCCCTCTGTCTAAATGTGAATAAATCATATTTCTTAAATTTACAACAGCCTCTACTACATCTTCAATTCTCCAAAAAAGCACAGACCCTAGTTGAGGGCCAAGGCCCCTAGAAATATTGCCATAGGAAATTTAGAGTAGTGTACATGAGCACACTACTCATTCACACTAAACTACAGTTTGTTTTAAGCTATGGTTTAATATGACATGCAAACTCGGCCAATACCTGTGATATCATCAATCCCCAGAGCAGTTTTTCACTTAAAACATTTTTGTCCTTTGCTCTTTGTCCTGGGTTTATGCCAAGAGATTTTGGAAATAAATATTGAAAGCAAGCAATGTTATTTTGGAGGAAATATTTAATTTAGACCCTCAGATCTTCTTGTTAAAAGCAGTGCTTTTTTCCCCCAGGGGATAATCAAGGTACTATTTTGTTGTTAAAAACGTGGCACTTACTGTAACAACTTCATGGTGAGTAGTGGCTCCGATATTTCTAGAAGAAAAGCACTGGTGTATTAGAACAAGGAAGCAATGTTATTTTACATAATTGTGGCAGCAATACTGCCACATTAAATAAATTAAAGTTGGCATTATGGGACTAACAGAGTCTGTAATAATAATCGTTTTTGGAAATGAGTTGGGATTTTTCAAATGTTGTGGGAATAAAATAATACAGTAGTAAGAAATCATTTCCCACTTGTGTAGAAACTTTATTATGTTATTGGATTATAGGTTGAGAGTCAATTGTGTTTTTCTGATGTAACCGAGACTGCCATCCTAGACACACTTACCTATGAGCAAGTCCCATTGCACATAATAAAGGATTACTTTATTAATATTGTTTTAATAATAACCTTTATACAGTGTTGTTTTGGTTCTTTTGAGCATTCGTGTATATTAGATTGTGCATAATTCTGTTCTTTGGTTTCTTTTTCATTTATTAATAAGGCATTGATTTAACGCATGACTAAACTCACATATGGCACTTTAAAAAAAAGTAGACATCTCTCCTGAAAGTGGGGTGCAACAGCTCAAGCTAAACTATTGTTCAATTGACTGGAACATGCATCTGTCATTCAAAATTAAAACTCTGGGGAAAAGAGAGGCTTTCACTCACTATGGGACTCATTTTAAATATTACATCTGCCTTTATCCTTAATATTCTCACAATCCAGACATGCATCAAAGGGTATTATAACTGCTGTATAATCATGGGCATTCAGCCACATTTTTAAAATTTCAGTGGTATCTCGGGTTACAAATGCTTCAGGCTACATACGCTTCAGGTTACAGACTCCGCTAACCCAGAAATAGTACCTCGGGTTAAGAACTTTGCTTCAGGATGAGAACAGAAATCGTGCGGCGGCAGCAGCGGGAGGCCCCATTAGCTAAAGTGGTACCTCAGGTTAATAACAGTTTCAGGTTAAGAATGGACCTCCAGAACGAATTAAGTTCTTAGCCTGAGGTACCACTGTATGTCATATCTTAAATAAATAGGGAAGCAGCCACTCTTACAACCTTGCACGTCTAAAGTGACATGATGTCAGCATAGGCCAAAGCTTTATCAGTAGAAAGCCTATTGAATAATGTAATTGATCAAAGTGATCAATTACAGATTCAATTTCAGTTTCATGCCCAATTTACCATTACCCTTTGGGATTTTGTTTTTTATGTGAAATTGTTCACGGTGACAAAGAAATGTTTTTTCCAAGTAGAAAAAAAAGCTTCCTAAAACAAGCAAGGCATTAAAATGTTGAACAAATGGCAACCTTTGTCTTATTGCACTTCTTACACCAGTACAGAAAGGTTATAAAGAAGGATGATCTCAAACAATTTATTTATAAAATAAAAAAATTCCTTCCAGTAGCACCTTAGAAACCAACTAAGTTTGTTATTGGTATGAGCTTTCGTGTGCATGCACACTTCTTCAGATACCTAAATATCTAAAATTTATTTATATGGGTACTTGATACGACCATGTGATAAGGAAGGTCTTAGCTGCAGAAAATATAATATTCATGGGAAATTACAGTTGCTGACAAGCTGAATAGCAAATAGCTCAATTTCTTCTTTGTTACTTTGGACGCCTTGAGCCACCTGGCTTTTACCTCCCCATTTCAGCTGCCCTTTGTCATGTACTATTTTTGTGGTCTGATTGACTCAATAATCTTTCAAAAATTTATCCTCAAGAGAACTCAACATTAGCTGGTAATACTAAACACAAAAATGTAGTTATTAGTCTCCTTTGTTCCCTGTCAGATAAATGAGTCATGGCAAACAATCAACACAAAACCAGTCACAATATTATGGAATCTGAACCAGCAAACATATAATATTCAAAAATTCTAAATAGCCTTAGATATATATACAGTGATACCTCAGTTGTTGTTGTTTTTTTAAAAAAAATGGAATGCTTCACGAATTTGAGAGCCAGCGTGGTATAGTGGTTAAGAGCGGTAGTCTCGTAATCTGGGGAACCGGGTTCGCGTCTCCGCTCCTCCACATGCAGCTGCTGGGTGACCTTGGGTCAGTCACACTTCTCTGAAGTCTCTCAGCCCCACTCACCTCACAGAGTGTTTGTTGTGGGAGAGGAAGGGAAAGGAGAATGTTAGCCGCTTTGAGACTCCTTAAAGGGAGTGAAAGGCGGGATATCAAATCCAAACTCTTCTTCTTCATCATCCTTGTGCAGGGGCCATGCTAATCTTCTCTGTATCATTCCAATTTTAGTAAATGTGCTGCCGAAGTGAGCACGATACCTCCGTTTTTGAACGTAATCTGTTCCAGAAGACTGTTCAAGTTCTGAAATGTTCAAAAAACTAAAACTCAATATGGAAGCCTCAGTACAGAAAACATAATTTGGAAAACTCAATACGGAAGCTGCGTGGCATGTTTGACTTCTGAGATGTGTTCAAAAACCAAAGCATTTACTTCCAGGTTTACGGCGTTGGAAAACTGAAATGTTTGTCCATGGAGACGTTTGAAAACTGAGGTTCCACTGTACAGTATATGACTTCCTATTAGACATATTGGCTGGGCTCCAAAGGACCATGTTCCATGTACACACATGGATTTTTCTGCTCCTGTTCTGGTTTTAGTCTCTGTTCTGCTCCTGGTTTTAGTCTCTGTTCACACACACACACACACACACACACACACACACAGGGGGAGAAGTGTTCCGTGTACATTTTGCAGAAGCAAAAAGCCAAGCATTCTCTTATATGACCCAAAGCACAGATGGGGCCCCCTGAATCTCAGCCACTAACTGTGTAAAACCCATTAAATTCAGTCCCCAAACAGGGGGACAGTAAGCAAACTGAAACACACCTAGCCTTCAAAATTAGCATCGCGCTGAATTTTGTGGTGCAGTTCACCAACCCAAAAGTGCGCACAAAAATGAATTGCTTCATATCTAAAAGTATTTCTATGCCACCATATCATGAAGTATCAGGGCAGTGTACAAAATTAAAAACATTAAAGGGTGGGGGAGATAATTGTCAAGGTGACTAACTAACCAAAATCAAAATTAAACCACATAGGCCTGTCAGCATCAAAGATTCCCTGGAAATCAGAAAGAAGGCTGCCTGTTGAATTTTTGCTGAAATAGTATCCTACAGCATGGAGCCAGCAACACTAAATCCCCAGGTTCTAGCTGAGATCAGTCAGGCCTTTGGGTTGCCATATGTCCTCTTTTTCCAGGACATGTCCTCTTTTTCATGGGTAGAGATGTCATAGCGACCCATAGTTAAAAGTAGAAGTCTTCTTTTTTGCTCTTCAAAATATGGCAACCCTATCGGGACAACTGGTAACATTCCTCAAGCCCTGTCGGTAGAACATGGTTGATCTCGGGGTTGTGGGTTTGAGCCCCACGTTGGGCAAAAAGATTCCTGCATTGCAGGTGGTTGGACTAGATGACCCTCATGCACCCTTCCAACTCTATGATTCTATAATTCTATAATTATAGGCTACTGAGATCAGGGCAAGCCCAATACACACAATTTTTTAAAAGAAAATACAGTGGTACCTTGGGTTACAGACGCTTCGGGTTACAGATGCTTCAGGTTACAGACTCCGCTAACCCAGAAATAGTGTTTCAGGTTAAGAACTTTGCCTCAGGATGAGAACAGAAATCGTGCTCCATCGGCACAGCAGCAGCAGGAGGCCCCATTAGCTAAAGTGGTGCTTCAGGTTAAGAACAGACCTCCAGGACAAATTAAGTACTTAACCCTAGGTACCACTATATCACAAATTTGTGCAGAAATGGGGTGAGCAGAACTTAAGGTTAGAAAAATGAGAAACTTTCAGAACCTGAAGTTGACAGATTCATCCTTTTTTGAGGTCCAAAGGCTGTCTTTCTGTTTTAAAAAAATCTTTATTCTCCCACAGTTAAGTACTCCAAATGGCTAGAAAGGCCAGTGGCTGTTTCATGGGTATTCCAGGTGTGGCCACATGTGCCCCTGGGAGGGATGATGTGCCATCCTCTCAGGTACTTATATGTCATCGTTTGTCCCTGGGAAGATGGCACACTCCTCCCTCCCTCCCAGGGGCACTTTCAGCCACTTCTGGAAGCCTGGGTCACTGACCACTAGACTTCCTATTGGCTAAAATCTAGCCAGGCTACCAGAGGGTAAAACTACTAGTCATGATGGCTATATTACTTCCATTATCAAATCATTATGCCTCTGAAACTAGTTGCTGGAAATCACAAGCAGGAGAGGGCCATCACACTCATGTCCTGCTTTCCACAGAACATCTGGCTAGCTCACTATGAGAACAAAATGGTGGACCAGATAGGCCTTTGGTCTAATCCCAGCAGAGCTCTTCTTCTGGTCTTACACCTTTGTCATCTCCCATCGCTGACGCTGCTGCTCGTCATCCCAGGATATAAAGGATTAGCTCCAAACTTTTATACTGCCTGGAGTTCTTCCTGTGAAACCCTCATGAGCGTGATTCAGACTTTACAGCAGCATTCATAAGTGGTTATCAGGAGCTTACTCAACTAGATATGAAAGCTGATAAGAGCGTTGTCTTGCTAATCCCATCCTTAGACTGTGCAGCTACGCCACATTATCAGTTTGCAGATCTTTTCTGCTTCTCTTCCCACTCTGACGGTTTTTGCATAATGGAGCATCACATCTGGATATAGCTACTTGTCTTACCAGGGCTTTTTTTCAGCCGGAACTCAGGTCTGGCACCTCTCAGGTGGGCGCCATTGCCATTGCAAGAGAACAACATGGTGTATTCCAACACATCTTTCTCTAGAAAAATAGCACTGCCTATAATATTACGGTATTTTCCCCTCTATAAGACACACTTTTCCCCTCCTAAAAAGTAAGGGGAAATGTGTGTGCGTCTTATGGAGTGAATGCAGGCTGTGCAGCTATCGCTGAAGCCAGGAGAGCTTCCTGGCTTCAGGGATAGCCACGCGAAGCCTCTTCAGGGCAACGGGAGGAATGGTCCCCCTGCCCTGAAGCCAGATCCCTCTTGCTGTTCTGACTTCGCTTCGCTGGAGAGGCGCTGCGCAGCTTTCGCTCTCTGCGCAGCACCTCTTCAGCGAAACGGGAGGAGAAACGGAGCCCCTTCCATTTCTCCTGCTGCTTTGCCGGAGAGGTGCTGCACAGAGAGGGAGAGAATATATTTTTTCTTGTTCTCCTCCTCTAAAACTAGGTACATCTTATGGTTGTGTGCGTCTTATAGAGCGAAAAATACGGTCTATAATGCTGGTTAAAGATTTGTGTAGTTTGTTTGGAAGGGGTTAATGGAGACTATACAGAGATACCTCGGGTTAAGTACTTAAATCGTTCCGGAGGTCCGTTCTCAACCTGAAACTGTTCTTAACCTGAAGCACCACTTTAGCTAATGGGGCTTCCTACTGCCACCGCGCCGCCAGAGCACGATTTCTGCCCTCATCCTGAAGCAAAGTTCTTAACCCGAGGTATTATTTCTGGGTTAGTGGAGTCTGTAACCTGAAGCGTATGTAACCTGAAGTGTATGTAACCCGAGGTAGCACTGTAATAACTGTACTATCCATAAAAATAATATTTGGCTATAATTTGGCTGAACTCAAAGTAGCCAGTTTTCCCAACAAGGAAACAGAAAGCTGAAGATATACATGCAATCCTATAAACTGAGGCCTGAGCATTTTGGGGTTGAATGGGGCTTACTCCTGGCTAAGCATTGATAGGATTTCTATATACATCTTATCCTGGGCCAGCAATGGACTAAAGAAGGGTCAAGAAACCAACATCCAGTCTCACAAGATGCCTGTAATGAGTACCTGCAGCCCTCAGGGGCGGCGGACGACATCATTCTATTTCAGAATTGGAATAAGATTCAGCAGCCTTGGAAGTGTAAAGAGAAAGAAGGCACATTTTACGACATGTGGTAGACATGCAAAAAAAAAAACAACCCAAAGGTATATTGGGAAATGATTTATAATGAGTTGATAAAAAATGTTTAAAATTACATTTGTAAAAAAAAAACCCTGCAGCATTCTTACTAGGTATTTTAGGTCCAGAAATACTTAAGGATCAGAAGAGACTATTTATGTAAGCCACAACAGCTGCATGGATGCTACTTGCCCAAAGATGGAAGGAGGACAATCTACCTGCAAAGGAAGAATGGCAGATAAAGATGATGGACTATGTCAAATTGGCGAAAATGACTGAAAATCAGAGATCAAGAGGACAATAAATTTAACAAAGAATGGGGAAATTTTCTAAGTTACTTGAAAGAACACTGTAAACAATTGAAAACATTGGCAGGATTCTGAAAATGCAATGAAGCGAGAACTATGAAAAAAAAATGAGTTTTAAGAAAAAATGGAGAATTTTATACGATGTAATTTGATAAGAATATCTGGGGGAACCATGGAAAGGTGGAGGGAAGTTGCAGGATTCTGAGAATCCTATTTGTAAAATGATTGTGGTTTATGTATGATGATAAATATTAAAAACGAAAATGCATTAAAAAAATGTTGTTTTTTTAAAAAGGAATAAGATTCAACACCCAGTCCAGTCAGCTTCTGAGCCCTGAATGGTAGGTGAATGTCTTCACTTCAAGCATCAAAATGTCTTGTTATTATTGATAATAGTAAGAATAAGAATAAGAATAAGAATGTAGATATGTGTTTATAAAGACCTGTACGATCCCAAATAACATTTGGGAATATGGAGGCTGAATTGTCAGTGTGATGATTTTAACATTAAAAGAGAGATTTCACCATTGTTTGGGTTTTGGTTCAGATTCTGGAATGCAATGCATTCACTGGGCATACTTTACAGGTAACCAAGTGTAGTATGGATAAAGACAGGCATGGATGAAAAAGGAAACAAATGGATTAAGAGAGTCCAACTTCACAACTGAAATGGTAAATATGCCTCCATCACATCAAATGCACATCAAATGCTGATTTCCCCCTAGGTTTTAGGCACAGGAAGATAAAGGCCGCCTGTGGCAAAGCCTACAGGGACAAAATGTTCAAGTTAAAGAAGCCAACAGAAATAGAAAAAAGAGTAATATATCTCAGAGGAGAGCAGCAAAAGGCAAAAGGAAGGAAACAGCTGAATGGTTGAGATGACCCGACCACAAGTCCTGAAATTTGCCTTTTCCCTTAAGCTTGACCTGTAAAGAAGCTAATGGCATCAGCGGAGGTGCCGATTGCAGCTCCGTATTTTCTGGTTTGTTGTTTTTTCTCAAGCAGGAAGCATAATTATTCCTTGCTTTCCGAATGTTGAGAATGAGTAGAAGCAAACCAACTGACAGTGGCAAACGTCATCCTGCTGCGCCTGGTTGCAGACCCTCCAAGCGTCCCTGCTTTCCAAGGACAGTCCCGGAATCATGAAAGCCATTCCAGCTTCAGATTTGCGCCCAGAATATGTCTATTTCTCCTGTCAGCGCCTTGGCACCAAATTCCGGAAGGAGGATGAGCGGGGACTTGTCCTGAGCGGTGTTGGCGTCAGTGGTGGCTGCATGACCTCTACATGACCACCACTGCCAGCCTCTCATCCTTGGGCAGCTTGCCGTGGCTGCTGGAGAATGAGCAGGGGGGAGGAGAGATGGCCGCCATGAAAGCCCAGCCCCACATGACACATTGACTCCGAAGTGCAGGCAGAGGGCAGGAAGAAAGGGGGAGCAGAGTGCAAGGAGTCTTGATTTTTTTAAAAAAATAAAAATACTTTTTTGTGTCCCTGTCTAATCTTGCCCCTTTCTAAAATTTATCTGTTGATGTCAGGGACTGGACTGAGGAGGAATGGTGGGGACCCGCCCCCTTCCTGAACCTTCCCAGGAAAAGGAGGACAGTATAGATTTAGAACAGTGGTTTGCAGAAGGGCACAGTTCAGAGGCTGCAGAGGGGAGAAGCTAGGAAATATTGGGAGAGCAGCAGGAAGAGGAAGCACCAGGGGAGAGACAGCTGCCTGTCAAAGTGGTGTTGGCTCTTTGCAATAATCAACCTCTGCTCACTCAGAGTGATATTTACAGTTCTTTATTTACATATGTACAAACAGTGGCAGTTCCAAATCATGCATCTGAATCCGACGGGTCATATTCGGGGAGCATAGCTGTCAACCGTCCCTTATTTGGTGGAAAACTCCCTTCTCCCAGCGCCGTGTCCCGCTGCTGTCCCTTATTGATGATGTCCCTTAAATTTCCCGGGTTTCAAAGGAAGCAGCTCCTCTCCCTCCCTCCCTGCCAGCCAGGGAGGAGGGAGGTTCCAACTGTGTTGCTTGGCTGCGTTGCTCACCCAATAAGGAGGCTAAGAACTGGGGGGTGGAGCTAGCATGCCTTGTGCCGATCAAATCGGCCGCGTTGCCTGGGGACTCGCCTTTGCTCAGCACTTCCCAGTGGAGAGGTGACGGTGGTTTTCCTTGCTGCATTCCCTTTGCCGGGTTGCTGCACTGTGGGAACCACCGCTTGAGGCTTTGTTTGGCTGCTGGCTGGGCTTTCTGCCTTTGGCTTGGAGGGGCTCAGAAGTCGAACATACCTGTGCTTGGAAAATCCCTTATTCTGGCTGCTGATCCCTTATTTTCGAGGCTGCTGGTCCCTTATTTTCAAATCTGTATGTTGACAGCTATGTCGGGGAGTGATTTCCTTCGATTCCTTCTCCAACACAGCAGACGTGGAAATCTCACAAGACACCTTTGATCCCTGCGTTTTAACTCTCTCCTCGCCTGTGCAGAAGGCATCGCTTCCCCTTCTGTTCCTGAACTCCCTGGTTGGTGGCAGGGCTCTTCAGCATCGCAGAGCCCTGACACCACTTGACTGCTCTCCTCCTCCTCTGCTTCTTCCGTCATTTCCCTGTTTCCCCCTTCGGACTGTTCCTGCTCTGAATCTCCCCCTTCCCCCAACCCAAGGGCGTTCCCTGGCTGTCCTGTGACACTGACAGACTCGGTGTCTCTGGAAAGCATTCCTGACCCACCCTTCTCCCAGGAGAACAGAAAGCTCAGAGGCAGAAAGCACAGATCAGCCAGCGCACGGATGACGTAGAATAGGAGAGGCGGAGGGAGTGGGACTTTACTTGGAGCAACACCATTACCTGAGAGGCGGCAGCATCCGTCTCTTTGTGTGAATATTGAATAAAATACCATGGTAAGAACTTCTTGTTTTCCCATTTCTGGCTGCCAGCCATGAGGCAGTGGGGATCAGATTCCCTGAAGCCTGACAATTGGTGTGTTTTTCCTTTTCGTAAATATACCAAAGAATAAAATAAAATCGGGATTAAGGGGTTTTCTCAAGACTTTGGAGGGCGTGTGTGCTGATAAGAAATGGTCTGCAGGGGGGACAAAAACAGGGGGACACGAAGGGTCGCTTGCAGTGGGGAGAGAGAAATGCCCCTATTTTCATCTGAGGAATGTCAGAGGGGATGTGTTTGCAGTGAGAAGAATGTAAAGACTGGAGACCCCTCGAGATTTCTTCCTTGCAGAGGCCAATTTTCTGCACTTCCCAAAACACAACACCTCTGTGTTTAGGAGATCCAAACTGCCATCTCAAGCAAGTAATGAATGTTTTCGCTCATCTGGGTGTAACCAGTAGAAGTAGAGTAGGCTATCAGTGTGCCGCCCACTCTGCCCAAATAATAAGCTTGCTGATGGAGCCTGCGGGGATGCACAAGAAATCATCCTCTCAAATGAAGCTTCACACTAAATCTAATAATTTCACAGATGATGCAAGATCTTGGGTGGGTATACTTAGAATTGGCACCCTTGAATGCTCACAGCATTATTTTCCTCAATAATTTATAGGTAGGTATGGTAGGTGTGGAGAAAATCAGCTGGATTTACAAAGTTTGATCAACTGACTAGCTCCATAAAACCTCACTGGAGTAAGGCTTGTTTTTTTGCTAGGTGTGTATGCACACACAGGAACATTGTGCGTTGTAGTCTGTCTTCTCTCCAGACACCTCTGAAATCCTCACTCCCATTCACCCTGTTCAATCAGTTATGTTAATAAGTGTGAATGGTCTGGCATACTGGCAGACTGCAGCTATTGAGGATATGTGAACAGGCCAATAATAAACAGCAATAACCTCATGTTTCATTTAAATTATCATATCTGAATGGCTGGTACATGCCTTGTCCCTGCTAGATGTGACTGACAAGAACTAGATCACATCCGATAGTGAGTTGGTACCTCACATCTCCAGGTGAGCGTTCCGTCTTTAAAAAAGCTGAGGGGGGAGGCCAGATTCAAAATGGAGCTCTTTAGTGGCTACAGAGAAAACCTCCTTTTGGCCTAGCATGCTCAGGAAATCATGGCTTCATTTCCTCCTCCCTCCTGGCTCCTTCATTTTGAAAAGTCTATCATTCATCCATCTTTAGACAAAGGTCAGTTTTCTGCAACCAAGTATATGAAGAGTCACTAGCTCACCCAGCACTGTAGGTCAGGTGTATAAGGCACTTGTGCTGTTTTCATCCTTTTGGTGTTTCTTTTGAACTTCATTCCCTTTTGAAATGCCATGCAAACCGCTTTTCTTAAATAATACAGCTTTACATTTTTCATTGTTGCTGTTATACTTCTGTGCCAAGGTAGGGTCAATTCATCAGCAGCAGCTATGAACACACTACTTAATAATTTTTTTATTTACTGTTATTATTGGGCTCCATTTGGTTTGGGGCATATACAAAGTATCTCAGAAGCCTAATCAGGCTACTGAGATCAGGGTGAGCCCAAGACATTTTGCTGCCTGAGGTAAAAGACAAAAGGACACTCTCCTCCCATTTCCACCTACAGAAGCTGCCTAGACTTGCAGTTGAATCTTACTTCAACCTTGGCCATGAGGCAGGTTCTTCGACATGCAGCCCTGACCTCAACACCTTCTGACATGGGAATGTCCCAGACATTTCTACCAGTTTTAGGAAATTCTGCCCCGACGCTATTTCCCACAGACAAATCCCAAATATGTCTTGGAAATTCAGGACGTATGGCAGCCCTACCCTGGGTGTTGGCCAGAAAGACTCTTAAAGGTAAAGGGACCCCTGACCATTAGGTCCAGTCGTAACCGACTCTGGGGTTGCGGCTCTCATCTCGCTTTATTGGCCGAGGGAGCCGTGTACAGCTTCCGGGTCATGTGGCCAGCATGACTAAGCCGTTTCTGGAGAACCAGAGCTGCACACGGAAACACCGTTTACCTTCCCGCTGGAGCGGTACCTATTTATCTACTTGCACTTTGATGTGCTTTCGAACTGCTAGGTTGGCAGGAGCAGGGACTGAGCAACAGGAGCTCACCCTGTCGTGGGGATTCGAACCGCCAACCTTCTGATCGGCAAGTCCTAGGCTCTGTGGTTTAACCCACAGCGCTTTGCTGAATACCTTCCTGAATTCTAAGTATAGGCAGTTTATAGAATAGTTTAGGGCTGTCTGCAGAAGGTTATCTCGAGAACTCCTGAGCAGCCATAAAGTAAGTAATAAATGATTATCAAAAGCAGAGCTCCACACCTAACTGTGCAATCAAACAAGCACCCGAGACCAAAGGACTGGCCGAGCAGTAAAGTACAAAAGGGTGTGGAGTTCATGCAAGACAAAGTCATCATTTCTTGGAGGAGCTACTTATAGAAAGAGGAAAGGGTTTCTTTGGGAGTAAGCAAGTTTGTATAAATATATACCCTCAGAGTAAATCATAAACTGAAGAGGGAAGTTAAAGGATTTTTTTTCCTCACTGTTTGCGGAAAGGACAAACATTTGTCTAAAAACCAGACATTTCAGCTTTAGGCTAAAATTTGGCCCCAATTCGGTTGCTCATCGTGGTCACAAAGGCCAATTCCTAACAGGCATGTCAACAAAGTGAAGATTTCACATTCTACTCACCTGAACATCTGAGGAGTATGGTAATATTTGCCCAAAAGTGAGTCCCACCTGAGTCTGGTTTCGGGCTAGGTCATTTAGTCAACTGTGGTACAAAGTTGCTTGTGGGCTATACACTTCACTTCATTGGCCTCCCAAAGTGAATGTACTGAGTGAATGTACTGACTTTCACCAGGACACAATTTATGACTTCTCACATATAGATGTCAATATGTTTTAATCTTTTTTAAAAACTGTTTTAATTGTTATTAACTCTTTTTATGGATAACTTGAATGTTTTATTGTAAACTGCTTGGAAGACTTGTATAACAAGCTGCATGTAAATTTTGCTAAATAAATAAACACAGAAATTGACTTGCTGGATCAAGCCAAGATCCATTGAATCAGGCATTGTTTCTGGGTGGCCAAGCAAGCTGTGAAGGGAGGCTTCCAAGGATCAATACTGGCACCTGAGCTTTTGAAATTTGCTTATTATTTACTTATTTATTTCTTACATTTATATGCCCGCTTTTCCTCCAAGGAGCTCAAAGAAGTGTACATAGTTCTCCCCTCTGCATTTTATCCTTTAAACACCCTTTGAGGTAGGTTAAGGGCAGATCCACACCATAGATTTAAAGCGCATCCAAGGCACATGTCTGAAGCACATGACTTCCCCCAAAGAATCCTGGGAGTTGTAGTTTTCTTCTCAATTGCCAGCGCCCGTAACAAACCCCAGCATCTGTTGGGGGAAGTCTTGTGCTTTAAATGTGCACCGAGTGTGATTTAAGTCTGTGAGGTAACTCTGCCCTTAGAACACAGAATGGCAGAGGAGACATTTACCTAGGGCTGCTTAGGAGAGGGAAGACTCGAATGGGAAACTGTAGGGAGGGGGTGCCAAAATATTCCTAACTTGCCACATTTCTGCTCCAAATCTGCTTTATTCCCAGTGGGTTTCAAACATGTTTGAAGAGGCCCATATATGTTTGGAACCTTGCAGAGTAGAAAAGAGGCTGGAAGATGATTTGGACTGTGGAACTGGTGGTTGGAGAATACAGTCGTATCTCGGAAGTTGAACGGAATCCCTTCTGGAAGTCTGTTCGACTTCCAAAACATCTGGAAACCAAGGCACAGCTTCCAATTGGCTGCAAGATGCTCCTGCAGCCAATTGGAAGCCGGGGAACCCACGTTGGATGTTCTGGTTCCAAAGAATGTTCGCAAACCAGAACACTCACTTCCGGGTTTGAGGCGTTCAGAAGTCAAAGCGTTCGACTCACAAGTCGAGGTACGACTGTAGTTTAAATACCTTCTCCGCTTTGTGTTGCTTCTTTCTTCCAAATCTTCCTAAGTCATGGTTTGGCTTAGTGTTGTGCCTAAACCAGGGTTCATTGCTTGTTTCTCTCTAAACAAACCATGAGCTGTAACCAAGTTCAGTGTGTTTACTTCTTGTAGTTTGTTTGAGGGAGACAAACCATGAGCCCAGACCACGGCTTAGTTCCCAGAAGCATGGGGGAGCACTGTGTGTTCCCTTTTACACCATAGTCCCATTTAGCTACGGTCAAAAGTATTGTGTGAACCAGGCCGGCGGTTTATCCCCTACATTGTCAGAGCAGTGTGAGGATACCTTGGTGCGACGTCTTGGCTCTACAAGTAAAGTCTAAAATTGTTCTGGGAATGATTAGCGCTCCTAACACGAGGGTGGGGTATTCATTTTCCAAATGACGTAAGGACTTGGAATACCTGCCAGGAAGATTGTTAAAGAGCTAAAAGCCTAAGGTTGTTGTTGGCCTTCTCTTTTTCCTTGGCCAACTCTTCTATAACAGAAATCAGATGTGGCGGCAAAATATGCCAAATATTTACCTCTGTGTTATTGCTGATGAGGAGGTAGTGGAAAGTGCTGACATATTAAAGTGCTTAGGTTTCTCTGAGCACTTGCCAGATTGCAGGACAGACATCCAGGGAGATTGCCCCCCCCCCTTTAAAAAAAAAAGGCTTAAAAGATACAAAACCTCCCAAGCTGCAAAATACAAGGGTTACTAGGATGTTAAAGGCTTATAGCAACCCTCTCTGTTCCCCATTACCATTGAACCCTTCTAGGAATGACAATATAAAACCATGCCTGTGCTTATTCATTAATTAACTGTTCATTAATTGCAACAGAAAAACCTGGAATGAAACTCAGTCAAGGGTTTGAGTATTGCAGGGTGTTTTGTTTTGTTTTTGTTTTTTCCCTGGACAGGAAGATCTCATTTGCATCAGTTCCCTTTCCTTGTAGGTTTTCTAGCATTCCAACACATGTGGGTTTTGTGCATGTGTGTGTGTTTTAACTGTACAGCCCCTCTTTTGGCTGAAAAGCTCCTTCCCTGTAACCTTTTGGCCCCATCTGCAACTCCTTTGAACCTCAGGAGGTCTAAGAAACAGTGGCTGCCGCTGCTGCTTGCTGGACTGAAAAAAGTGGTCCGCTGTTACCTAAACCAATTCTCCTCCTCTGTTTGGCATCCTGTCCTTTTTTTAAGCTTGCTCTGGCTGAGCTTAAGCACCATCCCTGCCAAAGAGATCTGCTGGCAAAGAAGTCCACATTAGTAATGTGACTGGCTCTTTGCCTCCAGCAGCTGAGATCACTGATTTTTCCACTGGCTTGCTTGATGGGGGAGCTTTAAATTCTCAGACCCTCCCTCTTGCATTTTGATTTCTTTGCTAGAGGGTTTTATGACTGTACTGTTGAGTAAGATAATAAACATCTATGCTTCTCGTGGGGAATCCCAGCACCCCACACAATCACATTTCACCTTTATCTACTGATACTATAAAAGGATTGAAATTCACGGAGCATCTGTGTTCACGTTCCACCGCTAAATCTCCTGCTGTTTGGCTCCGACATCCGTTTGCGAGGATGATTACCTTGCTGCAATGTGTATTTATTGAATTAATAGTCTCTGAATTAATACTGTTATGGATGCTGGGAGATCCTCCTTTGTTCAAGTGATGGATGTTCCCTGGAACATGGCCTGGAATCTCTCGCTCCTGTCGCTGGAATGTGACACCCCTCAGAGCTAAGGGGAGAGAGCTAGCGCAGAGACAGCTTAGCAGTTTGAATTTGGAAAGGAGGCAGCGAGGGCCAGAGGGCCATGAGCTGGCTGAAGGTGAAATGCTTTGGCGTTTGGGGGCTCTCTCTGGGAGTCTGGTTTTGGATGAACATACTCGCTGCCTGCTGAGTTGCTATCCCATGTGCTCTGCCTGTGTGCATTTGTAAACAAAGCAATATTACAAAGGCACCGTAAATCTCCAGCAATCTCTCGTCCAAGCAAAACTAAACCCTGCACCATCGTCCCCACTTAAGGAGAGGGAAATCGCACAGTACTCAAATATTATCTAGTAAAGGTGTCTGTGGCGACACATTTTTCTTGAAAAAAAATTGTTTCCTTTTATCCGTTCAAGGCTCCCTTACCTTATGTAATGTATGAGTGCAGTAGGGGTGGAGTTCTGGTCCTTTATGGTGACTCAGAGTTTTTGAGGCCTGGAGTAGAATGAGTCAACAAGCAAGTGGTGGGTTGAGGAAGCTGCTAAGATACTTCAGCCCAGCGGAGGCTGTCAGGGAGGGAAAACATCTGTCAGGGTGCCTGTTTGTAATGTCAGGCTTGGGTCTCTTGGGAAGGATTTGAGCATTCTCCACCAGATGTTCCCGGGTCTATTATTTTGCTGGTTTATTTCTCTTTCCTCAGGTAGGCTGTGGCTAGTCACCAGACTTCTGCAAACAAGTGAAATCCTTCAGTTCCACATTCATGTAGATGGGCTGACACATGCACCATGATAACACGTTGATTATAAATCACAGCCATATCCGTCCGAAAGATGCCATTTCCACTCTGGGTGATCCTTTGGCCTGGGCTATTCCTGGTTTTAGAGGTGCAGCCAGCTTGGTAGCCCATGCATCCACTTCCTGCCAAGTCAGGTGTGCAGTGGTGTCAACAGGGTGGGGTAATAGGAACACCTGTCTTTGTGCACCTGGACAAGACTTCGATGTATTTGCATGAAATGCCGTGTCATGTACTGACAGTTATTAAAATCATGTGATATTTACTTAACCTGACCCGCAGGAGTCACTCTGTGGGCAATCCCTATTTTCTCTCTCTCTCTTTCTTTACTCATTTCATACCATCTCCCAGATTAGTGTGGTGATGCCCCCTGGGAATTTATTTAATATTTTTTGGGTTGCTATCCTACGTCTGTTCCGTATAGTTAAAGCTATAGTTTTCCCAGTAGTGATGTATGGAAGTGAGAGCTGGACCATAAAGAAGGCTGATCGCTGAAGAATTGATGCTTTTGAATTATGGTGCTGGAGGGGACTCTTGAGAGTCCCATGGACTGCAAGAAGATCAAACCTATCCATTCTTAAGGAAATTAGCCCTGAGTGCTCACTGGAAGGACAGATCCTGAAGCTGAGGCTCCAATACTTTGGCCACCTCATGAGAAGAGAAGACTCCCTGGAAAAGACCCTGATGTTGGGAAAGATTGAGGGCACAAGGAGAAGGGGATGACAGAGGACAAGATGGCTGGACAGTGTTCTCGAAGCTACCAGCATGAGTTTGACCAAACTGCGGGAGGCAGTGAAAGACAGGAGTGCCTGGCGTGCTCTGGTCCAGGGGGTCACAAAGAGTCGGACACGACTAAACAACTAAACAACAACAACAACAATCCTACCTCTGACAGAGTGTTGAAGGTGGCTTGCAAGATACCAACAGAAAAGAAAAATGGTTTTAAATCACAATAATTGTATTTCTCTGCTCTTGCAAGAAAATAGTAGGTGGTCATTGCAACTGCTCATTGCTCTACAAGACACACACACACATAACTGGGTGCTGAACTCTTCTCATTTGCTAAATGAGAGGTGCACACAGGTAGATTGAGATATAACTTTGGTAATAATAATAGGAAGAAGTTGAATATATTCCATCTTTTAACTGTTGAGCCTCTCTCTCTCTCCCTCATACTCACATTCTTCACAGATACCAAGTTGTGTTCTTATATTTTTGAAGCACTGCTACAATGTTGGAGCTGGGACACCATTGGGGAAGAATAGAGAACACACCTTTCCCCCTGAATTTTAGACCACATCGCTCAGATCCACATAGGTTTCTATCCCAGTTATTGGTTCTATACAGAGCAAAAGAATTAAAAGTGCCTACAGGTTAGGCGTGCACACCAATGGCACAAAGAAATAAATAAAAGGTGACTAATTGACCTGTGTTGACAATCTTCCTATGGTTATAAACTAACCACAAAAATGCTGTTAAAACACACCAGCTTGGCTCCAGATTGAGTCACGTTTAGAGCAGACCACTGAACTCAACAAGCGTTCCCATTTGTTTCCATGGTTCTCCTCCAAGTACGACTGTACGCTGGATCCAACCACCTGCTTTCTTTGCAAGTGGCTCCTGAATATTTAAAACCTTGCAGCTGAGATCTCTTTGCCCCGTCCACTGGAGACAGTGAGATGGCAACCCTACACATTTAAATCGCACCCACAACCATCTTAGTTTATCCCTCATAGAATTGCAGTTCCCAGCGCCCATAACAAACTACAGTTCCCCTGTGGGTGGGTGAGGATTTTTTGGTGGGGGGAGAGAGAAATGTGCTCTAAATGTAGGGTGTATAGGCAGAACCACACACAAGGGAGGCATGCATTTATGTGAGGTGTCCGTTTGTGCTTGATCCGGCTAGTGCAGAATGTTTTGGCATGATTCCAGATAGGAGGGAGACCCTGTCAGAAAAATAGCTACCAAACTTTTAGAAGACATCTAAAGGCAGCCCTGTTTAGGTAAGCTTTTAATGTTTAATAGGTTATTGTATTTTAGTGTTTTGTTGGAAGCCGCCCAGAGTGGCTGTGTGCACCCAGAGTGGGCACTCCCTGCCTATTGAGACCAGCCATGCGCCTTCACCGTGCTCTTTTCAGAAACTGCCACAATTTTTGTTTAGGCAAGCCTCCCCAGACATGTAGAATGTGGGCGTGTGTGTTTTGATCTGCTTTTTAACTCATCACTGTTTTTTTTCAATTTCGGGAAACATTTTTAAATAGTTGTGTTTAACTGGGGGGGTTTTACTGATAATTATCAGTAAATTATAATTTTATTGTTTTATTCTTTTGGTAAAGCACTTATATGCGTGGGTGGTGAAATGAATAAAAGTTCACCTAAAATCGTGTCCTTTTCATCAGAAAAACCAGACCCGGACCACAAGCTTACTCTTAGCAAAGTGTTACAGGATTAAACTTTTTTTTAAAGCTACAATAGAAAAGCCTCCCAATGGAATTAAGGTAAATTAAGCGGCAAGTCCACCCTCTTCTTTAGTGTAACACCACCCTGTCTGCTCCTTCACATTCAACAGTGTGTGTCTTTGGAAGACGGCTGTTTGTTAGCGAGACGGGAGCTACTTTCTAAAGAACAAAAGGCAAAAGTGTATTCTCTGCACACAAACCCCACGTCATGTGATAACGAATGGGCTTGCCTTCAAGCTGTCTGCCTACAGGAACCCGGGCAGTCCAGGAAGTTCAGAGTTATTTGACTTTTTAAAAATTGTGCAGAGCAGGTGCAGGCTGCAGATGGGAGGTTGGGATGTGAGATCCTGCCAAGTACACAACAGAACTCAATTGAAGGAAGCCAATGCTAAGACCATGGTCTGAACTGGATTATTTGAATATGGATGGCTAGGATTCCAGAGGAAAACTTGAAGAGTATTCCAGTGATTCTTTCATTTGGAATGGCTTTTAAAAAAAAAAACTATTGCAAAGACAACTACAACCACAATCCAGCATACGATGGATACACATGCTAGTCTCACTGAAATCCCATTGAAATCGTGACTCTTTGGGCTGCAGCTTATAACATGGCCAGATAAAACCAGCTAGGAAAGAATACAAGTGGGGAATCTGTGGAAACAAATTTATGGTAGAAGGAGGCGGAGAATAAGAATTTTCCTTAGGATACTTTCAGGCTGCCTCTAATTTCAAGTGGGATTCAATATGCAATTCAGGTTGTGAGGTTATAGTTGTTTGGAATACTTGAACAAATCTGCTTTCCAAAAAGACCAGACTTTTTGCAATAAGGAAATAAAACAGGAATATGCAGTGGAAAGTGTGGGGCAACACTTTGCTTTTCCACAGTGTTGTCTATTATTTAATAATAATAATAATAATAAATTACTTATACCCCACCCATCTGGGCGGGCCTCCCCAGCCACCCTGGGTGGCTCCCAACAGAATATTAAAAACATGATAAAACATCAAACATTAAAAACTTCCCT
The DNA here is from genome assembly GCF_027172205.1 of Podarcis raffonei. Classification (NCBI taxonomy): domain Eukaryota; kingdom Metazoa; phylum Chordata; class Lepidosauria; order Squamata; family Lacertidae; genus Podarcis; species Podarcis raffonei. The sequence continues at coordinate 26,122,115 of NC_070610.1, read as the reverse complement.
AAACAGGGCTGCCTTCAGATGTCTTCTAAAAGTCAGGTAGTTGTTTATTTCCTTGACATCTGATGGGAAGGCGTTCCACAGGGCAGGCACCACGACCGAAAAGGCCCTCTGCCTGCTTCCCTGTAGCCTCACTTTTCGCAGTGAGGGAACCACCAGAAGGCCCTCGACGCTGGACCTCAGTCTCCGGGCTGAACGATGGGGGTGGAGACGCTCCTTCAGATATACTTGGCTGTTTAGGGCTTTAAAGGTCAGCACCAACACTTATCTCCCTGCAAACAAATTAGAGTGAATCCTCATTAAATAGCCAAAGAAAAAGAGAAATTCACAAATTTGAATGGGTTGACGAATTACTCTTATGCCAAAGCAATTTTTCTGCACAACTTTTCCAGTTTCAATGATTATTTGGTTTCATGTTGTGAGCACTTACTATTGAACACCATATGTTGAGGCTATATGGGTAGTTCCCATATAGTTTGCTTGGTTTGGAGGAATGTTGATTATTGGTATAATTTTTGTTATCGTTATTATTATACATCCACCTTTCTACAGCAGTATTCATGTCGGGTTTCATCTATTCTTCTCTAGGGATCATTTTGCTCCTTGTTATCCAGCACCTGTAACATTAATAAGGAACAATAATTCCCCGCCTTCGCTCCCACGATTATCTATCCCATGCAAAACTGTACGGCAGATATTTCCCCTGTATATTCAGCCAAGGGCAGCACTGAAATAGAGTGAAGGAAGAACCAGGCAAAGCTTTCTCTTCCACCATGCAGAGAATCAACCCTCCATGTAACCACCAGACATGGGCTGGGAGGGGGGGGTTTAAAAAAAAAGGCTCCTGCACCTTTAAGAGTTGTGAAGAAGCATGGCAGCTACACCCGCTGTAACTCTTCTGCACAGTTGTTAAAGGCGCAGCGCTTGTCTTTTTCATCTGGCAGTCGCCATCGTAATAAGGTAAAGGTAAAGGGACCCCTGATCATCAGGTCCAGTCGTGAACGACTCTGGGGTTGCGGCGCTCATCTCGCTTTATTGGCCAAGAGAACCGGCGTACAGCTTCCAGGTCATGTGGCCAGCATAACTAAGCCACTTCTGGCGAACCAGAGCAGCGCACAGAAACGCCATTTACCTTCCCGCTGGAGCGGTACCTATTTATCTACTTGCACTTTGACGTGCTTTCGAACTGCTAGGTTGGCAGGAGCAGGGACCGAGCAACGGGAGCTCACCCCGTCACGGGGATTCGAACCGCCGACCTTCTGATCGGCAAGCCCTAGGCTCTGTGGTTTAACCCACAGCGCCACCCGCGTCCCTATCAACATACATGTAATAAATAAATACAGCTTATACCTAGAACAAACATAGTTGGTCTCTAAGGTGCTACTGGACTATTTTTTAATTTTTTATTTCAAATGCGTCAGACCAACACAGCTACCTACCTGTTCCCAGAGGCATGATAGTGTTCTTTTCACAGGCAGCCACGGAACGAAGAATGCTGGCAACAGCAAGTACTGTGGAAGGATAAAAAAGGTAAGCACCCCAAATCACACTTCATTCCTTCTCCCCATTTCCAGATTCATCTGAAATGGATCATTTTGCTTTTTGATGAGTTTCTGCTTTCATTTGGCTAGCATGCCAACCTTTTGTCTGGATTCTGTCCAATACATGGAGTTAGGTCATTCCCCAAAGTCTATTTGGCCTGCCTTTTAATGGACAAAAATAAATTGGTGACGATGGAGACAATTTGGCCTTCTTTTAATTTTGCCGAGCTTTTGTGGTGTTCGTCTTATTTGTGTGTGTGGTTTTTAAATGTGTTGTGCTTTCCTCACTTATCTCACAGTACAGAGCAGGGAAAATGTCCTCGTAATCTATAAATTGATACACATTGTGAAATCGAGCCCAGACTTCAGCCATTGAAAGGCTGAGACAACTGAAGGTTTATATATAATCATTGAGGCATCTCTTTTGATATAGCATTTTTGAAGGCGGGGGTCTAGTCTAGGCATGAATTATCACACTTCACCCTTGCATGCATTTAAACTCATTACGCTATATCTATGCCATCTAGTAAATACATAGGCAAATCTACATCTTTGCAGATTAAGGTTTCTCTTGCCAAAGGATACTGTCATTTTAAATCCCATTCACTTTCTCAGTGCATTTTGAGAACTGGGCTGTTACTCTGTAATGAATATTTACAGAGAGAGGGCGGGTTTCTATAGTGCTTAAGCTGCATCAGTGTCTGGAAGATTTTTAAATTGCCCCTCCCAAAAAAAAATCAATGTTGGGAAGCTTTAAATTATATCAGTCACACCCAAACAATATGATAATTACACCAATGTCATTTAGATATTAAAAATTCAAAACTGTGTCACTTTGAATTACAATTGCAAGCAAACCAACGCAATGTCCTATATGCTTTTACAATGATGTGAAAAAGCAGGTGGATAGCACATCTACTATCTCTGAAAATTAGGCCTGCCGATGGTTAAAATTAATAATTTTATTAATTTGAAAGGCTTCCATACAGCTTTTCAGGCAAGTCTGCCTTTCAAAGCAGTTTACAGTCAAATGAATGAATAAATAACAATTAAAAAAACCCTGGGGTGCCTCAGGGTTCCGTCCTCTCCCCCATGCTTTTTAATATCTATATGAAGCCACTGGGAGAGATCATCAGGGGGTTTGGGCTGGGTGTTCATCAGTATGCAGATGACACCCAGCTCTACCTCTCCTTTAAATCAGAACCAGTGAAGGCGGTGAAGGTCCTGTGTGAGTGCCTGGAGGCTGTTGGAGGATGGATGGCGGCTAACAGATTGAGGTTGAATCCTGACAAGACAGAAGTACTGTTTTTGGGGGACAGGGGGCGGGCGGGTGTGGGGGATACCCTGGTCCTGAATGGGGTAACTGTGCCCCTGAAGGACCAGGTGCGCAGCCTGGGAGTCATTTTGGACTCACAGCTGTCCATGGAGGCACAGGTTAATTCAGTGTCCAGGGCAGCTGCCTACCAGCTCCACCTGGTATGCAGGCTAAGACCCTACCTGCCCGCAGACTGTCTTGCCAGAGTGGTGCATGCTCTAGTTATCTCCCGCTTGGACTACTGCAACGCGCTCTACATGGGGCTACCTTTGAAGGTGACCCGGAAACTGCAATTAATCAAGAATGCGGCAGCTAGACTGGTGACTGGGAGTGGCCGCCGGGACCACATAACACCGGTTCTGAGAGATCTGCATTGACTCCCAGTATGTTTCCGAGCACAATTCAAAGTGTTGGTGCTGACCTTTAAAGCCCTAAACGGTCTCGGTCCTGTATACCTGAAGGAGCGTCTCCACCCCCATCGTTCAGCCCAGACACTGAGATCCAGCGCCGAGGGCCTTCTGGCGGTTCCCTCATTGCAAGAAGTAAGGTTACAGGGAACCAGGCAGAGGGCCTTCTCGGTAGTGGCGCCTGCCCTGTGGAACGCCCTCCCAGCAGATGTCAAAGCAATAAACAACTATTTTACTTTTAAAAGACAACTGAAGGCAGCCCTCTTTAGGGAAGTTTTTAATGTTTGATGCTGTACTGTTTTTAATATTCAGTTGGAAGCCGCCCAGAGTGGCTGGGGAAACCCAGCCAGATGGGTGGGGTATAAATAATAAATTATTATTATTATTATATTATTATTATTATTATTAAAAACGTAAACACTTAAATTGCATCAAAATGAGTAATACCTTCATAAGAACAGCCCATTTAAAACTGCAGCCCGTCATCCTGGATCCCAAATTAACTTCCAAAGGCCACAGCAAAGAAACGAACCTTTAAGACCAATTTAAAAGAGACCAGAGATGGGGCTTGCCTGATATCTCTCAAAATGGTGTTCCATTATAGGGTGGTCACAGCAGAAAAGGCCTATTCTGTGTGCTTACCAATAATGATTTTTTTTTTATGCCATACTATTCCACTAAAAGTACCTAGACAGGCATATCTCTGAATCGTTCTGCCTGGACACTGAGGTCCAGCGCCAAGGGCCTTCTGGCGGTTCCCTCGCTGCGAGAAGCCAAGTTACAGGGAACCAGGCAGAGGGCCTTCTCGGTAGTGGCACCCGCCCTGTGGAATTCCCTCCCACCATATGTCAAAGAGAAAAATAACTACCAAACTTTTAGAAGACATCTGAAGGCAGCCCTGTTTAGGGAAGCTTTTAATGTTTAATAGGTTATTGTATTTTAGTGTTTTGTTGGAAGCTGCCCAGAGTGGCTGGGGAAACCCAGCCAGATAGGCGGGGTATAAATAAATAAATAAATAAATAAATAAATAAATAAATAAATTATTATTATTATTATTATTATTATTATTATCATCATCATCATCATCATCATCATAGCACCACATGATATAATCAATAGAAATGCAAGTACAACAGTTTCTAAAAGCAATAACAAACAACATTTACGGCATTGGTGACCCCTATTATGCCCCCCCCCCTTTTAAAAAGGACATTTCTTCTGTCTCTGCAAACCTCGCCGTTCCCCTGAACATGCTCTTGTTTGTCAGTAACGCCATTTTGGCTACCCAGCCTCTGAGTATTACCGAAATAAAAATAAAGCAAAAACCTCAAGAGAAGCGAAAGTTATACATTAAAACCGGAAATGATCAAATTAACACATTAAAAAGCCTACTGAAATAACTGTGCCTTCCACTTCTGGTGAAAGATGTACAAAGAGAGAACAAGGGAAATTTCATTTGGGAGAGCATTCCAGAATCTCAACACCACCACAACAGATTGATCTTAATTTCTAGGTAGGCCTATGTGGAAGCAAGCAAGAAATAGGTGCTAGTCATTGCTGCAAATATTAGTATTTAAACCCTGCTTTTTAAAAAAACAAGAAACAAAACAGACTATCGTTATGCACATTTCCAGGTCCATATGCAAGGTATTCTCATTTGCCTGACCAGCCCCCATATGGCACAATCCACTGTAAACATTTTATGCTGTGGAGTGCAAGTGGCCCTTGGGAATGAACAGGAGTCACATGATGCTTCTGGACATCTCAAATACCTTTAAAGTGGTAGATTTTAATGTCAAGATAATGTAGGTATATGGTGAAGCATAAATAAAAGGGCACTACCATCACTGGAAAAACAGTGAGCCCTTTACTACTACTGTGTCATGTGGTGAATGTAGTACAGTGGTACCTCGGGTTACATATGCTTCAGGTTACATACGCTTCAGGTTACAGATTCCGCTAACCCAGAAATAGTGCTTCAGGTTAAGAACTTTGCTTCAGGATGAGAACAGAAATTGTGCTCCAGTGGCGCGGCAGCAGCAGGAGGCCCCATTAGCTAAAGTGGTGCTTCAGGTTAAGAACAGTTTCAGGTTAAGTACGGACCTCCGGAACGAATTAAGTACTTAACCTGAGATACCACTGTATCTCGGAGTAGTCTGGGAAATCCCAGTCCGAAACCTTTTAATGTGAACCTGCCCTCTTGATCCATAAAACTGAGTACTAGACAATGTCCCCAAACCTCAAGTTGCCTTGAGCCCCATTGAGGACTAGGCTGAGTCTGGCTGCTTCCAGATTAGACCCTGTGCTTTTAGAACTCAGATAATCCAAAGAGATCTTCTGTCATAATAATGTTACTTTTTTATTATGATATTTTTGAATTAGACCCGATTGTGTGTGACCTTTGCTGTCTGTTTTGTTGTTTCTTCAGCTTGTAATCTGCCTTGTGTATCGTAAGATAGAAAGGCGGTATACAAATTAAAAGTGAAATGAATTTAAAAAATTGAAATGTTTCACAGGTTGTATTTAGGACAAGGCTGTGGTTGCTCACTTGGGACTCCCCTCCCATGCATATGCAATTGCATTTAAGCATTATATTCCCACAAACCTTCCAAGGGTGTGCTGCTCTACTTCAAAAGTAATATGTGAAGTGGTTAGACCCTTTCCTGTCATTTTTAAGATGCAGGGCAGTGTTTTCCTTCTCACTGGAACAGTCGCACAAAGAGTAAACTCTCTGCCAGACTGAACAGGTGTTGCAATTCCAGCTGAAGCCAGTGGAAAAAGACCGAAACAATATGACTTTTCAATCGTCACCAATGCCTGTTTATTTTACACCAAAGGTATTATTAGGACACGAGTCCCATTAAAATCAGGAGGGATTATTCCTGGGTGAGCTCACACAAGCAACTCACAAGAGGTGCAGCCAGAAGATTTCTCCCCATTAAGTAACCCCAGGTAGAGACGTGGTGGGAGACCCAGTTATGAGATTATTGCCTGCCAAAGCAGTGCTACACTTTCACAGGGCAGCCTAAAACACCTTGCTGCCAGAAGCAAAGGATAGGATGACTCCTCCCCAATTTTTCCAAGCTGGCAACTGAATTCTGCTTCAAAATGGGATGGTGTTTTCCACTGCAGCTGAGGGCAGCCAGGCTTGTTTACAAGGCAGGCCAGGCAGGGAAAACAGTGATCGCTTGCTGGTTTTGCTGTCCACAATTTTGACTGTGTCATCTACTCATTTAAGCTTTACAATAATCTGATGGTGGCTTTTAAGGGCCCTATGCAAAAGCAGGCAAATCCAGGAGACTCCATTTCAATTCCAGTTGTTGTGAGATTCCAGGGGTTCCAGGCGTTTACCCAAGGTTCATGGGAATGAGGCACAGCGGAGACTGTGGTACCATTATGATATGTGGTTTATTTGCCCATATGTACAACCTGAGCCTACAATGAATGGGCTCACAGCATTAACACCCCCTAGAGGCTCTTGTTTCTCCCATAGAAACAGCCTTGGAATCAAACATTGCCCTGACTATCTCTCCAGATTGCTGCTTTGCTTTGAGGTCACATCACTTTCATTTCCAAACTGTGGCTTTTTTCTGCTGAGGGAGGGAGCCTGCACCCCTTTGCCGCCTTAGAAACTGGAGGGTTCTTGCACCCAGCTTAACACCCCAAACTCATAGTGCAGGAAATGGATCTGACTTTTAGCTAGTTTTCTTGGAATAGCAAAATGTCTCTTTGCTCTCTCTTTCTGTCTGGAAAAGAGTGACCTGGGGTGTGAGGAGGAAAGCAAAGACAGCGGTTGGTTCCGTGGCACTCTCTCAAAATTACAAATGTTCCCACAAACACAAAATGGTTGGTGACCCCTATTATGTCCCCCCCTTTTTTAAAAAAGGACATTTCTTCTGTCTCTGCAAACCTCGCCGTTCCCCTGAACATGCTCTTGTTTGTCAGTAACGCCATTTTGGCTACCCAGCCTCTGAGTTCTATATATTCTGAACAATGCATCTTTACAACAATAGACTAGCAAGACCAACAACCTCGCTTCAGTTGTTTTTCAGGTCCAGGGCAATGGTATTATTACATAGCATCTCTGTAGCACTTTTTGGTGTACGAAATGTTTTATAATTCACATTTATTACCTCAGAGGCTGTTTAGAGGGAAAGATACTGGCTTGCCCAAGGCCATTCAAGCAAGCTCTGAATATCAGCAGTGATTTGAAGTTGGTCTCTCAGAACAAGACCCAGATTTCTCTCTACTCTCTTACAATGGCCCTGTTTATTTCAAAACTCTGGATGGTTTTCCTCTTTGCTGAATCTGTAAATAAGTAATTATTTAGTTTACTTATTAAAGTGATACCACACCCTAACTAGGATGAGAAACCAGCTTTACAGGACAATCCCCTTCTCGCATTTCAAATACCTATAGTGTCGCTACCCACTTTCGCATATCTTAATGCACAAAACATTATCAGTGTGTCATTCTTAAGGTAGAGATGTTTAAGGTCAGGTAGCGAGGCAGTATCGGTGTTACTCCAGTATCAGTCTTATTCCACCAGGGGTGTGTGCCACAGTGGTCCACACACTGCTAGCCTCGAGACGTGGTTACTGTAACACAATTTACGCGGGGTTGCCCTTGTATTTGATCTGGAAGTCGTGCAGAATGCAGCAGCCAGACTGCATACACTAACAGGGAACTGGCAACATGTTGTCGCTTTTCTGAGAGAGGTGCGCTGGTTATCAATTTGCTACCTGGCCAGGTCGAAGGGTCTTCTGGTAAGCCACAAAGCCCTATGCCACCTGGCCCGGTGCCACCTTAAACAAGGGCCTCATTAAATCCAGCTACATCGTTGCACTTCTCAATAAAAAGGAGCTGAGATTTGGGGTATGCAAGAGGGGCCACCAGCAGCGGGCAGTGGTGGGGCAGCGCAGATGGGGACACTCTGACTGATGCAGCTCCACCTGGTACGCAGGCTAAGACCCTACCTGCCCGCAGACTGTCTTGCCAGAGTGGTGCATGCTCTAGTTATCTCCCGCTTGGACTACTGCAACGCGCTGTACGTGGGGCTACCTTTGAAGGTGACCCGGAAACTGCAATTAATCCAGAATGCGGCAGCTAGACTGGTGACTGGGAGTGGCCGCCGGGACCACATAACACCGGTTCTGAGAGATCTGCATTGGCTCCCAGTACGTTTCCGAGCACAATTCAAAGTATTGGTGCTGACCTTTAAAGCCCTAAACGGCCTCGGTCCTATATACTAGAAGGAGCGTCTCCACCCCCATCGTTCAGCCCGGACACTGAGATCCAGCGCTGAGGGCCTTCTGGCGGTTCCCTCATAGCGAGAAGTGAGGTTACAGGGAACCAGACAGAGGGCCTTTTCGGTAGTGGTGCCCACCCTGTGGAACACCCTCCCTTCAGATGTGAAGGAAATAAGCAGCTATCCTACCTTTAAAAGACATCTGAAGGCAGCCCTGTTCAGGGAAGTTTTTAATATTTAACGCTGTACTGGTTTTAACACTTGATTGAGAGCCACCCAGAGTGGCTGTGGAAACTCAGCCAGATGGGCAGGGTATAAATAATAAATTATTATTATTATTATTATTATTATTATTATTATTATTATTATTATCATTATTATTATTATTATTATTATTATTATTATTATTATTATTCACCCCCAGCACACCAAGCTCCATACTTCTCCAGTGCCAGGCAGAAGAGGTGCAAGCAACTGCCACCCATAGCTGTCAACATTTCCCTTTTTTAAAGGGAAATTCCCTTATTCCGAATAGGATTCCTCACAAGAAAAGGGAAAAGTTGACAGCTATGCGTGCCACCACAGAGGGAGCAGGAGACAAAGGGGCTCTCTGCACCTCTCTGGCAGTAGTGGCTGTTTAATGGTGACTCTTCCACTCCCTCCAACCAGGCCCGGCTCCCTTGCACACCAGAGCCCAGAGGAGAGATGTGCTGTCGCTGCCCCTCCTTGTCTGCACTGCTTCCTGGGGGCACCCATGTCCTGGACCCCAGGTTTAAAAGGTAAGTGAGGTCCAGGTTCAATTCTATGCCTGGCACATCCAATTGAAAAATCCTGAGTGGCAGGATCAAGACCCTGCCAATTCTACTGCCAATTTGAGTAGAAAATGTTGGGCTGTACGAGCCAATGGTCTGATTGGGTATGAAGCTACATCACACGTCCCTTTATCAACATAAAAAAAAAGGTTAAGGTAAAGGACCCCTGACAGTTAAGTCCAGTCGCAGACGACTCTGGGGTTGCGGTGCTTATCTTGCTTTACGAGGGAGCCAGCGTTTGTCCGCAAACTGTCCGCAGACAGTTTTTCCGGGTCATGTGGTCAGCATGACTAAGCCGCTTCTGGCACAACAGAACACCAAAACCAGAGCAGCGCACAGAAATGCCGTTTACCTTCCCGCCAGAGTGGTACCTATTTATCTACTTGCACTTTTGGCGTGCTTCCGGACTGCTAGGTTGGCAGGAGCTGGGACCGAGCAACAGGAGCTCACCCCGTCGCGGGGATTCGAACTGCCAACCTTCTGATCGACAAACCCAAAAGGCTCAGTGGTTTAGACCACAGCGCCACCCGTGTCCCTATCAACATACATGTAATAAATAAATAAATACAGAGAAAAGTGACTTCCTGTGTCTTCTACCCTGGTTTATTACACTATGGTTCCACATAAGGAAAAGGCAGATTATATGAGTCAATAGTTAACTTTTTATTAGCTTCAAATTATTCTAAGGAATTATTTACACAGTTACTGTTGGGCTGTGATCCAGAAACTTCAAAGCTGGGTGTAATGCTGCAGCTTCCTGGTTCTTTGCTATGCATGTGGGAGTCCTGTATAGATGCACAGAGAATGCACATGCAGAGCATTTCCCACCATGGAAGAGAACAAGATGTCCTGCTCATCTTGAGCTTTGGAGCAGGCAATTCAAGCTGAATTTCGTTTTTCTTCACTGTTTATCTTCATACTTTGTGAACGACAGCTAAATTCAGTGCAAACGGAAACAATTCAAAAAGGTGATTCGCAAGTATTAAACGAAGAATTGCATTTTCTAAAAGGATTAAGAAAGAAGATGAAAGAAAAATGCATCACACCACAGCAATCCACTTGAACTTAATGAGCTGTATTCAACATAGCGCTGAGGATAACATTCCATCAGCACATGGATCTCTCCTTTCCCAATAAAACATTATCTCCCTCTCCTCCCACCGTGTGCCCCTTAAATCTTTTCTGGATGGTTCCCCTCACTGCTCCAGAGCAGATTTGGGGGTAAGATTGGGGTGGAATGACCGCTCCCTGCATAAAACGGGGGGCGCCCTTTGTGTGGATGCGCACAGCCCCTGGATCTGGAGCGGCTCCATCTGGATAGGCTTGGCTTCGCCTTCCTTCAGGTGGGATACCTGGAGGTCTCCGCCTACCTCAGTCAACTGTCCAATCCCACCTGGGGGAAGCGTTGCCAAGGAGACCAGGCCAGGTAGGGGGAGGGATTACCTGCCCACACAATAGAGGGAGGATCTTACCTCGGAATCCTCACTTGGCTCCAGAGCTTCTCCTACCCTACCCACCCTCAGTTAATGTCTTATTTTACAGGTTAACTTTTCTTCACAGGTTTTGCAGGTTAATTTTTCTTCACAGGTATGCGGGCGCTGCTACGTCAAGGTCGCTGTTAAAGGGCAGGAAAGGAATTTCCCTGCATTGGCAGGTTTCGCCTTTCCCGTAGCAAAACGTCACAACTTTGGCAGTATCAGGCCTTGGGCGGAATCCTTTTGTCCATCTTCCTCTTTGCAGCGGCGATACTAGGGTTCCCCATTAAAGGGGTTTCTGAAGGGAGGCTTTGACCGTACGCCGAAAGGTCATTGCTCTCCCCTGCGGCGGCGGCGTAACGGGGGCGGCTATCTCTGCTTGAACATATGTCCTCCAAAGCCGGCCCATCCCCACACAAACACTGGATAACCCTGATGCTCCCTAGGTCCCCGGCTGGGGACTGGGGAGGGAGAACGCCCAATGCCTGAGCCAAGGTCTACCCACATTTGAAATTTAATAAAGTTGTGGCCAATTTAATCCCATAGCACATTGTCTTGAGTCGTTATTCCACATGGCGGGGGGGCTGCTCGGGATCTGGGGGACTCCGCTGTCCACACAAAAGGAGGGATCTTGTTGCACTAGCACTAATCCTTTGTGCTAATCCTTGCACTATTGCAAATATCAAATGCTGCCTAAACTAAATGTCATAGTGAATGTCCAAAATTTGCCATGAAGCCTGACCCAGTCACTGACACACACACACACACACACACACACACACACTGCTTTTTTCAGGTAGCATTCTAGGCAATTTTTAAAAAATAACTTTTTATTGGGTTTTATAAACAAGGACCATAGGAATAATAAATAATACAAATAAATAGACCAAGGCTTGCCATGTCATTTGTATACCACTAAAATAGCACAATCAATCTGCAGTAATATCTACAACACATGGTTCATGATCAGTGGCCAGTGTATAACTTCTGGGTTCGTGCATTGGTTTAAACAAAAGCAAAAACAAAGGGGAAACAGGATAGAACCCAGGTAGCATTCAACACCGCAGAGCTAAATGCCTCACCAGGAGCCCTTGTGATTGTGCTTAGATTAAGTATGAGTAATAGTCGTTTTCCTCTTATGTTACCAATGAAACAGTATAAAGTGTTGGGTATACTGATGCACGTGGGAGGTTGGTTCAAAGATAACAATTTAAATTTAGATCGACCGAACTGAGCCAAATGCTGTTGGAGAGGATTTTTTTTTCTGGAATATTGGCATATGTTATGAAATTAAACCACACCAGGATAAAGCCATCTTTCCTGATTTGTCGCATGTATCAACCATAGTTTATTTGTTAAGCTTTCAAGGAGGGTTGTTTCCCAAATTGTTTTGTACCAATTATCTATCACTGTGCCAGAAATGTCTTTCCGGTGTCTGGTTATGTTATGTTTCACTACTTGTAACAAATGGCTTCTTAATTCTTTATTATGTAAATCCTGATTTTTTTGTACTGAAATATATTTGATATAGCTAATTGTTGTTGTTGTGTAATTTTATTAATTTACTGGAATATCGAATTCCAGAAAGGCTGGGTTTTTGTACATTCCCACCACATGTGGAGATATCTACCGGAAACGTGATGAGGTGCTAGGATGGATCGTTGCCAGTTTCCTAGAGATTTAGTACCACCTATATGAGAGTTTTAGGGTTAACTCTCTATTGCTTGCCGAAATAGACTTAAAGAGGGTTTTTTGTCTCAAGTCTATTCCATTGATCTGTGTCAAGTTCATAGCCAAAATCACATTAGCATTCTAGGCAACTGAAACAAAATGAAAATTCTGAGGACCAGGCAATGGAAGGTACACATTGAGTTCCAAGCCTGGGGTGTCATCCATGGCGGTAAGTCTTTTGAATGCCAGGCACATGCAGAACCGTATGATCACTGATTTTTAGCACACCACCATATGAGCGCTTGAAAAGTTGTTGTGCCAAAATAAGTCAAGGTTATGAGCCACTGGCCTTCATAAATCTACCTCTGTGGTGCCTGGGACTCAACACACACAGCAGGTAACTAACTTGGGAGGTGTCATCCCATCAGTAGCAACAGTGATGACTTTGGTATTCATCAGATGAGGCAGTTTTCTAAAAAGATTTCTTTATAAGGAGGACTCAAATCCACACTTGTTTATACTAGTGCAAATCTGCTGTAATTCCAGTTATATGCATGAAATTACCATCAAAATATGGAATGAGTGCTTCAAGGGAGAAACTCCTGTTGCATTCAGCAGGAGCATCTGACACATTTCTTGGTAGCTTTGCATGACTTGATAATCCTGTCCTCAGTTTCACTTGTTTTGTGCAACCAGTGGGAGGTGACCTGCATAGAGGAAGACAGAACCATAGCTATAATTAGTGGCATTAATTTTATTGTACCTTATATCTGAGCATAGCTATGTAGCAACAGCACAGCATTATCAATGCAACACCCTAACGAGATGTGTTCTTTGGGCACTGAATGAGAAGGTTGATTAGAAATAATAATAAATAACTATTTATAGCTGTATGACATAAAATCATGCTTTGTTTTAAGAGTGACATATTTCAATAATGCCAGTTGATCGTATGATATATAATCTCTCAGCAGACATCCTTTGTTACAATCATTTTTTACGGCGGTGCCAGTGCATAGGTGCAATATTTTTCAAGACTGAGAGTCAGATTTTGCAGGGCTCTGATACCTGCAGAATGGTTTGGTGAACCGAGATAAAATATGCATTGAAAACGTTTGTAGTTTTGAGTTAAAATGTTTTGTAATGACAATATAAGGAACTGATTTACATTTAACAAGGGGAAATATAAAAATAAGATAGAAGGTAAAAAAGTGGTTATAGAAATGCTAAGATTAAAGTAAATATACAGTGGTACCTCGGGGTTACATACACTTCAGGTTACAGACTCTGCTAACCCAGAAATAGTGCTTCAGGTTAAGAACTTTGCTTCAGGATGAGAACAGAAATTGTGCTCCGGTGGCGTGGCAGCAGCAGGAGGCCCCATTAGCTAAAGTGGTGCTTCAGGTTAAGAACAGTTTCAGATTAAGAATGGACCTCCGGAACGAATTAAGTACTTAACCCGAGGTACCACTGTATATGGAAGTCAGGAAGAGGGGTGGGAGGAGGTTGATGCTCTTTTAAGAGCAAGGTTTGATTTTATTGATGTGTGTATGTATGGATATTGTGATTACAAAAATTGAAAATGTAAGAAAAATTATTAAAATAAAAAAGAATGTTTAAGACAGAACATATATACACACATAAAGCCCCATGAATTGGTCTGCAAATAAAGCAAATTAACAACTGTCCTTCTAGCTAGGACATTTGTATCATCTGTACAACCTAGGAGCAAGAAACATGCAAAGTCTGAGCAGCTGGATCTCCATCGTGATTGCGGTTGGAATACCTTGTGTATGAGAAAATGCTGACGCGTTTGTGGCTTTCTCGTTTAGGGAGAAAGACCACTCAAGGCAGGGGGCATGATATAGAATTAGTAACGGTGGTGGAATGGATACAAAAGTATTTTCCTTTCTCTCATAATACTACAACTCAACAGCGACCCAAGGAAATCAAGAGGCAGCGGATTCCAAGCAGGCGAAAGGAAATACCATTGACATAGGATTTCACTGCAGGAAACATAACATTTTCTTTTGACATTCTCTCCTCTTCGGGGAGGAAAGGAATTGACCTGAGAACTCTGGAACTTGGAGCTCCAAGGACAGAAATAACTCAACAGGTTTGGAGGGTTAGGGAAGCAGAAAAGCTCAAGGACCAAGAGTTGCATTCCTCTTCATCAGGCGACGGAGGTGAGAGCTCCAAACCTGAAGGTCACACAGGACCAGGACCAGCCTACCTAATGGGGCCAGAACTTCCCCCACCACTGGCCTAAGGACGCAACACTGTCATCCGAGGAGTCCTGTATAGAAGACCATCAAATAAGTGAGCTTCTCCCACTCCGCTGTGGATTACTAGAGAAGCCTAGGCCACTTGGAGCAGCAACTTGGCGCACAGCTGTTGTTGTTGTTTAGTCGTGTCCAACTCTTTGTGACCCCATGGACCAGAGCACGCCAGGCACTCCTGTCTTCCACTGCCTCCCGCAGTTTGGTCAAACTCATGCTGGTAGCTTCGAGAACACTGTCCAACCATCTCGTCCTCTGTCGTCTCCTTCTCCTTCTCCCTGATCTTTCCCAACATCAGGGTCTTTTCCAGGGAGTCTTCTCTTCTCATGAGGTGGCCAAAGTATTGGAGCCTCAGCTTCAGGATCTGTCCTTCCAGTGAGCACTCAGGGCTGCTTTCCTTAAGAATGGATAGGTTTGTTCTTCTTGCAGTCCATGGGACTCTCAAGAGTCTCCTCCAGCACCATAGGAGCACAGCTAGTTCTATAAAAAGGCTGTAATAACTTCCTCCTTGCTGAAGCATCTTCAGAGCTCTATGTTCTCCAGGGTATAGTCTTGGGTCCATCCCAAACTGCACCTTGTCTTACACCCTAGCTGAGCCTTGCCACACAGCAGAGCAGGGTGAAGAAGGAACGAGGAAGTTATGTGGGCTGCATTTCCCCTTAGTTCCCCTCCTAGGAAGCTATGTTCTTTGCATACAGGGAAGCTCCTGACTAGGACCTGAATAGAGGAACACAGCTCTGTCTGCGTTTTCCAGAGTGCAACGTATTTTGTAGTGCTCGTTTTGTTGCTCTTGGTAGCCTTGCATGATGCATCGTTAATGTTCTGATATGAGGAACAGAGGAAAAGAGACCAACCTGCTTGTGGCTTTGCTGAAAATTGACTCCAAGCTTGGATCAATATTAAGACCAATATGTCCAGAAATTAACCAAAGCAAACCAATCAAGTTGGGTTTTTTTGAGCAGCTGCATGCACTGCGGCTCCTGCATTTAATTAATCACGTGCAGTGAAACAGGATTTGCAGATTATCTACCACACCTCCTGTGCTGTGTAATAGCAAGCATCACGCAAAACAAATCATCGCAATGCCACATCACTTGGGCCACAAATTCCAAGAGCCTTGCTCTTCTTAAGAGTACTCCTCATTTTCTAAATTAACCCCACTTAAGCACGGTAGTTCAGAGTATGATTCTGTAATGTCACTTTGGGTTTTGGAATATCCTTGCAACATAAAAAACCCCCAATACACTGCTGATTGAATTAAGACTATATACGTCAGAATACCAAGGGTAAATATTTGGGCTTTTTTTGCTCTAGGGGCACCTAGTAGTCAATCTCATAGACATAACTACATCTATTTTTTCCACTTCTATCAAACCTTTTAGCTTATCAAATCTATAGTTATAATTATATATATGGTCTCCCCCACTTTAACCTCCCAGCAATCCTGTGAGCTACCGTATTTTTCGCTCTATAAAACGCACCAGACCACAAGACGCACCTAGTTTTGGGAGGAGGAAAAGAAGAAAAATATTCTGAATCCATAACAGCAAGAGGGATTGCTGCTCAGTGAAAGAAGCAATCCCTCTTGCTGTTCTGCCTTCTGGGATAGCTGCACAGCCTGCATTCGCTCCATAAGACGCGTACATATTTCCCCTTACTTTTTAGGAGGGAAAAAGTGAGACTTATAGAGCAAAATATACGGTAAATTGAGCTAAAAGACTCATAGTTACTGGGGGTTTGAACACAGATCTCCTAGTCCTACTGTTAACACACTAAACACTATACACTACATTGGCTACCCAAAGATAAAAATGGGATTTATCTTTTTTAATCACCCTGTACACATTGGGAATAAAACAAAAGTAGGCACAGAAAACTACACTAGTAAATTACTATGCCTAGTGGTTCTGCCAGGGAGAGAATACAAACAACATTGACTAAAGGTTACAAGTAGATTTCCCAAATCAGAATCATTTCTCTGTGCATGTTTTGAACTTTGCCCTCAAAATCAAGTTGAGCTGAAGTCACATGTTGTTGAACCATGCACATAGCTGGGAAGCATTTAGATAGCTATCATAAGGTGAATGCAAAATGCCGTAAAAAAAACTCTGTAAAAAAGAAATCAGGCAAACCTACCCTATAACTGGAATAAATTATTTTTCTGTGTTCTTTCTTCTTGAAATAGTGAAGTAGTGACCGGAGATGCAGTACGAATCAAGGTTAAGTAGTCACAAAACCTAAATATTCCTAATTTATAACCTTCCATGTTACAGGGAAAGGGCAATGACATCATTTCTGACATCACTGTTCCACATGGGAAATAACAATTGGCTTGGCGAATTCTCCCACTGATCAACCAATATTAGGAGTGGACTACATGTTCTGTCGGAATTATTCATTTTATTCATTTAAAACATACCCTGCCCATCCACAGAATGAGCCACAAGGCAGTTTACATCGCAACAGAACCAAGCATGGCGTAATAACAAAATGACAGCACAGAACAACGATAAACTAATTTTCAAGTTCCTTTACACCAGGAGTGGCAATTTATGAGCACAACACCTAGTGGGGAGGAAGGAGAAGATACATAGCTGAGCATCCGATAGACATCTCCCTGGGCAGAATGACTGCAGAGCGCACACATAGCCTTCCTGCAGAAGCGGATTTAGGGCAGCGCGACCGGTTCCTCCACACTGGGTGTCGAGCCCAGGGGGTGGTGCTGGGCACCGCAACTATGACATGATGAATTGAGCAGAACAGAAGGTTAGAGGTGGTGAGGAGCACAAAATTTTGGCCTCGCACAGGGTGCTGCCAACATTTGAAAGACCAAAGTCTGCCTCTGCTTCCAGGGACAAGGGTTCAAGACCCATCCAGGGAGTATTTTGCCCAGCAGACACAGCCTGGACTCAAAAAGGCATCCACAGATGCTGAAAGCAGCAACTGGCAATGGTTCCCTTAGGAGATGGGAGCTCAAGGAGAAAGGGATGAATGTGGTCCATTCGTGTTTGGGATGGCTGGGGGAAATGAGATGGCAGGAGGTTAAAGAAAAACGGGAGGGGGAGTGCCTAGGATGTTTGTTTTTGCTCATTCATCCTCATGCCCATCTCTCCCTCTCCTTGACCCCTTTCCTCTTCACCCCAAATTGACCGTCTTGTACACTCTGGCAGCAGCACCTATCCCGTATGAACTTCTGAAGGCCTGACTTCTCAAATTAAAACAGTTCTAGAGCGCACAGAAAAGGAAGAGGCACTCCCATCAAACTTCTGTGTCCAGCAGAAGCCAATGTTCCCATAAATCGAAGGAATGTAAGCTACGTTGTTATGTGCTGTCGTTCCTCCCCCCCACCTGCCATGCCCGCCCCCAGCTTTGCCAGTGAAGTGCTAGGGTGAAGCTATGAGAATCTCCCCTGGGAGGAAATTTCGCAACACAGGAATAACGTCTGATAAGACCCTATCTCATGGAACCACTTGCCTAAACCTCTGGTGGATAGGCATATGAAACAGAACTTCTGAAGATTATCAGAATGAAAGAACAGGCTGATGTGAGAAAGGGCAATGCAGAACAAACTGCATACCTACTCTCAAATAATATCATCCCCCCAATAACCACAGCCCAGACTTGTTTAGAAACTCAACTGCTATCCCAAGACTGTAATGACAGGAGAAACAGAGCTGAATATTGCAAACATGTTGGATGTCACCACACCCCAGATTTTCAGCTGCTCCAGAGATTTAACGTTGATGTTAAATAGCACATGGGGCAAGATGGGACCTTGCAGCAACCTGCAAGCCAGCGGCATGGGGTGAAGCAGCAGAAAGCACAGAATCCTACTATGGTGCCCCTTAGTCCCATCTGAGCAAGGCAGCCCAGGAGGATACAATTTCTATCAGGTTCCAATGGCTCTGAGAAGTCCAGGAGAGTCAATGCTGTTATTGGAGCGCACTGTGAGTGCACTCTGAAGCTCAATGGTTATTTTCTGGAATTGGAACTTTAAAGTCTAATTGAGTGACTTGAACACACATTCTCTGCCTTGGAACAGATGCTTGAACCACCACACTTTAGAAGGCATGTGTCTTCATCTTCAGACATCCTGACCTAGAACTTGCCCCTAGCACACGGAGTAAAAGACCCTAGCTTACATGCCATGCAGCTTTGAAGGATCTGGTTGTTCTGAGATGTGACATTTGGCAACTTCTTCATACAGGCAACTGGCTGGGGTGGTAGCCAGTCAGTACTGCAAAGGTGGTGAATCCAGCTTGCCAAATGTCACTGGGAAACCTCAGGCATCCCAGACTATTGGCCATTCTGCCTGGGGTTGATAAGTGGAGGACCATGGGCTCCCCAACTCTGCCACAGCGCGCTGGTTGGGAGCACCGCCTTGCCACAGGTTGGGGGGCTATGCTGCAAACTTTTCAAGCAGCCAACGCATCCCCACAGAGAAGAATTATGCAAGGGCCTGGACCCACCGCCGGCAGCTGCTTATGGGGCCATTAAAAGCAGCACCCGTTTATTACCCAGCAAGCCCGCAACTTCTGCACACTTAACTTGTGCGTGTTCAGCTTTGGCATAAAATCAAAACAAACAAGGGGTCGGGCATCTGGGAAAAGCCACTTTGGCAATCCCAGCCTCCACTGCACCCAGTGTATTTTGACTACACGCGACCTCGGCTTTAGACGCGATCCCTGGCTTGCTGCGTTTTAAGTCAGAAGCGGAAGTGCCACGAAGATCGCCTGTCCTAAAACGCCCCAAGCTGCCCCAGCTGAGCCCTGACTAAACCAGGACAACAACCCCTCATTCAGGCCAGTGGCCCTAACCAAGCCACGCGCGAAGCCGGCGCCGTCCACTCTGGGCTTCGCGCCCGAGACAATTGAGGCCTCGTCCTCCTCCCTCCTCCTCTGTCAGCGAGCGAGCACCTCCCTTCCTTCCCTTCGGGCCTTTCTTTTGGGGTGGGGTCGCTGCTGCTGCTTTTGGCCGCGGCAGGTTCGCTCGCAGGGAGGGCGGGCGCGCGCGCTAGGGCGCGTTGCGTGCGTTCCCTGCCGAGCCGGGTGCCAGAGGCGCACACGCCTCTTGGCCCCGGCGAGGGACGAGGAAGAGACGGGGAAGGGAAGGGAAGGGAAGGGAAGGGAAGGGAGCGGGCGGGCGAAGCGCGCCGCAGCTGGAAGGGCGAGTTTGTCAGCGGGGCGGCTCCCGCTCTCTCTCTCTCTCTCGGAGGGAGGAAGGGAGGGGGGTAATTAGGGGCCAACTTGTGCGAGGCGCCGCCTTCTCGTATCTGCCTCCCGGGGGAAGGGAAGAGTCGGTGCGCGCCCGACTTGTTTGTGCGCCAGGGAGGGAGGGAGGCGGAGTGCCAGCGAGCGCCTCGCCTCGCCCCGACCCCTGACTCGGGTTGCGGTGCGCCGAGGCCTCCGCCCCAGCGCGGCGGAGAGGGGACACGCCCGGCCTGCCTCGCCCGCCTGGCTGGCTGAGTGATTCGCGCGCCCCTCCCTGACCCTCCCTCCTGCCCGCCCTCTTAGCTACCCCGCCGGCCAAGGGAGCCTGGCAGAGCGAGCGGCGCCGGCGTCATGTGACAGCGCTGCCTAGTGCCAGGAGCCTGCCTTGGAGCTTGGAGTGGGGGGAAGAAGAAGAAGAGGAGAGAGACGGAGCAGAAGGCGAGGGCAGAGGCGCGACGGGCTGACAGACGGACGCGCCGCCGACGGACTAAACGCCCCTGCGGCCAAGCGGCAGAGAGAGAAACCCCCGGGTTTCCCCCTCGAGGGCGGAAAAAGAGAGGGAAGGAGGGTTTTTCCCGCTACCAGCGAGAACGACAACAGCACCGCCGACTCAAGCAGCAAACTTCTTGCGGTGGCGTCGTCGCCTCGGTTTCTTGGACAAGTTAAGAGAGGGGAGAAAAGTAAGTCGCGCGAAGGGAAGGGGAGGAGGCAAAGTCGGCAGCGGCGGCGGCGGCTCTGAGGAAAGCGACGTGTCTGGTGGTGGTGGCGGCCGAGAGGTGTCTGGGAGAAGGGATGGGGAAGCGGGGAGGCCGGAGGGAAGCTGCTCCTCAAGCGAGGGGGGAAATGGAGAGGCTCCTGGACGCGCGCTCTTGCTTGGCGAAGCGGGGGCGCACGCGCCAGCCCTGCCAAGGGACTTGGGGGCGCTTCGGCCAGAGTGTTTGTGCAGCTGCAAAAGTTGTGGGGCGGTGGGGGGGGTGGTCTTGGGATCTGTCTCCATGACCCACCCCCCGGGGGTGGGGGGGGAGAGACGCCTTGCCATTTGGAGTCGCCGCTGCCCCGTAAGCTGAAGGAACGCCGCAGCTTTGGCGTTCACGTGTGTTTTCCCGATCTGCGGTGGGTGCGTGTTTGTGTGTCTCCCTCTTGCTTTTCTGTTCCCCGTCTTCTGAAACACGAACCGTTCCTCCTGTCATTTGGAGCTGTTGGGGATGAGAGCCGTCGAACAAAGATCCCATCTGCCGCAGCTTTCCTGAGGGGCTTTTTAAAAAAGAAAACACCTGGAGCTACTGGATTGCTTTCTTTCGACAAGAGTTTGCCGCTAACTAGACTCGGGATACTTTTCTTCTCCATCCCAAGTGGGAAAGGACGTTGCTCCATGTCTCTTTGCGTTCCCTTAACGTTATTTTGGGCTTCGCTGCATAGGATGCTCAGAACAAAACGGCAGCCCTGCATCATAACATCCTTGGAGAACTGCCATTTAAATAATTAAGGTGTCAGTTGATCAGGGGGTTGCTGCTTTTGTTATCTCTTCATAGGAGCAAGAAAGGGAAAATGAGAAGCATATCAAGATGTGTGAATTATGTCCGTTTCTAGACACTACATACCAAGCTAGAGAAGAGAACATAATTGTATAGCTTTTTTGGTTCTGTACTTAGTCAAGTAACATTGATATGCAATGTGAGTTCTCTTAAGGTTCTGCTCTTTAGATGTTGTCCCCACCACCACCAAAAAAGAAGGGGATAAATCTATTTCAATCACCAGTCTAGTTGCTGTTTGGGGAAGAAAACTTAATGTGCACAATGTAAGTTTGAACATGAAGTCTGTTGCTTTTTTTCTATTACATGCTTGTCTTGACATGGAGATGTCATGTGTATTTTCAGTTGATTTACAACAAGAATAATTGCTTTGCTGAATAACTGCATTGAGCAGCCTGTCCATGTTTTATCTTCAATGGCTCACAGAGAGCAGTGTATACCCATATTATTGTTTTTTAAAAAACACATTCATACACTTTCCAAAGTCATCTAGGTTCTGGCGATAATTTTTTAAAAAAGAGTCTTGTGCATGACTTCAAGTGTGAATAATTGAAAGGGACACCAGCACTTGGCTTCTTTCCTTCCTGAAAGTTGCTTTCTTTGTGCTTAAAACATTACTGCTTATCTTGGATGTTTGTATTAATTTCCATATGGAACATAACTTTAGCCCCAGTTTTTATTTAGGAAATTGTGCTAAAATTCACCAGACAACTCACATCGATTTAGATTAACATTTAGCTTTCTTCTTACTGCAGCAATTCATAAACTCTCACTTTGTCCATTTTTATTCTTATGCTGAGTTGTCTCTCAACTGAAGTCTGTGTGCAGCATCTCTTGCACAGTTGTGTGTGTGGCCTTTTGTGTGTGTGGCAGGAAGTGCCACAGTTCACAGGGCTCACCTTTGTCTGGTTGTTGGAGAAATCGGAACCTTGCATAGATGCAGTACTTTGAAACATTTTGAGTTCACAAAAGTGTTATTTTCTATAAAAGGCAAAAAAATGCGGTGTAACTTTTCCCCCATAGTTTTGAGAACTTTTCCCATAGCTTGCCTAATGAGTTGCTTGCATGATCCAGACTTGGGTTTGATTAAGATCAACAATTTGACCTAGGAATAATGTACATCAACCTAACTTTGGCCGCTAGGCTTTAAAATGTGTTGGTCAGTTTTGTAATATGAATACATTCAGATAAACTCTTATCCAGTTCCCTTCCTCACCAAGCAAAGGTATCTAGACAGACTTTTTGCTTTGACTGAATTTTATACTGATAAACAAAAAGATATGAAAAGCAAGATAATATCTGAGAATAACAGTTGTGTATGATGATAATAATAATAATTATTAATTATTATTAATAATAATAACAAACCTGGATGTAAGTGTGCCCTACTGTTCTGCCTTCCTGTTTTTGCAAACACCAAAGTTATTATAAACTAGTAACATTCACAGAATGTTATTTCTTTGGTGGAGGGGGCAGACTTGTGCTACCCTAAGGCTGTAATTCTATGTGCACACTCACTTTGGAGAAAACCCCATTGATGTCAGTGGTACTTCTGAGTAAACATTATAGAATTACATGGTAAATAGAGTTTGTGCCTATTTCTGAAGAAAATTTGAAAACTGATGTTCTGATTAGAAAATGCATGTCTGTTAGGAGCAACCATATCCAAACATGGGTCCAAACAGAGACTAGACTAGTGTTAAGAGGAATCTGTAGCAGCAAGTTTAGTGATTGAGACCCAAATCAAAGTTCAAATCTGCACTTGGTTGTTACGATGCTTGCCAACAGAATATAGGACATCCTTATGCTGCCCTTGCATCAGGCATAGTAGACGGCTGCATGACCTGTTCTACTGATCTAGTTCATAATATATGAAATATGAATGCCATATAAAGTAGTATAATACGTAGAAATCAACCAGATATAAAATGGGCAACAGGTATTTTTCTGGAGGTTTTTGTGGCCCATCTGTGGGTTCATAGCTATCATAATGGGAGCAAGCCTTGGACACTTACGGTTCCCTTCTCCCCTTTGTTCAAACAAACCATAGTTAAATTTAAACCACGATTTGTTCGATCGGCCTCAACTTGTCATTTAATCAGAACTAGCATCCAAGACTTTCTGACTCTCATTCTTGTCATCATTGAGCCATGGTTTATTGTGATATCCAAATAAGCTCACTGTATGTCCTGGTGTTTTTGTCTTACAATGATCTGGCTCACGCACCATGCTAAACTTAGTGCAAATGTATGCCACTTAGTGCAACCACCACTTTGATCCTCCCTGGTTGTTTGCTGCTGAGCTAAGCCATGGTTTGCCTTAGCGTCTCATTAAAACATGGGCTCGTGACCAAGCTCTCATAGGCAAACCATGAGCCATAAACCATAGGACAAACCTGAATTATGGCTCATGGTTAGTCTGGAGAGAACTAAACTATGAGTCTGGCTTCAGCTGACACACTAAGCCAAGACATGGGTTAGCACAGCAGCAGAAAGACCAGGGTGGCAAAAAGTGGCCTCACTCTTCTTGCTTGCAGCCTGCAGAGCCATGGTAAGCTGTGACTTGAGCTTGCATGTCATGCAAACCAGGCTACTGTCTGGTGCATCAACTTTTATTTTCAGTAAATTTTAAGCACTATTATTGTAGCTCCAGATTGTTTGTAGTGACCTCTCATATTAAGTAGATCTTGTACAAGTAGAGAAAGGCTAGAAAGTGCAATAAAATAATGGTTGTTGGTTTCGTTCTTTGGGGGGGGATACTTTATTGGGAGCAAGAGTCCACCTCAACCCTTGATAACAAAGTTTGTGTTTGCATTTTAGAATTTTTTTAAAAAAGGAGAATGCTTGGGAAGTCCAGAGCTAATTATTCCGAGCTGTCTGGAAAGGGTGGGTGCGAAGGAAATTGCATGTTGTGGTCAGCGTTTGAAACTCCCATTTTTCTAGGGGCATTTTGCAACAGGGAATTTCATTAACGCGAGCAGTTTCTGAGCTTTGGGAGCAGTACTGCGCCTAAGATTTTAGATTAAAACTCCCACTGCTGGAACAAAAGGAGGACCTTTTTCTGCCTCTCCACTTCCAGCCACTCTCTGAGGACTGGAGAAGGGACCCTCATAAGAATATTAGGGGGGCGGGCAGGGGAAGTATGGCTTTGTGGTTTGCAGCCTTCAGATGAGGACTAGATCATGTGAAAAAGGAATATGAGATTTTAGCTGCAGTTCATTCATTTTCAACCTTGTATTCTTCTTATAGACATTCGGTTGCAGCACCCATAACCTAGGTTTAAGGTGCCATTTAGCTCCCAGCTTTCATATCTCAGTGGTTATATTGTCCCATATAGATATTAGTCTGGTGTTTGTCAAGGGCAGATCTGTGATATAGACAGGTTGTTTTTTTCACACCCAGAGACCAAGCACTTTACACGTTACACCCACTTTGCTTGCTTGTTTGTTTGTTTGTTAAATCCCAGCTGCACATGAATATTGGGGTCAGGGAAGGCCACCCAAATGTTTCACTGCGCTTTCTTTCCAGCCCAGCCAGCAGAGCTGTTTCCTGTTCTTTGTTTCAAGGCTGGGGTTTGCGTCATACATTCCAAGTAGCATATGTGTGCTCTTTCCTGTTTCGGGCTGTTTTCTGGTAGATCAGTAGCCCAGCCACAACCCCTTGTCACTGCCCTACAACTCCCCATCTCCACCCAGCGAATTATCATGTCTCTACACACTCAGCAATTGCCTAAGCAGCCTGTGTTATGTCACAAGGAGCCTGTGTTAGCATTTAAACTCCCACATTCTGTGCCACAGCGCGCAATTAAGGATACTTGCTGGGAGTGGGGAGGTACAGGTTTTTGAGACTTCAGAAGGGGAGGGAAGCAGTGGTGTGAATTGGAAGTAGTTTCACTGAAATCCATGAATGTTAAAAGTTTTTCTTTTTTTTAAAGCAGACCACTCACTAATGCATGTAAATTTAACATCTGTTCTGGAAGGTTTTTTTTCTAGGAAACATCATAGTTTTGGTTAAGCTTTACCACTCCATGGTGGTGATAAAAATGGTACTTAAAATATGTAAAATACATTCAAGTGATCAAAGCCTTTCACATTCATCATTTTAGGCATGATGGGGGAAGCCTAACCCCTACCCAAAGCAAAATGTTTCATAGAATTGGGAAATGAATAGTGTTTGGAGGCACTCCATATTTTAACTCCAGAATTTAACTTCTGCCATAAGGCAGTGTGTCATCTTCCCAAACCACTCGTGGAAAATAACTGTCCAGCCTTTTCACTTAAAACCCTAGTAAAACAGATCTCTGTGCACATCATGGAAGTGTTCCTAATCTGCATGTGAAGCAGGGAATTGCAATTTCTCTTTGCAATGTGAAAAACTAAGCATTCTTCGTTTGAATGAAATAGTGTATCCGATTGGGAATCAAGGATGCATTCACAAAGAAAGGAGAAAGAAAATGTTCCAAGAGGAAGTTCAGAAAGAGAACTTTGACCATCTGTATTATTATTATTATTATTGGGATTTACTACTGATGGATCATTTCACAGCTAACTAGTATTCTGTATTTACTCAGATAAGGAGGTTTGTGCATGGAAGTAGGCTTTTTGCATGCCTAGCATTTGCTGGAACGGGGACATTGATGTAAATTGGATATACATCTGGATGCAGATGTTAGCTACCTACATGATGCTACTTTCAGCAGGATGCTCATTTAGCTGCACATCTGCAACCCCATTCTGGTGCAACTGGTCATGCAAAACTACATGTAATAAGATCTGGATTGGGGCTTATGTGGCACAATTAGCCGAAGTTAAATATTCCCTCAGTTCCATTAATTTCAAGCAAGCGTTGCCCACTCTTTCCAACTGAGATCAATGTAGGAAATCTAGTAACTTTAGGTTGTTGTGCCCATTCTTCTTAGAGATACACTTATGGTATTTTGCATTTTTTTCTTCTCAGAAGTACAAATTTCAAGAACTTATTTGTGTATATAACAGAAGCTTATCTTTTGGCAAGTTTTTATTTGCAAAGGGGGGGGGGAACCTGCTTTCCTGAAGATGTTAGATTTCTCATAGGGTTAATATTAAAATTGTGCATCATGTTAATAAAGACCAACAAAATCATCAGCTGAAATACTGTACCTTACAAGCTGTCAGAGCAGCTCCAAGTGTAAAAAAGGAATGTCTTCTTAGTACTGTATATTCTATACGTCCTCTGAGTTAAGGATTGGAATACTAGATTATAAGCCTCTGCAAATTCAGAAAAGACATGTATTTAGTCTCCTAGAATCATACCAGTTCATGCAGATGGAGGTTGCCTATTTAAATACACATTCCTGCCCTCTCCCCTTTTTAAAAAGAACCTTCTGCTCGTTTTCTATAAGCATATTAAGGAGAAGGGTATGCTAAAATACTTTGTCCCCCATGTGATAAGCTTTCTATAGGCAAATAAATTTAAGGCAGATAAGCAATGAAGCCTGTGACCCTCACCTGAATTCTATGCAGGGGTAGCCAATGTCGTGCTTCCCAGCTGTTTTGGATTACACCTTCAGCTAACATGGACATTGGTCAGGGATGATGGGAGTTGAGATACACAACATCTGGACAGCACTACGTTGGCTACACCTTACTATTGCCTTCCATAGTGTGGATACTGGTCAGTGAACAAGTTTAGAATTTAGAAATTTGAAGGCTATCATCTTGCTTCACTATTTTAATCCCCTTAATCAACCATGATATTGGGAAATAGCTAATTTTGTATATGCTTTAGTCAGGCATAACATAGTGGATCATTTTAATGATCACATATCAACCTGGTCCATCCTTTAATACTACACTGCCATTGCCTTTTCTTTTTTATAATAAAAATAACTGGACTTTTGTATATTTATTTATTAGGACCGTTCTTGGCAGTGAACTAAAATCAGGTATTTGAAGCTAATGTTTGTAAGTGTAGGTGATTTTGCTATTCATTGTAAGTCAAAGATACATAATTTCTGAGACATAAAGGTAAAGGTAAAGGTACCCTTGCCCATACGGGCCAGTCTTGACAGACTCTAGGGTTGTGCGCCCATCTCACTCTATAGGCCGGGAGCCAGCGCTGTCCGCAGACACTTCCGGGTCACGTGGCCAGCGTGACAAGCTGCATCTGGCGAGCCAGCACAGCACACGGAACGCCGTTTACCTTCCCGCTAGTAAGTGGTCCCTATTTATCTACTTGCACCCGGGGGTGCTTTCGAACTGCTAGGTTGGCAGGCGCTGGGACCGAGCGACGGGAGTGCACCCCGCCGCGGGGATTCGAACCGCCGACCTTTCGATCGGCAAGTCCTAGACGCTGAGGCTTTAACCCACAGCGCCCATGAGACATACTTTATAATTAAGTCATATATTTTGGAAAGACAGGTTATTGTAATAGCCAGTGCTTCTAACCAGCAGGAAGCTCTTCTGTGTAGCCGGCATTGAAGTTTTGTGTTTTCATTTCAAGGTTTATTGCTTCCAATTCATAATTTGACATTTGGCAGGGTTAAGGAACAAATTTAACTCTTGCCTATATTAAGGATCCATCTAGTGCCAAGGCTTCCTTATAGGGTTTTTAATAACAGTTGTTGATGTATTCCAAGGGTAGCTATCCTAACAGTTATGTAAGCCAAACAGAACACTAGAAGTGCTGCATATTTTAAATACTAAGGTTAACCATAATGGAAATTATGTGTGTGTGACTGTCTGGTACATGCGGTGAGCATGTAGTTTAAAAGCCTTGGCACATCAGAGAATGACCAAATTGCTTCTCTGAAGAGAGACACACAAAAAAGCTTATTTAATCGTTTTTCCATACCCGTCATCTTTCTTCCTCCTCTTCCCTGGTTTGATTTTCCGCAATTCACATATATCTGTGTAATGTTCCCTTCTGATTTTCACATCTTGCTCAGATCCAAAAGTCCAAACTTGCATGAATGATTTCACATATTGTTGCGATAGACATACACTTAACCTCTGTTAAGATCATACAAGTGGTCGTGGGACTGTGCGCTCCCGAACTCCAGCCCTTCCCATTTACAGCAATTTTTCCTCCTCCTATCTCCTTAACCACAAGGGTTATATTGATATGTTGGCAATGGTGGCGGCAGCTTTGCACTGGAGCTGGTGGGGCAAGGGGGACACGGTGTACCAAGAGACCAGCTAGCAGCAGGTGGAGCCACAGATCACCCTAGGCAGAGCATACTTGACTCCAGAGGCACACACAAGTACAGTCATACCTCCGGTTAAATATGCTTCAGGTTGAGCGTTTTCGGGTTACGCTCCACGGCGACCCAGAAGTAACGGAACGCATTACTTCCGGGTTTCGCCACTCGCGCATGCGCAGAAGCTCAAAATGACGTCATGCGCAGAAGCAGGAAATTGCTACCTGCAGTCACGGGTTGCGTTCTACTCAGGATACAAACGGGGCTCCGGAACAGATCCCGTTCGCATCCAGAGGTACCACTGTATACACTTGACACAGACAACAGTGTTTAAGTGGTGGTGGAGAGGAAGAGAAAAACTAGGGACTGGGTGATGAGAGAGATGAGAGAGAGTCTAGATTAGCAGTGGAGGAGGAGAGCTGCACTAGATTTAGGGGTTGTGCGGGTGGTTCCCCCAAACTGGTCATCAAGACGAAGGGGAAGAAGAAGAAGAAGCCTATATTGATTCAGGTACCTACTGGGAAGAACCCTAAAAAAGCAACCATACCCAAAGGAATTCTTGTGAAAATAAGAAATATTTTCAAAGAGGGGGCACCAAATTTTGTCCTTGCTTGGGGCGCCATGTTACCAAAGTTCACCACCGGGGAGGGCAAAGTGTCAAGGAGGTGGTTTGGGGCAGAAATAGCAAGACTGGGTGGTGGGCTGAGCTTTTCTGTTCCGTGCCTTTTGGATCTTTTCAGTTCTCTCCCCTCTCTTTGACTTGCCTATTCCTCCAGCTGCTTTCAAGGCAGCCTTTTGGCTACGCTCCTGTCTCTTTAACTGCAGCACCAGCAATGTGATTGGTTGGAATCACCTTGAATTAGTTCTGATTGGGCCAGGGACACCATTCTGAGTAAACGTGGGGTGGGGCTGGGGTGTGTGAATATTTTGAATTGCTTGCAGTGGATTGGTTGCAAGTGTTGGGTGAAACAAACCAGTTTATGCAGAATGCAGCAAATACCTGTGCATGTAACTGTGTCGTGTTTGGCTAGGAAAGAAGGCTGTTTTGAGGGCTGGTGGGTCTTGTCACCCGACCTGAATGCTTTTTTTTTTTCTATAGCAATTTGCTTGCAGTGGGTGGGTGGGGAGCTGGTTTTTCCTCCTCCTGGAGAGTTAAGGGGTTGGGCCAGGCCACAAAAATGCAGAAAGCAGGAAAACAGGCAGGGGGAGAGGGAGGGGGAGAGTGGGCTCAAACTGTGCAGTGAAAGTGGAGGACTGGGGGCTGTTGGTGATGACAGCTTCTTTTGCCCTTATATTGATAAAAAACCCCTTACTGTCTTAAACTAAACCAGGGTTACTGCTTAAGCAGGGTTCAAAACCACATTTAAGTCTGGTTTCAAATCCTGGCTAATGTATAATTCAGTTAAGAGGGGAGGGGAAAATTTGTTTCTGAGAAGGCGGAAGACACATATGATGCCTAAGGGCCAGGCCCTAAAATGATTTATTAAGCATGGCTTAATATGTATGCCTTAGTGCCCAGAGTAAAAATGCAGATATTTCCCTTACCTAGGAGAGCGACTGGTTGGTTGTGTTGTTTTTTTTTAGGGGATAGAAATCCTGGTTGGGACTCAAGGAGCTACCTATTAGGCCTGCCTACTGGGATTTGTATTAGGGACGCAGGTAGCGCTGTAGAGCATAGGACTTGCCGATCAGAAGGTCGGCGGTTCAAATCCCCACAACGGGGTGAGCTGCCATTGCTCCGTCCCTGCTTCTGCCAACCTAGCAGTTCAAAAGCACATCAAAGTGCAAGTAGATAAATAGGTACCACTCCGGCAGGAAAGTAAATGGCGTTTCCGTGTGCTGCTCTGGTTCACCAGAAGTGGCTTAGTCATGCTGGCCACATGACCCGGAAGCTGAACGCCGGCTCCCTCGGCCAATAAAGCGAGATGAGCGCCACAACCCTAGAGTCAGCCACGACTGGACCTAATGGTCAGGGGTCCCTTTACCTTTACTTACTGGGATTTGTAATTTTATTATATGATATGATTATATGGCTTGCTATCAAAGATCCCCAATTTGGAAGCCAAATAGGGCCATCAAAAAATACCGTAGGGATTTCTGCACGCTTGGGGGACTCTTCCTCCAAGTGTTTTGTGAATTAAAAGGAGAGGACAGGAAAGGGAGGAAAGAAAGGGTCCCTGCATTGCAGGTGGTCCATTCCAGCTCTACAAATCTAGGAGTCTTAAGTGACCTGCTTAGGCTGCTAACTTCTCCTAGTCTCCACAAGGTGAGTAGAGGGTCAATGGGATGTACGGTTCAGGTTACATACGGTTCAGGTTACAGACTCCGCTAACCCAGAAATAGTACCTATGGGTTAAGAACTTTGCTTCAGGATGAGATCAGAAATCGTGCTTCAGCGGCGTGGTGAAGGCGGGAGGCCCCATTAGCTAAGGTGGTGCTTCAGGTTAAGAACAGTTTCAGGTTAAGAACGGACCTCCGGAATGAATTAAGTACTTAACCCAAGGTACAACTGTATATCACAGGGTTAAAACCTCCCCCTCTCTTCTTTCTTACACTCCAGAAACTTCCACCTCACTCCACTTGGCTGGGGAAAGTATTCTGAAGAATGTTGTGGGAAAGGCTTCTTTTTCTGTTCTTCCTCCTCACCTGCCTGTCCCAAGACCTGAATATCATTCATTGCAAGGCTCCCTTTCCAGGTGGTCTGAGTCTTTGAACAGAAGCACTCCTGTTATGGGCTGGGTGTTATTCCCTAGAAGTCACTGCAGCTAGATGGTGCACATCTCCTATGTTTTTGTCCTTATTTTATTATTATTTTGGGGGAAAGTTGAGTCTTAAAAAAAGCTGCTCTTTCGCTTCTGCTTGGAAAGGAAAGACTGTCGTGCCATTATATATACCTCACTTGTTTTCAGAAGCCTCCTCTTTCTTCTTGCTCAACTTTGTGTGTCTGTTTCTCTGAAAGAAGTCGCTGAGACAGGAAGGCAGATAAGGGTCTGCTCTGATAAGGGAGCACATTGTCCCATGGCAGGAGGCACTCAGTGAAGTTTAGTTAGATGTAAAAATGGGGGCAATGGCTTGTTTTAGTGGAAACTGCTAAATCATAGTAGAATTAATAACTAGTATAGCTAGGCATCTGAGTCTGACTGTATTACAACTTTATTACATTCTTTACCATACCATTCCTGTATATGGCTAGCAGATTTTTATTCGTAAGGCTAAAAGTTCTTTCGCATAAAATGGAATACAGGCTTGTGGGGTCTTTGTGAAACATTTTCCTGTTGCGGACTAAAGTCCTCTGTGATTTCCTGCTTTTCTCCCAATTTCTCAGATTTTATTTTTTGTGCCAGCAATTTATACTGGGTATATTAATCAACTAAAGCTTTAGTTGATTCATCAGTCAGAGCCAAATTTAATCAGTAGGGCCAATCCATTGAAGAACACGTTCATATTTTGTGAGTCTTCTTTTGCTACGGGTGTGGAAAAGAAATTCTAATAGCTTTTCTATCTAACATGGTGGCTTTTGCTTGCTGTTACTACTTTGTTAAGTAGCTTGCAAAGGCACATATTCTGTGGTTTTGGTAATATGAAGAGTTGTTTAAATTTCTTTCATCTATTAACCAGTCATTCAGTGGCAATTTTCTTTTTATTGTTGTCGTTGATTGACAACCCTATTCCCCTCATCATAGACCCTGTTATTTTTCTCTTCATTTCCACCCTGTACTGATTCAATAACTATTTGATACAAATGTGGAGTTTAATATAGTTAACTGGTTAAGATTTGGGTGAAAACAGCGGCGGCGTAGCACGTGCTGAAGACCCAAGTTACAAAGAAAAGGCAAATGTTTTATTTTACCCGCTCTGTACCCTTTTCCAAGATACCCTGAAGAATTTTAACCCAAATCCTATATA
Organism: Podarcis raffonei; assembly: GCF_027172205.1. NCBI lineage: Eukaryota > Metazoa > Chordata > Lepidosauria > Squamata > Lacertidae > Podarcis > Podarcis raffonei. The sequence continues at coordinate 26,089,546 of NC_070610.1, read as the reverse complement.
TGGTGAACTGCTGGGTTTAGGTCATAGAATGTTTTTTTTTCTTAAGAAAAATATTGAAATGGAATAGAATGGTCTGCTTTTAAAAGGACCTTAAAAACAACAACACCTCTCTCATGTGAGTCCTGACTCTTTAAAGTTTATATATTAATCCTCCAGAGACAGTAGTAGTTCTAGTTGTAAGATTGTGCTTTCTCAACTGACTTGACACTAATATCCTTAGGTAGGATTAGTTGGAATCCTAACCTGTTTTTCCTCTTTGTCTGATTTCTATGGGGCCATTTCTGGACACCAAATAGGCAGGGGGGAGTGTGCAGGCAGTGCCTTTGCTCAGCAGAGGAGGAAAAAACGAAATTGTGGTCTAATCTCTGAAGATACAGCCCAGTTTTTAAAATATTTATTCATAAATACATCCTACTGATTTCACTGGGACTTAGGGTGCTTCTACACAAGGTGTTTATTTCAGTTCTGTGTCCACTCATTTATAAAATCGCTGTTCTCCTAAGGTCTTCTGTTTCTTTGGAATTCCCCCCTGCCCAAAAAAAAGTTTACTTTTTAAAGTTTACTTTCTTTAAGGGGCGGAACAGAAGACGCACAATCTCTGCAAGTGTGGATCATAGCACCATTCTTAATTCTTTGCAAAAAGACGTGGTTTCAACAAGTGCAGTGACCCAGAATTGCAGATCCTAGATAGCTCTGGAAGCACTCTTACTTCCTGGAACACCTTCTTGGAATTGCAGCCTTAGAGATATAAGAACGCGGAGATAGTGGAAGCAGATGTTAGAAGTTTTGAAACTTCAGAAGAGTTTATGAAGCCCAAATTAAGTTCTTCCATCAGCACTTGGGGCACGGGTTTTTAAAACCATAAGTGGAACCTCCCAGCACCATTGGAAGATATTTTCTTTATCCATGCTTACATGCGGAAATGCCGATTAAGGCGAGTTTTTCAGCATTCCTCTTCCCCATAGTATGGACCAAGCCATGAATGGTGAATAGTCTTGAAATGTGTCGATGCTGGATCTCTGCTTTCTATTCTGCTATGTCTGGCTCCTTTCCTAGAAGCAGGCTCTGCCACATATTTACTAAGATTGTGTCTCCTTCTGGTTGTCCTGAATTTTCTTCCTATGTGTAGCAGAACATTTACAATACTACTAAATAAGCCTGATCAGAGCATTTAAAGGTTTTGTGCATTTAGAGACCATCAGCATTTTTGATGAGTGTATAATTTCTAGAAGAAATTGAAGAAGAAAAGGAAGAGCCTTCTGGCAACTTAAAGGCTAACCACTTTGCTATGGAATATGTCTTCATGACTAGTGTCCTCTTCATCAGATTTATGAAGTGTTACCCAGATTTAAAGAGGGAGAGACTTGCAAGCAGACAGATCTGAAGGAAATGAAATGTAGAAAAGTAGAAAAAGGGATAACTGTGTTATTAATGCTGGTCATTCATATTTGTTGATGAGTCGGACATGCTGGGTTGGGGGTCTTGCTTGGAGGGTTCTCTTGGCAGGGGGTCATTGCTGTTGGCTGTTTTGTATCTTTCTTTTAGATCTTGTGATGATTTATGTGGAAATGGTTGAGTTGGGTTGTGTATTTTTTTTAACGTTTATTTCTTGCTAATGACTGCTTTTGTTATGTTGCAGTTAGGTGTTTTTTCTCTCCATTCTGTAAGCCGCCTTGAGTATGGTTTGAACTGTGGAAAGACAGCATAAAAATAAAATTACGTTTGTGTGTTGGCACTGGTAGGCCACTTAATACTTGGGAGTGTGATTAAAAATACAGTGCCAGTTCAGTCCACATGTGATGGCACTGAACCTCTTGATGTATTGTAATCCATCAATTTCACGATGCGTTTTAAAGTTTCTTGGTTTCAGATGTGGTCAACTTAAGATCACAGTGTCCTGGGAGGCTGAAATAACCCCCCACTGATTTCTCAATATTTCCATTTTTCATGCTGGATTTGTGTCATCTGTTCTTTTGCGTAGAGACTTGTCTGCTTGTCCAATGTGTAATGCAAAAGGTGCTCTCAGCAGGTGATTGTATATTTCACACTGGAATATGAGCAGGCGAATGGACTCCTGACGTGGACAACATGATTAGGTCCTGTAATAAATAATGTTGCCTGAGTAGACTTGGAGTAGGGCTGGCATCTGTGTCAGCCAAATTGTGCTGTAGTCAACTAAACTACAGCAAAATAACACAGCATTAGGGCAGCATAAAACCTAAGGGAGCGTTTGTTTTCTGCAAAGAGACACACACCCCATTCTAACAAAAAGGTTCTTCAACATCTGCAGATATTCTATAGACAAGGAGGGAAAAAGCCCTCTAACGTTTCAGGACAGGGAGCTGCAGATGCAGGGGGCTACCTGGAAAAAGCCCTGTTTTGTGTTGTGCTGCTAGAAGGCAGCAGCCCCCATAAAGTCCCCCCTCTACAGATCTTAAAGGGTGGGTAGATGCATGTGGGAGAAAGCAAGCCTTTCAGGTAGCTTGGAGCCAAGCTGATCCATGCAGGAAGAAACAAATACAGCCCTGATGAGGCAAAATAGGGATTATTGAGTTGTCTTTGTCTCAATTGTGTATTTTGTGTTTTGTATATTGTCATTTTATGTTGTGTGCCAACCTGAGATCTATGGGTATAGGATGTAATATAAATAGCAACAACAACATGGAAATATGTCTGGAGCATTTTAACAATGCAATCCAAAACAGGCCTCCTCAGGAGGAAATTCCATTTGAGTCCAACTCTCCATTGAAATTAATGAGACATAACACATTTTGTTGAAATCTCAGCTGTTGAAATCAACAGGATCTCCATGCTGGAAAAGTCAGAGCATGCTCCAAAGTACTTAACTTTGCCTGGGTCGTGTCCTGACTCCGTCGGAAGATTAATCTTTTTTAAATCAAATGCATAATTTATATTTCCCTTATCCAGGTTCCTTGGCACACGCTTGCGCTCTCTCTTTTCTAGTAGGTTACAGTTCCAGGAAGTGCCTTAGAAGTTTGCTTGGACTTTTAACTGTGCACCTGTCCTTATTTGCATGGAGAAATCAATTGCTTCACTAGCCTCACCGAAGGACAGGGTGTGAGCGAAAATTTTATCAAAGTGTGTCCTGTTTGGACAAGTCAAGTTGCCTTGGCAAAGGTCCAGAGGGTGGAGCAGCTGGGAGGAGGCTGGAAAATAAAACTGTGTGGCTTGTTAACACACACACACACACACACACACACACACACACACACACACAAATGTTTGCTTACTGCATCATTGCTAGTTATGTAGTTTCATATTACATATAGCCTACATACTTCTAACTATATAAAATATTTAAAGCAAAATTAGCTCATCTGATTTGTAGAAATTAAGCACCTCCTCTGAAGTGGTGGCCTAGATAGTTAAAGGTGGTTGTTGTGGCTGCTTTGTCTTCCAACAATTAAAAAATATATATAGTGGCTTGCAAAATATGCAATATATGAATTCTGCAAATTGACACATTACGACTGGACGCTATACTCAGAATATCCTTAATGTAGTTCCTTAATTTATATTCTTTCCGACTTGTTCCTCCTCTTTGGTTCCTCTTCTTTGGTGGAACAGTGGTAAAAGTCCACTGTTTTACCAGATAACTATCCCTAAAATATTCAACATTTTTGTCCTCCTTGGTACAATTCAGTTTTTTATATAGTTACCCTTGTTCATTTACTTAGATCTCTTTTTTAAAAAAATACTTTTTGTGAATTGGGGCATTTTATCAGTACTATTGTCAATAACAATACACCTCTCATTCTTCAGTCTCCCATGTTCCTACAGTTTTTTGTCTCAATAGCTGCTGTATTTTCTTTCGAAGTTCATGAAAGGTTCCGTCTAGTACCTCAATAGAAAGTAGATTCTGGACCTCAGATGGTGGTTCTGGTAAATATGGGACTGGAAAGGGAGCAGTTGTAAGATTTACTCTTTACCTCTGTCTTGGAAAGACAATTATGAGCACTGATAGCTGGCTTGAAACCACCAAATAAGCATTTAGGAATGTTTTTCCACGTCAGCCATAATGAGTTAGAGCTCTTAATATTTCTGACGTGTGCAAGGAATCTACTTGGCCTGGCCTGAACCAAACATTTTCTGCTTACCATTGGTGAAAAATACAACCCATGTAAGAATCTCATGTTTTGCCAATGGCCTCCGCATGATTCCTACCAAAACTTGGAGAAATGTGTGAATTGGCGTTCCATGGGTATAAATAATCACTGCTCAGACCCTTTTCTTGTATCAACCAGCCCTAAGCCTGTAGAATGCACTGCATTACTAAAAGCAGAAACTGAAACTGAAGAAAAGTCACAGTCCTCCTCCTTGTATAGCTCAGGTGGTTAAACTTTTCGACAGAGAACGGAAGTGCAAAAGTTCAAGCCACTCTTAGGGGCTGAAACAATCTTCACAAGTCTGTTCATCAAAGAATTTCATCTACCTAGCAAAACCGTAAGCTATTGGCAAGGGTTATATTTAAAGCACTATCATTGTGGGTGAGCGGATATGACTTGATGGAGCATGACTTTTTTCTTACACAGGGAAGGGAAAATTAGTGACACAGCACATGCGTTGCATGTTTTAAGGTCCTAGCATCTGGTACCTTAAGGGGAAAGCGTTTGGGGTTAGAGCACCGGGGAAATCCTCTGCTGGAGATCTTGAGTCAGGATCTGCAGTACTATAAATAATTGTGTCTTGATCCTTAGGCTGAATTCATTGCTCTGCATATTGTCTAGGACAGGGTTGGCTCAGTAAGCTGGGGCTGCAGCAAAAAAAAAATATTGTGAATTACAATGCTGCAGATGGCACTGCGTTTAATCATTTGCCTGTAATTTTTCATAAGACGTCATGTGCTCCATAGTTGCAACCTTAAATTGCTTGATCAGGCAAAACTTAAAGGTGATAATGAAATTTCTGCATTCATGTCCGCCTAACCTGAAATTGGCCATGGATAGTACAATGCCTGTCCTAAGTGATCTCTCATTCCAAATAAACGTGAAAGATAATAATAGGTTTTCCTTTCAAGGCAATTGGCAAACCTGTCCCAGTGTACACTAGAAAATTTTAGTGCCTCCCTTTCTCTACCAGCTCCTGCCAAAGGGTCCTTGGAAGAGGAGTTTAGGAATAATCTGATTGAAATGAATTGCTTTTGTGTTGTCCTCTTTATTCTTGTTTTGTTTTGTTTATTTTATTTGTTATGCCACCCTATAACCACAGGTCTCATAAAATCACAATATAAGAACACAAAATCTCTTGTGGCATTTTATGTTATAATTCTTCTCTCTTCCTTAGGTGGTGGTTTGGGGGGGGGTTAAAAACCCAAAGCAGTTCTGGGATTGACTCAGTGTTTTTACCAGTGTTCACTATGTTCTGGTTTCCAGAGGTGTTGTGTGATTCACCATTCGTATCGTGTTTAAAGTTTCCATTGGAACCTCTCTGTCTACCTTGAAAATGCTCCCTTTGTTTCATTGGGCAAAATACAGAGAGAATTTCAAAAAACGACTTGTTGAATTCTATGCTTGCAGTGAAATCTACCGCAATACACAATGGATTGTTCTTTGTTGCATATTTTTAGCGCCACCTATGGATACAAACAAACAGTGTCGCGCTTAAGAACTTGCATGTTATTTAGGACAGGATTAAGTAAGGTATTGAGTGTATTGTTCAGCACTTGAGGCCTCAGGAAAAAATATGAACTACCTGCAACATTATGCAGATGGGGGGGGTTATATGTAATGTTCATATGAGTTTAAAGATAACCTTTTGACATTTCAAAAAATTGTTTCCTTAGTGCTTATTCACACAATTCTGCAAGACTGAAGTCTGGCAATGTGCTTTTTCTAAAAAATAAAAATTTAAGATGGCATACTTTATTTATATGCTAACAAAAGCTTATGGGGCACAAAAAATATCCTGAATGGGGGGGGGGGCTATAGATCCCATGCATGGCTGACATAACTCAATCTCTGCCACTGCAATTTGGGAATAATAATGATATATCTTATTTGCACTGGAAGGGTAATTTTAAAAATGTTTACAAACCAAAGAAAGTAAATTAGTTTGTTATCTAAACTCAGGCCGTATCTTTGCTGCTGTATTTTTTTTTGGGGGGGGGGTGGATGTACTGCTCTCCAATTGCAACTACACTAAAATCCTGGCTATCTGCCTTTTTTTTTTTTAATGGGGCAGCAATCACCAAAGAAAAGGCTTAAAAGAAGTTCCTTCTCTAGGCAGCAGTTGTGTCGCTGTTAAGCTGTCACCTCTCACGCTTTACTGAACGGTCTTAATGGCCCTATCTATTTTACAAAGGGGCAGATTTGGGCCAGTTTGCATTGGGCGCCAACACTAGAGGGCATTGCAGGACTTTGCAACTTTAACTGAAAGGTGGGGAGGCATCCAATTTTGGCCTTGCACAGGGCACCACTGAAATTTTAAAGACCAAAGTCCGCCACTGATTTAACAAGTCACTTGCTGAGTATAAAAATGCATAGCAAGTCTGCTACTTCTCATGTCTTTGAAATAAATGGCCGTACTGTCTGCCCTCTTTAAATATTTCATTGGTCCAATACGTAAAAAAATTCTGCTTCATCCATAACATTATTTCTTTAACTCTGTTGTTTTAATGCTTTTCCTATTGACTCTTGGCAAGTTTGGTAACTGTTGATGATATTTAATACAAGCAATTTTATTTTTATAATTAGCTAGATATGGGCGATGTATAATATTAAGAGCAGCTTCCCCCCTTTGAACTGAATTGGACTGTTGAGGGCAGTGTTAGGCTCTTTACAGTTGCTACGAGCACAATTACTGAGTTCTACTTAATAAAAGCTTTCCTTTTGAGAAATAATTGTGCCATCAATTCTGAAGCTTGATTTATCTCTCATTTTGCTGATCCTTTCCTAATTAGTTCCCGCTATTGTAACATGAGAGGGAATTTCTTCCTTTCCAGAAATAACGGTCGCTGTATTCTGTCTGAATACAACTGTTTTGCATGCTCTGAGCTACAAGAATGTGAATTGGAAATGAAACAGAATTCGTAAGATTTGTTACCCAGAGCCAACTGGGGCTTGTTATTTGAGGGCCCATCCTAACAATTAAAGGGGAATTAACATTGTTTTTGGGGAGCAGGGAGGATTACTAGTATTTACCTTTAATCGTAAAATTTGGTGTGTATTCCTCAGTCCTATTCTGGAGTACTGAGATTGTCCCACAGAAATCAAGTGAAACTGTCTTGTTTACATCTTACAGCCTGTATCTTGTGCCAAACAGTTAAATGATTTCAATTTGATTCCTTCAAGCTATGTCAGTTATTGTTTCTGTGGTGCATTTCAGTCATCCTTACAAAGCACTGTTCATGCCCATTTTACCTTTGGAAATTGAGGCCCAGAGCTCTCCTGGTGAGTTCACAGCTCATGCAGAGCCTAGAATCAAAGTTCCAACAGGAGGTCTTATCATCTAATCCCTGGTTTAAACTGCCTCTTAGGTGGTATTAGAAATCAATTCCAGACTTTAGGATAAATGTCGACAAATGCAAAGGCTTTCCAGCTGACAAAACAGCATGTGAAGGAACTGTACAGGATTTCCCCCATAAACAAGGTGTGTTACTTTAAGACCTCATTGCGGACACCGAACATGTGAGCAGGACATCTGTGTGATGAATGCATTCTCTTATGTGGAGGAAAGAGAAGCAAGAGTGTTTGGTTATTTGTAGCCGCTGCTTGTGCTAATTATTCTGAATTAAATCTGGATAAAAACATCAAAGTAGTTCAGCATCTGGGAGTGGGGTTCATATAAGCCATGGGTAGGCAAACTAAGGCCTGGGGGATCCGGCCCAATCGCCTTCTAAATCTGGCCTGTGGACAGTCCAGAAAATCAGTCCAGGAATCAGCGTGTTTTTACATGGGTAGAATGTGACCTTATATTTAAAATGCATCTCTGGGTTATTTGTGGGGCCTGTCTGGTGTTTTTACATGAGTAGAATGTGTCCTTACATTTAAAACGCATCTCTGTGGGGCGTAGGAATTCGTTCATTTTTATTTATTTTTTTCAAAATATAGTCCGATCCCCCACAAGGTCTGAGGGACAGTGGACCAGCCCCCTGCTGAAAAAGTTTGCTGACCCCTGATAATAGGACTCGTATTTTTTTCTAGCAGCTTTTAAAAAATAAAACAAGTTTCTGTACTTGATAACATATTTCCTATTGTTACATAGATGTGTTTTGAAGCCAAAAAGTAGTGCTCGTGATAGCATAAATGCAAAGTAATTTCCTGAAGTTTTAAGACATTATCGCACAACTTCATACGTGGTGTTGCCCTAAAGAGTTTCTGAGGATAAGCTGCGAAGTTTCACTGACAAACTTAATAGGTGGTCTTAGGCATGCCATTATTAGCTTTTTGCAGGCACCTGCAGCGGCTACATGGAGATGAGAATGCAATTTTAAAAGTATAGAGCAGGCATAGGCAACGTTCGGCCCTCCAGATGTTTTGGCCTACAACTCCCATGATCCCTAGCTAACAGGACCGGTGGTCAGGGATGATGGGAATTGTAGTCCAAAACATATGGAGGGCCGAAGGTTGCCTATGCCTGGTATAGAGCTGTTCTAAGGAGTATGGAGCTAATAAGGTTTTTTGCATGCATTACTTGCATGTAAGGCCTTGCCCAAGCACAGTTGAGAGGGGACTCATGTTTCTACCCCTGCTCCCAATGTTGGGTTGTTTTCTCCAATAGCAATAAGCTGCGCCCAGTCGTTTGCATGCCGTACATGCAATTAACTCCTATGCGCAGTAATGTGAAATATGTTCACTTAAGAGCTGAGTATTCTACAGCTTTCTCATGCTTTGTTTTTTTCTTAAAACCCTCTCTTGCTTTCCCCCCTCGTGTTTCTAGAGTCCTGCACAACAATATAAGTAAAGCTGACTAAGAAGATGCTAATGTTTGACCCTGTCCCCATCAAACAAGAAGCAATGGAACCCGTTCCAGTGGTTAGTATTTAAACATTTTTTTTAAAGTTTCTGTTGTCATGGGTTATATTCTAGTCGTGCTGTGCTGAAACCTGTCCCCTGCCCCCAATTTCACAAATCGTTTCTTTCCTTGCAAACAAGGCTCCTGTTTTGTTTTGGTTTTTTTACTCCTTCATAACCAGGGGCCTTTTGCATTTCTTCAGAGTTTTGGTGGACGTAGAGTTCAGCTTTAATCATCACAAGATGGGCAGGAGTTGTATGTGCGTTTATTTCCATTAAACATCTCTCTAGCGTTCTGCAGCCTTCCTAGCTGTCGGCACTTCCTGCGGCAGTAGTTACCTCACAGCATGCTCCCCTGAACTTTAATTGAATCGCAGAGTTAGGCTGTGAGGGCCTGTGATCCATGTGCTTTCTGATTTTCTATTTAAGGAAGAAGGATCTTCTTTTGCCTTGACAGAATCTTTCTGCACCAGATTCTTTCAAAGTGAAAAAGACCACACACACACACGAACAGGTGTCAGGTGCATAGTAGGCTGCTTCCCACTGGTTACAGGAAAGCACACCTGAGGATATGGGGAAGCTTTTTTGGAAATGCTGGTATCCAGGAAAGTTGCAGAGTGCAAAATCTCCAGAGGGATCATTTTCACAGGAGAAGAAACAACACTCCCACAAACACCCCTGAGCTGCTTTTGAAGTAAAGTAAGCGCTGTGGGTTAAACCACAGAGCCTAGGACTTGCCAATCAGAAGGTCGGCAGTTCGAATCCCCGCGATGGGGTGAGCTCCCGTCGCTCGGTCCCTGCTGCTGCCAACCTAGCAGTTTGAAAGCACATCAAAGTGCAAGTAGATAAATAGGTACCACTCCGCCGGGAAGGTAAACGTCGTTTCCGTGCGCTGTTCTGGTTCGCCAGAAGCGACTTAGTCATGCTGGCCACATGCTGTACGCCAGCTGCCTTGGCCAATAAAGCGAGATGAGCACCGCAACCCCAGAGTCGGCCACGACTGGACCTACTGGTCAGGAGTCCCTTTACCTTTACCTTAAGCGCAAAAATAAATCACTGCACCCCACCCATGAGAGCCACTGACTAGTTAGGATAGCCTCCTTTTCCCTGACCAAGGTTCTGTGTATTTAACAGGCAGGAATTCAGCAGGTTCAGTTTTCCTGCCTGGTGATGCAGTGATGCTGAGCATCAGCTGTTAAGGGCACAGGGGGGTCTCTGCAAGTGAAAAGTGGTGACTCTACATTTAACAAGACCTGAGTCTTTTTAAGTCTTTCTCTTTCTGCATTTGGTCCTCTTAGCCTTACTTGCATTTCCCATGTTTTCTCTTACTGTCGATGTTTGAGGTTTTCTGCCTGAGCCACACAGGGGTGGTAGGAGAGAAGGGAGCACCTTGGCAATGTTCAAGGAAATGAGCTTACGGTCTAGGATGTTCTAGGGTGAGTCTGGTGCCATAAGCCTGTTTGCTTTGTTTGCCTCTGTGTACTTGGAAAATAGTCGCAAAGGGGAAAATTTGAATAGAGGATTGTATGTGAAGGCTTGCTGGTAACGAGAAGCTTATACAATTAGATCATCTTTGTGTGTTTGGCTGCTGATATTCCTGCCAGCGGTTATACAAGATGTAAGGGTCACTTTGAAATAAAGTTGTCATGGATATTTGTAATGTTTGTTAGAAAGTATCCAATAACAGTGTTCAGCTTTTGGTTTAATTTTAATTTTAAAAAACACTCTTTGTGGGGGACATTTCCAATAAATGCTTCTTTACCTGGATATATTTTAATAAATGCTTTCATAAAGGAAGTTTTAAAACTTCTCCTTTAGTTCACACTGTTTTGGTCAAGAAAACTAAGAACTGCCCTTTGGGAAATGAATGCAATTGCCCTCCTAAGTAATTAGTGTGGTTGATTATAGACCAAAGTACTTATTGGTTGCTGTTCCAAAAGATAACTGCTATGTTTTCCTCAAAGTAGCTGTAGGCTTATTTCTGCAGAGAGGCTGGAAGTAATTTGCTAGAAATAAGTGGGAATTCGTTAGCAGATAATTAAAGGCTACCTCTGGCATAACATGTGCACGAGGTTTAATGCTACAACAATGTAATAATGTGTGCATTACATTGCATTTTAGCAAGTGCATCCTTGTCTTGTCAGCCCATTTGTAGCATCCTTAAATTAAGTTTCCTTTTTTTTTTAAGGGATTTGCAGCCAAATTGGTACAGAGTTTGACATTTCGGTGATGTTTAGAGCAGCTCAGAGTCCATGTGATGTTGACTGCACTTTGTGACTTCTGACCAAAAAAGAGGGATAAGCTTGCTTTGCATCACTGGTGTAGTGATTTGTAAATAATGATGGATGAAGACCAAAGAGAGCAGTGGTATTAACAGGAAAAGTTGGGCTTCTTCAAAGACTTCTTTGTAACACTCCCATCTGGAGCTGATAGCATCAGTACCAGGGTGTACCTCTAAATTGGTCTTGGATGTTAAGCGGATTGCAGCAGTGAAGATTTGGCGTGTGTTTGTTTATTATTATTATTATTATTATTATTATTATTATTATGTGTGTGTGTGTGTGTGTGTGGTGGAGAGAGAATGTGTTTCGAGTGAGAAGAGGAAGGAAGAAGAGGTGATGACTTTGTGGGGAGAGACTTCAGATATAAACAGGAGAGGAGGGGTGGATGGGTGTTCATGGTCGGAATGGTATACAATGGTACCTCGGGTTGCATACGCTTCAGGTTAAGAACTTTGCTTCAGGATGAGAACAGAAATCGGGCTCCGGCGGCACGGCGACAGCAGGAAGCCCCATTAGCTAAAGTGGTGCTTCAGGTTAAGAACAGTTTCAGGTTAAGTACGGACCTCCGGAATGAATTAAGTACTTAACCCGAGGTACCACTGTAAATGCATTCATACTGCTGGGATAGCTCAGTCAGTAGAGCGTGCGACTCTGAATCTCAGGGTTGAGGGTTTGAGCCCTACATTGGGCTAAAGATTCCTGCATTGCATGCGGTTTGGACCCTCATGGACCCTTCCAGCTCCACAATTCTATGCTCCTGTGATCTATGGTTTTATGAGTGACAAATTCACTTATTTCATTTTTTGGATGGCTTCTTAAACCAAACCTTGGCTTAGTGTGGCACGGCAGCAGAAGGGATCAGGAAGGAACAGAGTGGGTGTAAAACCAGAAGCCTGTGCACTCATGCCAGTGAAGTTTGACTTGGTGTGTTGGGAGAAACCAGACCCGTGTAGCTCCTGCAGTCCCCTTAAGCTTTGGAAGCAGTGGGGGAAGAAGAGAATTTAAGGCGGCAAAGCATGTGGTGTGAGGAAAGAAGTTCAATATTCTGCCTTGGGAAGGCGGAGTAAAACGATCCTCATTTCCTCTTGCAAATCTTACGATTCTAATTGAGAGCATTGCGTTTGCTGCAGTATTTGGCAAAATTGTCACGCGGCCCAACATTTTCTCCCGCTTAAAACTTGACGTTTTTGCGCAATCAGATGCTGGTGAGAGTGGAGTGCCATCAGTGTGTACAGTGGTACCTCGGGTTACATACGCTTCAGTTTACAGACTCCGCTAACCCAGAAATAGTGCTTCAGGTTAAGAACTTTGCTTCAGGATGAGAACAGAAATCGTGCTCCGGCGGCACGGAGGCAACAGGAGGCCCCATTAGCTAAAGTGGTGCTTCAGGTTAAGAACAGATTAAGGTTAAGTACAGACCTCCGGAACGAATTAAGTACTTAACCTGAGGTACCACTGTATAACACAGTTTTTAGCACCAGGAAAAAGAAACGAAGTTGAGTTTTAGCAACACTGTAAGGGTGCGGTTTTAACAGGTTTACCACAATCGCATAATGGCAGGACACACCCACAGCATTTTGTCATCTCTCTGGTGGACTGGGCAGTTCGGGGATGGTGTTACTACACACATGAGTGATAACTATATAGTAGATGTAATTACAGAGTCGCCTGAGCTCCACCCTGTTGAGTACATGTGATGTGAAATAGTTAATGTGGTACTTGTTACCTTGGAATAAACAGTGCCACGGAAGTTTCCAGAAAAGCACAAATTAGCAGCAGATGCTTTTGCTATTGGAGTGTCCACTTTTGAGGCCTACATTTGGTGGAAAGGCAGATAGGGTACACCTGCTTTTTAAGTAAGATGAATACACAAATCTCCCACAGAAGAACAGGACTTACTGTCCGTTGTAGAAGACCTGCATAAATCTTCCTTTTGAGAGGAGATTTGATGTGAGTTCTTAGTGATGATGATTATTAATCATCACCCACTGTATGCTATGTAGCAAGTTTTGTCAGTTAACAGCAGAGTTGCCTCTTTACGAGAGCTTTCATATCTGGGCGGAGATCACAAAATGTGACCTGTTTAGCTGGACTTTGTCCTAGGTGTGGACAAGTGGAGAAGAAATACGTCAACTCCCCGGTTATTTGGATTACCTTGCTTTCCAACTTACACATATTTGAAAAGCAATCTTGGTCAGGATAGACCTGGAAAAATCCCCAGCACATGACTGATGTCTAAAAATTGGATGACACATATTAGGCAGCCTTCATCAAGAACATGCTTGCCAGTATTTCTGTATCCTCACAGAGCTTGCATATAGAAGTAGGATAGAGAGAGAGAGAGAGAGAGAGAGAGAGAGAGAGAGAGAGAGAGAGAGAGAAAGCACCCTGAATAATTGTTTGCTGTGCCATAGAACATTAAGTGACATATTTGAATATTCTTTCCCTTGAAGTGCTGCTTCTTTTAGCCAGATACCCTTCTTCTCTTATTATAGAAAAGCTACTCAAAAAGTTGCAGATGGCTACAAACTGAGCACTTCGTGCTCCTTATAGCCCAGGGTCTCCAAATTAAAGAATTGCTACTCAACATCTAATGGTGCTGCCTTGCAATGTGTATGTGGCCGTATAACTTAAGCAGTATTACACTTATTTCATCACTCAGTGGCTTGCATGCCTAAACTGAGCATATATTCTGTCTCTCTTTGTGATCTAGCTGCAAAACAGAGCACCCGATTCTGAAGTTCATCACATCCATATTTTTTTTTT